>NC_050512.1:13230116-13284623 GCF_002922805.2 Oryzias melastigma
TTACTGCTTTTTTACTGTCAACATTTGTAACTGCTGCACAAATCTGTCACTGTTTGTACTATGTGCATTTGCTGTTTCACACAATTTTAAAATGTATCAACATTTATATCCTCCTAATGTAAAAACATTTTGAAATATAGGTTTTTAACAAATTTCAAGGCAACAATTGCTTATTAGAATTTTTTTGTCGTTACTTTTTTTCTTTAGTTTTTTGGGAGACTTTTTTGCAAATTAATTATGTTTAGAAATTGCTATTATTTTAAATTCTTGTATTTCATGTAGTATTTGGCAAGCGCACAAAAAAAAAATCCCTTTAATCCAAAACCACAATTTTCCAGGAAGGAAATTATATTTTTCTTTGTAAAAGTAACTTTTAGAGTAGTAGTAGAGTATTTTTGATACAATCTGCAGATGCAGTTGAGGTACAATTGTTTCATAATAGATTCAGCAGGAAACCCTTGCAGGTTTTGCCCTCACACACACCCGAAGAACCTTCCTCGCTCATCTGGTGTGTCTTTGTTCCCCGTTCTAATTGCTGCTAGCAGCTTTCACAGTGATTACGCGGGTGTTCGAGTTTTGTGCAGCTCTTCCTGTTGACCATGTTCTCACTGATTTACTTTGTGTGTGCGTGAGGAGCACAAGGACTGGGACATTAGCTGAAGATTTCCATTTTTAGTAAGCCATTGACGGTGTATTCAGCATTAGGTCAATAATTGTCCCTTCAGCTGGCTGACATTATTGAGCATCTGCTCCTGTCACAAAATTCCCCCTCCCAGGATGGGGACGCTCTGTCTGCTGATGAAATCAAACGAACAATACCTTACCAGCAAATTAAGTTTACCCTTCTCTGCTAATGCATCTTGTATTCAAGAGTTCAAAGAAGAAAAAAAAGCTCTTTGGTTTTTCCTCGGATCCATTCTCCGGGTTTCTCCATGTTAATGTTTGATTAATGGTGTTTCTTCAAGAAGACTATTGATTTGGTCTGAACTAAATATATTAAATTGTGAAATAATGAAGTGGAGTCAGTTGCCAAACACAATAGTGTATTGATCTGTGCTGGCTGGTATAAAGAGGACAGAGTCTTATTGATGAATCTGGGGTTTTGTGTTTGCAAAAGACGGAAGGCTTTGGTATGTTGCACTTAGCAGGTTAAAAAAAGAACAAAAATCACCAATATGAAGATGTATGGTAAGAAAAGGTTAAAGACTAGATGTGGGTTTCCAGTGAATTCTTGTCGTAGAAGGACTGTGGCAATGGTGGCACAAATTGGCCATTTTCTTTTTATTTCTGTTCAAATTACTGTAAAAAGGACCTTAAGATGTAATTAAATAGATTTCTTTTTCATTTTTATTTAATGTAAAGTCAAAACAAATTGATATTTGTTTTATTTAACAGATAATCATGATGTCATTTAATAAAATATTCATTTAAAAACATATTTTGTCCAAAAGAACTCAAATTTAGTAATATATATATATATAAACATATATATATATATATTTTGTTGTTGTTTGGGGGTTGGCAGGGGCTGAGCTATGGGGTGGCAAGTGGGGGCATCTGCCCTCTCAGCCAAAAAGCTTTTCCTCCCCCAATTTTTGAGTCAATATTAGTGTAATTTTTTGCAAAGATTAAGAAATCATCAATAGAAGCTTCTTTAAGCATTGCAAAAATAACAAAAGCAGCAGTTTTAAATGAAATCTTAAGCCCCTCAAATTATTTGTTTCAATAATAAATTAGTTTGGAATAACTATTTTTGATCCTTTTATTTATACTGTTTTATTTTATTAAACTGTTTTCATTTGCCGCTCTTGCAAAGTCCTCTGGTTCCTATTTAAATGTTCTAGCTCCGCCACTGGGGGTGCTAACTGTCTCATAGTGTAACTGTTTTGTTTTCATGTGAGCACATTTTGTTAAAGCTGCTACTGTTTTTTTGGTTTAAAAAGTTATTTTAAAGTACACTGTGGTAAAACCAGGACTGACTTATTAATGGTCTGAAGCACATTAACTCTGATCCTCTGAACATCTCAGAGCTCGACCTGATAACGCGTTCAGACTTTTGTGATGACCAAAGAGCTGGAGAAGACTGAGATGACTCACCTTTGAGGGCTAACTCGCTTCCTTCAACACCAGTTACTTGATGATTGGTTCTGACTTTTCTGATGACCAAAGAACTAACGCGTGACACTCATGTCTCAGCTGACTCAAAGATTTGAAGGTAAGAGTTGCTTGCTGCAGGGCGATATTCTCTGTCAACAAAGTGTGTCCTGAGATGAAGAAAAAAAAGGTGTATGGAGCATTTTGGTGAAACATTGCAGCCACAAGATGGTTCTATTTTATTTACAAAAATCCCAGATTAGCACAATTTCAGATTTTTAATCTGAGGATTAAAATTTAGATACTTTAGTGTGAACAAAAATGATGCAATGGTGGTCCAGTGGTGAGGAACATGGAAGTATCTGTGGTTGTACTGTATGTGGCAGATAATAATTTGAAGCTCATTTACCTCAAAGACCCACTCTAATCATATTTTGTAAAAGTGTTGTCTTTAAGTTATGATTACACACCTTTTAGCCAAAATTCAAGAATTGTATGTTTTCTAGGACCTAGTTGTCATGGAGCAACTCCACCTCCCAACTTCCCTCTTGTGGTCTGGATTTTTCTACGTCCCAAATACGATCTTTTTTTGACGTTTGATGACTTTTTTTCATCTGCTCCTGATTCCCAACAATTTGAATAAAAAAATCCTCAGAAATAGGATTTTAGCGTATTTTTCTTTGTATATGTCATCCATCATCAAAAAAACCCCCCCACAAGAACATGTTAAAAATGCCCAAAACGCACTTTTCATCTGAGTGGGTCTTTAAAAAAAAGGAGTCTTTAATTGACTTCCTTTGTTACAACTAAAAAAATAAATAAATAAATAAAAAAGACAATGAACAGAACACAAATATTTCAATGTACTTTTGGAGAACAGTCAGTATGGAAGCCTCTTTGGTCAAAAGTTTGATTAACTCATTAAATAAAAGCTTTTATCATTTGACCATCATCCCAAAAGAGAGTTCCCGTTAGATATTTTATACAAGTTGTAAATTTACAAAGAAAGAATCAATATTTTATATTTTTGCTGACTCTTTTTCCTCTTTAGTTAATGAATTGTTGTGCTTTTAATGCACTATTTTCTTAATCAGCAGGATCCTGCAAATGTTTTTAATAAAAAAAGGAAAAGTATGTGTATTTTTCCTGGTTTAGGAAACAAATGGTTTGTACTTGTACTTTGATATTTCACCACTACAACTCTACTTTTTAGTATACAAATACAAAAAACACAGAAAAATATCTATTAAGAAAACGCTTTCTATAATGGTCTGATGCTCAGAGGTTCTTTTCCAGATTATTCACACTTAAACAAATACACAAAAAGTTAAAACCAAATGCATTTGTCCGTGACCAGATTTATTTATTGGAAACATTAAAAATGTGTCAAATCTTTAAACCAGAGTCAATTTATAAGCTGTGAAGTGTGATTTCCAATCCATCACTTTAGAACGCTTTATGATGCTCACATTATCTTGCTCAAACGTTGCAGATCATTGGACATGTTTGACAAACTTCTATGGTGAGTGGAATGTTGTGATGAGGTCGTGTCCCTCTGGTGGTCTCATTCGGGCTCGGGCGTGGCCCTCACAGTACAGACGCCCTTCCACTATGAAATAGCCCTTCTGCTTCAGGTTGACATCGCAGTCGGAGCACACGAAACATCCGGGGTGATGGTATTTGTCCCGAGCTTTAATCACCGTCCCACTGCAGTCTCAAACAGACAGAGAAACTGACATGAATAGGCAGAAGAGAGTTTTTTTAACATTTTTTTTTTCTAAGGGGTGATTGTATGTTCACACCAGGCTCAGAAACATGTAGTCAAGCAGCTACTTTAAATGAAAAGTCTATGTAAACGCTCGTATACGCCCATTTTGGGCTTCCGCATTCAAAACGCTCACCTTCACGCCTCGCTACGCAAGTTTTTAAGTCCATTTTTGGGCTTCATGTACGAAACACACACTTTTTATGTAATGCAGACACGTGATTGTGTTCTCATTTTCAGATTTTGGGGGTTTTACATTGAATTGAATCAATTGTAATCCTTGACTGTTTAAGAGGACTGGACCAAGTGAGCGTGATGTCATCCATATAAAATGGCTGACTTGTAGTTTCATCAAAGTTAAATCAATATACCCATTTTTTTTTTTTTTTGCAATGTGGATGCCACCATGTTGGAGCCAGACAACATCTGTATGCAGTGATTGATCCTAGCTGATCTGAGTCAACATTTCTACGGCAACCAATCTGGATTAAAGTCCAAACCCTTACCGCTTGAGCCTTCAATGTGAGACTACATACTTTTATTGAGACATCTGATGCCAGTTTATACCTCAAAACAAGAACATGTAAAAAAAGTAGAAGATCAAGAATGTTTATTCTGACAAATATAATGACTAAATAATAGGTGTTTAATTCTCAATTGAGTCTATGGGATTTCTTCCTGGTTGAACGGCAGCGGGGGGGTCACTCAGTCGATTTCTGATATACAATCATATATAACTCAGAAAGTGTTGTGTGCTTTGCAGGAGGAAGTAGTTTCATACCTTGCTGCCATCTTTCACATTTTTGAGTCTTTTTAAATTATCTTAAATAGCTCCTTTAGTTAAAAGTCTGATTTATTCTTATCCAGCTCTCATCGATCAGAGATCCTGGACTGATCTAACGTTCATCCATGACCTCACAGAGACAAACCAAGACAGTGTATTTTTAGAGTGAAAAAAAAAACAGCTGTGTTGTGGGTGCAATTTTTAGATTCTTCTCTGATGTGTTTTAATGAGAACTGCATATGTCCTGCTCTGTTTCCACTCACACAATCCCATTCCCACACTTATCGCAGACGGGCAGTTTCTGCAAGTTTCCCGTAGGTGGAGCTGGTTTGGAGACGGGGGCTTTGACCGCCCGAGTCACAATGGGATGAGTGCCTGTCCACAGGAGAGAGAAAGGCGTCAATCAAGCGAATTTATGGATGCAAAGCATTTGAAGGACACAAGTCAAGAATACTAAAGAAACCAACAGAGACTCTTGAATTCAGAATGATACTTCATAGTCATGGTAATGGTAGAGCCCAATTTCTCTGTTCAATCAGTGAAGTAGATAGAAAAGTGATTTTTTTTCATTGACATATTATGCAACTTTGACATCACAGCACTGAAATAACAAAGAAACAAATCAACATTTTATTTTCTAAAAGGCACAATGTCACATACTTTATAAAAAGGCCAATTACTGGTTACATTGATTTTCACATTAAGTGAAAAAACATGTTTAATTCTTAAAATTAAATTCTTGAGTCCCTGAAAGAGTTTAGTTTGAAAACTAATGTTTAAACTTCGTTTTAAACCATTTATTTTGTAACAATACATATTTTTAAGCTGTCAGTCTTCCATCCTAAAAATGTTTGCATTGATTTGGAGGCCGAAAGGGCTCACCGTCGCTGTCGATAAACTCCTGGAGGGCTCTGAAGGAGCCAGACTGCCGAGGCTCCTGGGGCATATCCTGGTCTCTCTGCAGCATCCGGTACACGTCAGACTCCTGGATGCTGCTCAAAGCTCTGGGACTGAACCAGTTTTGAGAAACACGAGGATTCAAAGGTCAGAGCATAAAATATACAACAAGAAAGGGATGTAAAGCAGGACTTAAAAGGTAGGGAAAGAAAATGTTGGACGCTCATAAAATGTCTTTTTTAGATATTTCTTTTCTGAAAAGGGCCATAAATGCACAGCTATCTATCCTGCTTTAATATGGCACAGCTGCAGTTAAGCTGCACTTGGATTCATTCCTGTATGCTCTCCTGTCAGACACACAGTTACACTCTATTAGTCAAGCAGCCTGATAAAGTCTGTCTGACATGTAACGGCACATCTTTGGATCTGGATGGAAAGGTCGTTCAGGAGGCAATTCAAAACGAGAGCACAAAGACTGAAGCTGAGGGAAAAAAATGTCTGCAAACAATCTTTCCACAAATGGAGAATCGATCATTTCCTACTATTGTATTTTTGGATGAATCGTTTATAAAAGTGTGACATTTAAGTACTGATGAATATTGTGTTTTTGGTATTTTTATCATGTTTTTGAGGTATTTTTTCTGATGATGGAGGACATAAATAAAGCATATTAAAATAAAAATGGCATTTCTTACTACTTCTTTATTCAAATTGTGAATTACACGCTCCCTGATCCGCTCTGTTCTGATTTATCCACTTGTAGACAAATAGGTCCATGTTCGTCTTCATTTCCTTGTCTGAGCTGGCATCTGACTCAAAACTGTAAAGCTAATTAGCTCAAATAGTGCCAATTTAGTTCCATCTGTAATGTTACGTTAGGGTACGTTAGGGTTGTTAGCGGCTGTAAGCTACCAGGAGAGACAGTGAACAAAGGGATGATAGGAAATAGTGGCACAACTCAGGCAATTTTCTACTAAACCTCTGCAGAAACTATGTCCTAGAAAACAACATAGTTTTTTTTTTTGGTTTTGACTAAAAACGGCATAATCCTATTTAAAAGACCAGGCTTCTACAACAGATCAAAAGCTGATAGGAGTGATCCTTTTATGACATTTTGGCTTAGAAACGTTCAAACACATTACTCTCTTGAGTCACTACCTCTCAGGTTTGGGCGGAACAAGGCCCCGGATTTGGCCCTCCATGGCATCTTGGATGTTTCCCGAGGAGTACAGGCCTATAGGAGTGTTGTAGGCTGTGCTGACCACCTGCCGCTTGTCATCGATGTTTGCTGCAGCAATAAACGGCTGAGCTCTTCGGTTGTGAGCGGCGCCGATCGGTTTATACTCCTGTAAAAGTGTAATTAAAAGCATTCTTAATATCTGCATACACAATAGTACAGCATGTTTAGTTATTTATTCATCATCGTCCTACAAACCTGCTGTTCGGTCTCAAGGTTGACTTTAAACGGGTGAGCTCTGCCGCCCTCCACAACATGAGGAGACCAAAGTCGGGATTGATTCCTGAGAAGCACAGAGCCATTCTGACTGGAGGGTTAAATCAGCGTGGCTTATCTTCCCGAGCCACAAGTGTTTGTGAGTCTATAATCCTAACCCATAAAGCATCAAAAATGAGGCTTGGAAATGTGTCCTTGAACTGCCACATTCCTGTTTCCCTCTACCCTACTCTGGCTTACTGTTTCATTTATTGGAGTTTCATTTTTTTCGGATTAATTTGGTCTTTCAAACTTTTTGGTTCTTACTGGTTAAATAACACTTTATTTAAACATTATTAAAGCAAAACCCCACAATTTGTAGTCTTATTTGTAGTCTTGGTGGAATTCATAGAACTACTCTTAGAAAATGCAACAAGCAGTGATGAGTAACGACTGAATAATCTTTTATAATTCTTCATGGCATGGATTCAACAAGGTAATGGAAAAATATTGGTCCATATTGAACATATTGCTGCAGATTTGTCAGGTGAAAATCCATGATGATAATCTCCCGTTCCACCACATCCCAAAGATGATCTATTGGGTTGAGATCTGGTGACTTTAGAGATCATTTGAGCCCAGTGAACTCATTGTCTCATTGAGGTGATTCCAGCTTTATGACATGTTATCCTGCTGGAGGTAGCATCAGAAGATGGTACGCTGTGGTCATAAAGGGAGGGACGTGGTCAACAACAATACTCAGGTAGACTGTGCCGTTGTAACCATGCTTGATTGGTACTAAAGGGCCCAAAGTGCACCAAGAAAATATCCCCCACACCATTACAGCACCACCACCAGCACAACCATTGAAACAAAGTAGTATGGATCCATGCTTTTATGTTGTTGATGCCAAATTCTGACGCTACCATCCAAGAAATAGAGACTCATCAGACCAGACAACGTTTTTCTAATCTTCTATTGTCCAACTTTGGTGATTCTGTGTGAATTGTAGCCTCAGTTTCCTCTTCTTAGCTGACAGGAGTGGCGCCCGGTGTGTTCTTCAGCTGCTGTAATGTAACACATCTGCCTTAAGGTTGGGCGTGCTGTCCATTCAGAGATACTCCTCTGCAGACATCAGTTGTAACCAGTGGATATTTGAGTTCCTGTTGTCTTTCCATCAGTTGGAACCAGTCTGGCCCTTCTCCTTTGACCTCTGACATCAACAAGACATTTCTGCTGCTTACTGCATATTTTCTCTTTTTCTGACCATTCTCTGTAAACCCTAGAGATAGTTGCGGGTGAAAATCACAGTAGATCAGCTGTTTTGGAAATACTCAGACCAACCAGTATGTTCTTGTTTGATCTTGTTACCTTTCCACAGTCAGACACAGCTGTCTGGTGGACTCCTTTATCTTGTTCTGAGCCTCGCAGTGCAGCATGTCTGTGGCTGGGACTCCCTCGATGGCCAGGATAACATCCCCAGGACACAGGTTGGCCGAGGACGCCTTACTGCCTGGAGTGATCTGGATAAGAGAGAACCAAAAAAACTGAAAATAAACTACATCAAATATTTTTGCATTTATTTATAATATATATATATATATGTATATACTTGTGAGTTATGCATGTACATGCCAGTATGTATCAGTATGAAACTTGATACAAGTGAAAATTTATGTTTGTTGGTTTTTTTTGTCAAAAACTATACATTGTTTGATAATGTGTGGTTTTAAAGTTTTAGCATCACCATGTAATAAAGAAAACTGAAGAAACTATAGGGAGGACAATTTGTTTATTTTAAAGTTATAGACTTTTTGCCCGAGTTTTTATAGTTTACATGGAATTTGTTGGTCTCAAAAATATTTTTCATAAACTATGTTTTTCATTTGCAAGCCTTTTTATCCCTTTCCTGCCAGCTTTGCTTGCATAATTATGATTAATACACTTCATTTCTTCATGTAAGCTTTCTTCATTTTAATTAATTCAAACACTAATTGATTTTTGCCACTTTGATCAGAATTTATTACACTTTCTCTTTTGCTTTTTTGTATGTTTTGTTAAAAGTTTCCCCCTCAGAGAAACCTATTTTAAGACACTTTCAGTTTTAATTGAAGATCCAAATTTCTCTGGAAATATAAAGTCTTAGTTGAAGGCTTTGCATCTTAGTTATTAGACCACAGAAGTAAGACATCCAATAATTAAAATACTGCAACCAAAAAGATAACCATTAATCTGAAAAGTTGCAGCTTTTCACTACTAGAAATGCTTGTTGAAACATTCAAATCAATTTATTTTATTTATGAATCACCCAAAAATGTATTTTGATATATTTTTTTAAGTTTTTCATTGAAAAAAGAACAAAAAAAGTTTACCCCACTTTTCCTAAAACCTTCATTTAAATAACATTTTTTAAAGATCTCCAAAAAGAGTAATGAAGGTAGTATTACTACAGCGTTGTGCCACAGTACTGCATGCTTTAGTCCTGCTGAGAACTCTTTAGAGAATCCCGTCTTTGCAGTGAGGATAAAACAGTTGTCACACAGCTGTAGACTCAGCAAAGGGTTGAATGTCAGCGCCTGTGTGCTGGCACACTGAAGTAGAGTTTTCAAAGGTATACCACGTTACCTTTGCTTTTGATAGGCAAGGTTATCAAACTTCATTCTTTGAAAACTATTTTCTGAAGCTGAGTTCATTTGAAGCCGATAAAGTACTGTTAGGAAGTTATTAAAGTTATTTTTGCAGCCAGGAGTGTATTATTATTATTATTATTATTATTATTATTATTTTTATTGTTAGACTTGAAGTTCTTAGAGGTTTATATTACCATTGATGCTCCACTTTCTGTAAGTCTTTCTTTTCGGAAGCACATTCCTAAAAAAATAGGATCAAATGTTCATCTGCCTTTTTATGGAGGGGTTGATATTCTTGTGAAAAATAAGCTAAGATGGCTATATTGCAGTATTTTTTTAATAGTAGAAAAAAAAAAAAGAATCAGAGATCCATCTCTAACAATTAACTTGAAAGCATCTTTTTACAAGGAGCATAAAACATCGGTTTTAAAAATAAAATGCAGTGAAATTGCATTTCGATCATTTTAACTCCTCTTATTTTCATGATTTACAGTGACATTTAACAAGATGATTGGACATAGATATTCATCGGTGCTTCTTGAGGAGGTGCATTTGCATCAATGAGCTTTGATTTTTGACTCCTTGACTACCAGTCAAAGCCAGCCACCAGATTTAAATAGTGCTCTACATAAAAATGTCATTATCTCAACCACTAAAATCTCATTTTGTCTACAACTTTCCCTAGAACTATTCTCAGTCCTCCCTTTTTATTCATTTAAACATGCACCCGTAATCCAGCAACTTAAAGTTCCACTCCAATCATCTTTTGATCTGTTTTAAAATCGTTCCTAGTGGTCTGTTAATTATGAATATGCTGTTTTTAGCCAAAAAAAAAAAAAAAAAAAAAACTCTTATTTTTTAGAACATAGTTTGGCAGGGCTGCAGGAGTTCATCAGAAATCCTTTTTACCATGATTTAAATAAAGAAATACTCAAAAACACAACTTAAGCTTCATTTTCTTGATATATGTCCTCCATCATCAGAAAAATGCAACAAAAACATGTAAAAAAAATACCCACAATTTTTATTGGAGTGAATCTTTAGAAAAGCTGAACCTTTTTTTTATTATTATTGTTTACTCATCTTATTCTAATCGTAATTTAACAGGCTAATCATTATTTCAAATGCCAAACCAACTGAAATTTGACCAAAAAATACATCTAAAAGACTATTTTTGACAAAAACATAAAACAAACAAAGAAAACACTTTAAATTCTAGCGAGCATTATTCCGTTACACCCCACCAATTTGTTCTAAACAGTCTATGAAATATCTACTTTATACCTTCAATAAACATGACCTTCATGAAGCCAAGGCAAAAGGCTGAAGGATAGCTTTTTATGTCCTTTTCTATTGATCGGATCATATATTTGAGTGCAGTGTTTTTATAAAGGTCCGGCTGTGGCGAGGGCCAGCACATTCCTAATGAGATGTTCAAGGTAACGACAAAGAGCCAGTTTGGAACATCTACAGTTTAGAGAACCTCTTATGGTTAAATTGTGTAAACATGATGTTACTTTGATGAAAGTGTTAAACCTCAATAAAGTATAATTAAAGTTAAATCCAAAGGTATTATGTTTTTGCATTTCTTTGAATTTCGTCTATAGATTCTGCAGAAATTCTGCAAAGTTGATAAAAATCTGCAGTAACACCAAGAATTTGTGACTCAACAAAGTGATTAAATCTAATATTTCGATGACGAAAGCATACATGTTGTCATAGTCACTCTTCAATAAAAAAACAAGATTTGTGAAGTAAACATGTGCTCCATGCAGCAGGCAAACGACGCCACATTCAGAACTCAAATCCTTTTAACTTCACAGACCTTTATAATCATTTCTGTCTGTGGTTCACATTTTTTTCACAGAGTTTCTCCATTCTGGTAAAAACTGCTCTGACCAGAGACCGGTCAGAGTTCAATGTGAACTGCAAGATAAAACCTTGACAGGTAATGCTACAACGCTTAACTGCAAATTAAAAAACTCCATCATTCTGATAACACAAAAAACACTGAAAGCAGGCGGTGAAGTCAACTTTTGAGCAGTCAGGGGTCAAGGAGAGAGTTTAAGGGAAAACCTGTCAGTGAAACAGGTGAACCAAGAAGTACCACATTCAAGAGGCAAATATTTCCCATTGTCTATAAAAGTAATATTCTACACTAGATACTAATAATCAAACTTTTAAAATGTTCAGTTCTCAGAGACGAAGATGCTGAAACATTGAAGCAGGGTGACTGAAAACAACAACTGCACTCATCTTGAATCTCTACAAAGGATAAAAATTCAATAAAACATAGTTCTTCACATAACTTTGTTCCTAGTTGAGTTGGAATGGTGATCATAAGCCAACTTTCCACTTACGTTTTTCTCATCTTTGCAGCTCTGCCATGTTGTTAAATTACTAGATTGCCCCTATATCTCCAGTGTTTTTAAATTGCTGTGCACTGAGCTCTTTGGGCCACCGTAGAGTTTCTCTGGACTTCTGTTGTAAATAATGGAAAACCAACCTTGGATCAGGAGTTTATCACTTTTTCAGTTTGGTTGTATGAGTTAAAGAACTTCAGAAACCACAAATCGGAGCAGGTTTCTCTTCATGTTGTGTGTGTGATCATTGTGCTGTTGTAAGCAGTTTTTGTTGGACAGATTTGCTAACATCACATCTGCAAGTTGCCCAGGTCCAACAGCTGTAAGAGAAGGTCCAAATCATCAACCTTCTCAAAAATGTCCATTTGTTTTCATCAAACAACAAAATCAGTATTTGGTGTGGCCATCCTCGGCCGTCAAAGCAGCAGCAATGATTCCACAGTTTGGAATGGAAGGACATTCCAAACATTTTGGAGATCCAGGATGTCTTTCTGTCTCTTCATGTTATGTCAGATACACTTGGTGATGTTGAGATCAGAGCTCTTTGGGGGGCCAAGCCATAATTTCCAGAACTTCTTATTCTTCTTCATGCTGAAGACATGTTTGTTTGACTTGTAAGGGCATTGTGGGTAGCGGGTTGTAGAGAGGAGGAACTGCATCTTAAAAGGAGTGGATCTTGAAGTTCTCTTGAGGCTTAATAGACATCATGAAAATGGAGCATAGAGTGATAGTCCGTGCAGTAATTGTATCGTGAAGTATTCTTAAGGTTACTGTAAGTTACACTCACTTATGACGTCGGAATTATGCCATTGTACAATGCCCTTTATGCCGCACTGCAGTTGTTAGTAAGGTGTGCATACCAGTGGTGTACAGGAGATACTTAAGTGCCCATGTAATTAGATTGTAGCATTGCCACACATGTTTACATTTGAATATCGGTAGGAATGTCTTTTTACTGATGGGATAAAAAGAGAATTCAGTAATGACTTTCCATTTGATAACCCTGGTTGAAATGGTCCTGTATGTTTTGTTTTTCTCTGAGTTTATGTTTGAAATAATGGTGTTGGACTTTTTATCTACATCATAAAAGGAGCCTTGGACTACAAACATGGCTACCTGGGGACTTCCTGTCACACGGGACTACAAACATGGCTACCTGGGGACTTCCTGTCACCCAGGTGCCAGACTGATTACAAACATTACAGATGAGAGGAGTGTCTCTCGGAACGCGAGGGGTGAGAGGCCTGACCTGAGTGAGAGTTCCTGAGCGAGCCCCACATACAACGTTGACAGCTGCAGAACACAATCTTAAGGATTACCGAGACAGAGGAGAAGAGTACCAACCTTGTTGGTGGAATATGGAGGAAATCTATCGACTATTGGGTGAGACCTTCACATGCTTCGTCACTGGACAGATCCGGTAAGCCACATTTGTGCAACCTGCGGACGGAACGTTGATGACCCGCAAATCTACTTTAGACTGCTTTCGCCTTAATGGAGGAGGACGCCAAAGGGACGCGGCGATTGTGTAAATAGGAACTATATATAAAAAGACTTGGGTGGGTGCACCTCGGTGAAGGACTGGGAAAGACTTGTGGAGTTTATCTGTCATCTGAAGAAAAAGCTATAAAAGAAAAAACTGCATATTCTTGAGTCATTTTTCTTGAACGTTGGTAGTGTGCATAAAGAGAAGGAAAGCAAACTATAACTTCTTGTTTTTTTGTCCGTAAGACGTATATTTATGCCCCTGTTTCTTTGTTTTTTTGTTTGTAAAACTTTGCTGTACTGTAGAGTGTTACAAGATAGTATTCAGAAAGTTGATGATACAGGATGTGCAGGTTTCACTCTGTCTAATTTCCTCATTTCTAACAGTCAGACTGTGCCTAAGGAGCATACACCTTTCACTAACAGGCTCCTTACATATAGTGCGGAAGTTTTGGGGGTTGAAAATAGTAAAAAATCTCCTGCGTCTCACCTACTTCACTCTTACTTACCCTTACGTGTTAGGTGTTCCCTACTACCTATTACCTGCAACATGCCCATAGATAAAAATGTGTATAAACACGTAGACCACTCAATAGTCACTGAATAGACTACCAAACAGACCACTTGGTAGTCTATGACCATGACTTTAGTAAATCCTGTACAGATTTGCCCATTTTTCACCCGCAGACAGCCCATATCCACTCATAAGAGCAGTTGTGACTACGGTTATAGTTTGTATGTTTGGGGTCATTATGCAGAATATATTTAAAGACAATCAAACACCTCCCTGTTGGTGTTGCACAGAGGATAAATATCTGTCATTGATGAATGTCTCGGCCGAGCAGTACAATCCTACGGCCCATTTCCTTGAGCTTCTTCAAAGGGAACTTGAACAGCACATCGTGAACCTCTGTCTGTATTATAAATCTTTGTCTGGGAGAGACCTTGGTGATCCAGTACCTTGAGTCGTGTTGCTGTGCTCAATCTTATCCATGACATTAAACCGTCTTTTACAGCCGAGTTTGAAGCTCCTCCACAAGTGCTTTGAATTCCCTTCATGACTGGATTTATGTGTGTTATTGATAATCATTAGCATGTTTGGGATCATTTATAGATCATACACCTGACTTTAATCCTTAAAAACACTGTGCAAGTGTAGCTATGACAATTGTTGCTGTTTAAAGGCAAAAATGCTCAATTTTGTAAGTTTGGAAAAACAGACAATCACTATTTATATTCTTGAAAACATTCTTTTTTAGAGCATGTAAACCCACCTGCCCCAGAATTATGCTGAAAACTAAATATGTTTTGAAAAGTCATTCTTAATCCAAACAGGTAAAGATTTCTAATACTAAGTCTTTCAAAGAAACGTTTTCATTTTTGCAGAAATTAACTCTAACACAGTAACTGTAGAGAGGGAAATGCAGTTCTTTTCTGTTTATAATCAAACAATGTCACCTTGAGTTGAACCTTCTCAATTGTTCATGTGCTGGGAAAAAAATGGAGAAGCACTGTCATAAATGTGATCCATTGATTAATCTACTTCACTGAAGAATGACCGACTCTAATAGTTTTTAAATGACTCTTATAAATGTTTCCAGACTGACGGTTAGCAACACTTTCTTCTTTCTTCCCTGAGCTCCTCACAGATGCCAAACCTCGGCTTTGGATGCATTTACAGGCTTCCTTATGTTTATGTGTTGTTTTGATGGGTGAATTATCAAAAAAGACCTAATTATATGTCGTGCGCCTGTATGTGGTTTATCTAATTTTCATTTTTTGTTAATTTTTAGATTATTTTTCCTTCAGCTAAAACTACTTTATTTAAGTGTACCACAAATATACTTAGTCTACACTAAAAGTTAGACAGTGGAGTTGAAATAACTTTTTATAAACTATATATATTACAGTTAGTATGATTGCTACAATTATACTCAGGTAGATTTATATACTTATAACTTAAAGTGTATGGTTTCCCTTTTTTGCCACAACTGACCTTGAATTTGAAAATACAAAGTTTATTTATTTATTTCATCAGTTTCTGTCAGAAAAACTTTTTGAATTAATTAACATCCCTGTTAGTCAAACATGTATGTTTGTAAATCAGATGTACTGTCATACTGAGCACATGTGAAGAATTGAAAAGTGATTAGCAAAAATTAAGGATAAAAAGTATAAGAAAATCAAGAAAAAACTCCTGGATCGATCATTTTGGCTCAGTCAATCAATGAATCAATTAATCTCTTTTTATATAGCACATTTCATCAACATGCTGTTATACACAAGATGCTAAACAAAAAAAGACTAAACAAAAATAAGTCATAGCAAGACAAATTAGATTAAAAACAACACCAATAAAAAAATACATAAAGGAACGAAACACTGGTTTAAATTTTCAGAGGCATTGTATGGATTAAAGGAAAGACAGTGTAAAAACACACAAAATGACAAACCATAAAAGCCAAATAAATAAGTGTTGATTAAATTAGTTATTTAATTTAATAATTTAAGTTTCAATATAAAAAAAAAATTACATCTTTTTAAATGGAAGTTAAAAGTAGCTCTCCTGATGGTTTTTGTCATCTAAAAAAAAGTTCTGTAAATTCCATTGAGATGAAACGAGTCTTTAAAAAGAACCCCGGACTGTTTTGCATCATGGGTACTTATTCTACTGATACTGTATTTAGTGGCCAAATCCCTTCTTTTGATCTCCTGCTCTAATCCCAGAGTCTAACCTGCTCCATTCAGCTGGAGGAAACAAAAAATAAAAAAAAGAAAGAAGGTGGCTCAGTCATGACCTAAATCTTTAAGTCTCTAAAAACTCATAAATTAAAAACTGCACAGTGAGATAAAGAGGGAGAGGCCCGGTCTATCCCTGCTGCACATGGTACCCTTAAGTAAACATCAGAGTGTAAGAAGGAATATGTCTCAAGATAAACATAATCTTCTGATGAGAGAAGATCACAGAAAACCTGTGAGCAGATTCCCACTTTACACAGACCCTGACCCAAGCTCACACAGACGTATTAATCTAAATAACAAACCAAACCCCAGAGAGAGTTTGCACTGAAACTGAGATGAAGTCATGTGTCTATAAATAACTGTGGATGAAAGTGCAGAGAGGATGTCTCATGAGCTGAAGACTGATTTACATGGAAGTGCTGCTGTCAGGAAGGCTTTCCTGAACCGTCTTCATTCTAATGTTTTGACACAGCTCTAACTCACACTTTCTACCTTAAGTTATGAAGCCTTTTGTTTCCTTTTCTTTAGATCAGTTTTCTCAAATCATTCAAAATTTACCACAAAAATGGAGTTCAAGAGAACAAATGAGAAAGTGAGAAATTTCAAATCACAGGAAAGAAATGAATAGAAATATTCTCCTGACACATAGTAAGGGTGTCATTTGGTGTATCTTTGCAATTACCCCATTGTGGGACAAATAAAGGTTTGTTTTTTCTTAATCTTAATCTGTACTTTTTAAAAACTCTATTCTAACATTTCACACAGCACAGTTTGTTCATTTTTTACATTTATAGGCATTTAAAGGTAATCAACACATCAAATTCTATCAAATAGAAACCAAATTTAGTTTTTAGCTTGATATTTTTTTCAGATCTTTCCAAATGTTGTTTACTTTTTGGCATTTCCTGTCAGGAGCCACCACAGCAAATCAGCTTTCACCAATCCACACATTTGGTTTGGGAAGGACTTTTACGCCAAACAGCCCCGTATCAGACCCGGGCCTCCTTGTGGCTAAATAGTTAGGCAGTAGCGTTTCATAAAAAAATAACTAAAAAAAAAAAACACTTCAATAACTTTTGAGTTATTTTAAAAGTGTTCCTAATGGTCTTTTAATTATGATTATTCAGATTTTAGACAAAATGAAAAAAACTGTTGTTTTCTTGGACAGAGCGACAGGAATTCACCTCTGAGTTGTGGGTGGGACCACTGGTGCTGAGTAAACCTGCCCCATTTCCCGTCATCCAACTATTTATGTGCTCTCCTTTTAGCACACGGCCCTTAACACCCCCAAAATAAAATTACTGGAGGAACAAAAATGGTATTTATTCGTCTGCTCGTGTTTTACAGCCATTTGAATAAAGAAATATTCAGAAATGGTATTTTAGGTTTGACTATCATAACAACAAGGACACAAGAATATTAAAAACATCAAAAACATTTTTTTTTATCATAGAGGGTCTTTAAAAATGTTGTGTATGAGTGCAATCTTTTCCTTATTTAAAAAGCGAATTCATGAATCTGCCTTCACTCACACAAAACAGCGGAGCTGGTCTTTATTATTCTTACTTTTTACATGGAAAAATTAATTTATTTTTAAAATTAAGACTGGAATTTGTCTGGAAGCAACCAATACATCAAAACAAAATAAAAGATAAAGTTAGCTAGTTAGCTTTTAGCTTTATTTTATTATCAGAGCGTTTTAGCTAATGTGCTAAAAGACTTTGGCCTTGATGTTAAACTTCTTTTTTATATCTTCATTTTCATGAATGGATTCTTGCATAACTTGTGCTTTGTCTTAAAAGTATCTCCACCTTCACCTCCTAAACATTGGTGAAAAGGCTTTGTAATTTTCAATTTTTATTTACATTGGCAACAATGATTTTTGCTGTGTCTTTGGAAAGCTATTCTTTATTGTTTTTCATGCTCTTCTCCTGCCTGGTTTGTAGTGACAGACTCTGCAGAAAGATGGTGAGCTCTGTACAGTCTCTGTCCGTTCACGTGTCCTCTCACTTCACGGCCGAAGCTGCCGTCACTCCCAATCCCTTCCGCTCTGTCACAGTCCACTGACAGGCGACTGCAGGAGGTTTAAAAGTGTGAAAATTTCACAACTTGTTGCACAGGTGGAATCCAGAATCAATGAGATCCTGAGATTTGACCTTTCATAAATGTTTGAGAATCAGTGGAATTCCTCTGCCTGTGACCATGGAACCATTCTGCAGTGTTAGAATTTATGGTGATGCAACAGAAACACTTGTCTGCATTAATTTAAAAGAATATACACTCACTGGCCACTTTTTTCAGGCACACCTGTCCAACTGCTCGTTGAATTTCTAATCAGCCAATCGCATGGCAGCAACTCAACGCATTTAGGTATGCAGACATGCTCAAGACGATCTGCTGCAGTTCAAACTGAGCAGTTCTGAGGGCAAAAGGAGGTCCAACCTGGTACTTGAAAGGGGTACCTAACAAAGTGGCTGGTGAGTGTATGTGAACCACTACGATGGTGGTGGTCTGGAACAACAAACCTCCTGCAGAGACACATAATCCTGAACAACTGTTTCCATCGGTGAAACAGCTCTCCTGATGGGAGACACTCTGATGTTGACACGGCGAGCTCCAAAGTGCCCCTGTAAGGCTGCTGTCTGCTGAATATGAGGATGATAACCATTTGTGTTTACTTTTAAAGTGGTGAGTCACGAAGAGCAGGATGTTCCTGACCAAACATGGCTGTGGATGAAGTCGCTGCACGTATTTGTACTTAAACAAAGCTGCTGTGATCTTTGCAGGAATTCAGACTTCAGTTTCTGCACTCAGATACAATCACATGATTGTGATTTTTCACAATCTTCCTGTGATCTTTATTTCTCTTAATGGAGGTGAACTCCTAACTCTGAACTTTGTGTGACTCTGGGATTCAGCTCTAGAACAGTCACAGAAAGACTGCTGTCAAAAACCCAGACAGGAAAAGAAGTCGACATATTTTTAGAGCTAAAACTTTGGGAACTAAAATAAAAACTGGAACAAAATTTTCCATCTTCTCTGATTTTTGTCATTAAGGCTGGACGTGTTTGCAAAAATCAATATTTTTTCCATTTCATCTAAGAGAAAAAGTTCAAAGCTTTGATTTTTAATCCAAAAAATAATGAGCTTCTGCTTTCAGTCTTCCATTACTAAGCTGGGCTAAGAGGTGGTGACCTCAGATGCTTCTATTTTTTTCTTATTAAGAAAACATTCTCAAAACTACTACTCAAAGTCATAAGCTCCTCCTATTTCCCACACTTTTGACTATCTGAATCCTATAGTGATTTAGATGCACATTTAATCAACAGGAAATGTCATTCTTGCAGAAGTAATTTGTCATAATTGTGAAAAAATGTTTAAAAAAAAACTGTTTATCAGCAGTTTTCTTTTTTAGCCAAAATTCTTTGCAGTCATTACTCATGAAATAGTCTGCTCCTACATGCAATGCCTCCCATTTCTGCTTTTTAACCCTTTAACACCTAAAGCGTCCGCTTTTCAGAATCTACTGGAATCACCTTGATCGTGTTCACGGTTGAAAAGTTACAGAAAATCAAGGAACATAAACACTGGATCTCCGAGCAAACTCGTCAGTTACATTATGTGTTATTTTAGTCAATTTCAGGCACATTATTAGATTGAAATGTTGTGAATAATCCGAAAATTCTCTGTTAAGTTTTATTTCTACTCTGAGTTGACCAAATTTCCTGGTTTTTATATATTTTAGTTGGTCTGTTGCCTGAATATATTTAAAACTATTTAGAAATAATCAATAGTGTTTTGTAGATGCTAAATTTATCGTGAAATGTTGGTAATTTTGGAGGTGAAGTGACTTGATGCATAGAAAAACTTTCTTTGAGCTTCTTTTGTGTAGCATGTGTGTGAGGCTCTATTTTGGTCTAAGCCTCTTGCATGTTGTGCTGCACAGGTGCAAGGCTCTGCACCACCCCTGCATGTCTCTAGAATAAGACCAGCTGGAGTAACGAAGCAGAAAATAAAGCCATGTGTCATCCGTCTGGAATGAAGGAGAAACATTCACATCATCAGTGTTCTTTTTGTTTTTTTGTGCAATTGTTATTTTTGGCTAAAATATACATCAAGGCCTTAAACAAATGTGTTTTTCTTTTGCTCAATTCAAAGAGGTTTGACCTTGTAAGGCAGAGATGTCATCACTCACCCTGGAGATGGTCAGGGGCTGGTTGAAGTCCCGTCCTCCTGTCAGGCGGAAACCCCAGGGGGCCGGCCCATCCAACACCACATTAAGTGGCATGACCTGCAGGATATCTCCCAGCTGTCAGAGGAGCCGCGCTCACTGAGGCGCTCGGTGCTGCGATCGCTGTCCGACAGCAGGGACGTATCACCATGATGGGGATTTTGATCCTTGCAGGGGGGGTCGCAGAGGGAGGGGAAATGGGCAGACCCCACTGCAGCAGTGAGGTAATTGGTCGGTTCTGGGAATCAGACTGTCCCATCAGAACCAGCTGGTGTTCTTAAATTGAGTTTTTCTCTTTGCAACTGGTTGTTTAACCCAAACTAAAGTGCACGTTTGGGCTGCAGGGAGATGTTTACCAGACAGATGGCCAATGGAAGAGCGTCCCATCTTCCGCTCCGGCTGTCCTCTTCTTCTGCTCAAGCCTCGCTGCTCTTGTCCTTATTTGGTCTGAAGTCAAAGCTCCTCCAGGAGGTCCTGCAGGCGCATTCCAGCCTCTATTGATCCCATAGAGCACTGTGTGTCTGACTCCCAGACCGGATAACAAATCCAGTTTCATTCTCATTTCATATGTTTTTTTTTTTTGTTTCTGTGTTCATTCAAAACAGCTTTTTATCTCACTGATTATAGAATCCCCCCACACGAGTTTCTGGACGGGGTTTATTACAGGGGGGGTCCAAACTTTTTGCAAAGAGGGCCAGATTATGTTAGGTGAAATGTTTGAAGGCCAACTATTCAGTCTATTTTACTAACAGCAAATGCAAATTAACTATTTAATGAACCTTTTGTTGCAAAAACACACTTTTCATTTCTTCAAATACAGTTTCTATCATTATTATGTCATTTCTTACACTGTTCAATCCTAGTTAGCTTACTGAGAACATCCACAGTCTCTTGTCATATTATTTCGCTGAAGAAATAGGCCAATTTGTGGCCCTCACTGTCAACTTTGCTTTTATATTCTATTCATTGTGGAAATGATCTGGAAAGCCTCACAGGAAGGTCACACAATAATGTTGCTAAAGATTTAACGGCTTAAAATTTAATGTATCCAGAAACCAGGGCTGCATGGTGGTGCAGTGGTTGGCACTCTTGCCTCACAGGAAGAAGGCCCTGGTTCAAGTTCCGGCTGGAGAATCATCGACTCTGGACCTTTCTGTGAGGAGTTTACATGTTTGACTCCAGCTTCCTCCCAACATCCAGAAACATGTTTTATTCAGTAGGTTATCGGTTACTCTAAATTGTCTCTAGGTGCGAGTGTGAATGGGTATGTGATTGTGGCCCCGGGACAAACTGGTGACCTGTTCCCTGCCTTCGCCTGGAAGTGGACAGGATAGGCCCCAGCAGCCCTGTGACCCCAAAAGGAACAAAACAGGTTTAGAAAATGAATTATTGAACAATCAAGACATTGTACACAGTGTTTTTAGAAAATGCAGGCAGCTACATATTAGTGGTTCTCTGAAGGAGCCTGCAGGACGTTAGACATTTTAATGTGGGTCGCATTTGGCCCACGGACATGCATGGTGTTTAACATCTGGGCCTGCCTGTCGATAGTTATTGACATGAATTGACTGTTCAGTTTTTTTTTTTTGTTAATTTGACCATTGCACATTGTAGTTTTTTTGTAGACTAAATAAAACTAAATGAGCTTTTCAGAACTTCACATTCAGTCAAACAATGGTGATCATACTTTTGAACATTTTGTTTGAAAGACGATAAAAAGGATTTTACTGCTTCCTTTGTCTCAAAAACCTATTCTGTTCTACAATATGATCGTTTATGAATAAAACATGGAGATAAATTGCATTCAGAGCACACAAGTTTACGGTTGTCACCGGTAACACCAGAATACTGGCAGAAGTTTTCTTCATAATTTCAGATGTGACTTCTGAGCCTTTTCAGAACATAGATTCAAACATCAACCCTGATTGGTGTGTTGGGTACAATATCTGATTTTACTTTCATATAACAAACTGTCCAATAAAATAAAATCAAAGAAAAAAAAAAGTTTGTCCCCTTTTTCTCTTATTTTGATACCTTTATCTCCACATCAGACGACTGCAAACTTCTGCACAGCAGTCTGGGTGTTAGCTATTGATCAGCGGTGTGCAAATAGATACCAACTGCTTAAATGTGTCAGTAAATAATCCAAACCGTGTTTTGAGCACAGACAAGCTGCTGTGGAGAACTTTTGTTCCTCAGCAGGACACCCCTTCTTTCTTTTCACTTATTCTTCTCAGTTTTGAACTTCAACTAAACTTTTTCCCACTAGTTTCCTTTGAAATTGTCAAAATCTGAGACGTTTTCTCTAAAATATTTGACTACAAAAAGGACAAAAAAATCACTTACTGGAACTATCACTGTGTTGTTTGTTTTTTGGAT
Organism: Oryzias melastigma; assembly: GCF_002922805.2. Lineage (NCBI taxonomy): Eukaryota > Metazoa > Chordata > Actinopteri > Beloniformes > Adrianichthyidae > Oryzias > Oryzias melastigma. The sequence continues at coordinate 13,252,919 of NC_050512.1, forward strand.
CGTGTATGAATTGTGCGAGCTTTCATAAAAACCACAAATATTCCTGGTGTGGTAAGTATCAGTTTTTGTGCAATAGCAGCGTATCAACAAGCTCCGGGGGTCGTCCCTAATCTGACAGCACAGCAGGCAGGAGATGCTGTCATCTCTGGAATCTGTGTCAATAATCTCTTCATGGAACGTGTTCATGCTCGTACAGATGAAAATAAAGTCACTTCCAAATGAAGTAACTCTAACCTGACTGATGGCTATAAGGCAAAATGGTTCCAATAATCCTTGTTTATAGAAAGAAACAGAAGAAAAAATGCTCTTAGTGCAAAAGATTGTGTTTTTTTTTGTTTTTAAACATGAAAAATGTAAGAGTCTTGAAATAGTTCTGTTAAAAGCGACCCAAAGCAGATCTACTTCACCAGCTCCTGCAGTCAGGGTTTATCAAGGACAGTTTCTATGGTCTGCACCAGTTTCTGTGCTCGGATTATCTGCTTCATTCAAAAGTGTGAGGAGATTAAATCCTAGTCTGATTAAAAACAGAAAAAATGGAACTCTGGTACACTTAAGAGACATGGAAATCCTACAAAAACTGACACTTTTAATTTAATCTCCTGCTTTAAAATTCTGAATTCAATCAAAAGAAAAAAAAAACAATAAAATAAGTCATCTACCAGTTGGATTTTATTAGCAATACAGGGCCATAAAAGCATCAACAGGTGCTACAATATTGTAGAAATACTTCAAGAATTATTGTAGATTTTGACTTTTTTTTTTTAAATCTAACTACATGTAGAAACTCGTCAGGAGAAAAACTTCAATTTCCTATCAATGTTTAAATAAAAGCCCCTGCTGCTCTTTCAAACAGGTCCATGTCCTCCAGTCCTCATAGTCATAACTTTATTTTTCCAAGAGATTCACACGAACACGGCTATGATTGTAGCGAGTGGCGTGTAAAGCGGCGATGGCCGACTCTACACCGTCAAGCTAAAGCAACTTCTGTTACCAAGGATTGAAAATAAATAAAAAAGTGAATGAATTGTGAAGAAAGGAAACCAAATGAGATGGTGAGAAGAAAAAATGTATAAACCCAGGTGATGCCGCCCATTTAATAGCTCTCATACAAAATATGTTTACAAAACAGCAAAGACACACGTGTTCTCACAGCAGCTGATGCAGTGAATGATGGGAAGGGAGTGGCGTGAGGGACGACCTATCATAAGGTGCTTCAACATCAGTCTTCTTGCACTGTGTCCATCACTTATAAAATACATGAGATGACAACAACAAAAAAGTGTTTTTAGTGTGAAAAACTCCAACAAGTGATCCTCTCACGGGGTTAAAAGACACCGTCGGTCTAAAGGGGAGAAACTGCATTCAAAAAACTGTAGTTTTTCTAGAAATTTCTATCTATTCCTGCAACATTCTTAAATAAATTCAACACCAAACAGCAGGACTTTGTCTTCATCCTCCTCTTGAAATGTGAACCTACATGGACACTTGATTATAACAGGAACGATCCTTCATAAAAATAGATAAAAAGACAAACCACGATGGTTTTAAACCGCCTTAAAACCACGTCATAACACAGATGAATCCACAGATCATTATCTAATAAATATAATACCGATGCTTTCCCTTTCCCCACATGACTTTGTCCCCTGAAGCCCCACAGTTAGGAAGTTCTCTGTCATCACATGGGAACAAACTTTGTGTTCAGGTTTGTTAAAGTGCATCAATCGTAATAAAATAGGATAAAAAACAGATAAATAAATGCTTCGAAACCTGGATACTTGTTGGTGTTTGAAATAATCCTCCTAATCCAGAAAATGTTCTAGATGTTACCATGAAGAACTTTTGTAGAACTGAATTTAAAGTGAAATAAGCTTATGAAAAATGATATGAAAAAAAAACAAAAACAAAATTGTAGTAAAAAAAAAATCAAAGAAAAAAAAAACTATTTATCTTATTGTAGTCTTCAGTGATCTATGGCTAGTTGGAGCTAAAGATTCTGTGTGGGAAGTTTTCAAGCCACAAGTAAATGCAAACACAACATTGTGCTGTAGGTCTCTCTATGGACGTCCTGCGGGCGCTGTGCTGACGGTGATGAGCAGGTCACAGAAAGGGGCGGAGCCTCAGGGAGTCTGGAATCATCATTATAGCTGCTTCACGTAGTTTCCTGGAAAGGTACCAAACAACTTGCTCCTTCGGGAGGTCCCTGCACAAACAATCCAACAGAGAAAGAAGGTCAGAGACGGGAGAGCGGATAACTAAAAAAAGAAAAAAAAAACTAAATGGACATGTTCTTAAATACTTCACTTTCCTGTAGGCTGAGCAGAGGCGGCAACATTTGACTTTATACATTTAAAACACGTTTACAAAAAACAGATTTAGTTTTTTTAAAGCTTTTTGAAGACACACTTATTTTCGTTAGTAAAATAATTCCTTTTTTACGTCTTTAAATGTACATAAAACCTGAAATATCCCTAATATTTTGTCATCATGTTCAGTGACATGCAAAATGAAAATTCTGTTCATGAAAAATAACTTTTTGTTATGTTTGTGACACAAAAGATCTAAATGTTAGAAGTTGATAAAAAATATATAAATTTGCTATTCGGTTCATTACATATAGTGTAAGGTGAAGCAACACTGACATCTAGTGGTCACAGACTTCTTTTTTTTTTTAATACGTATTAAAAAAATGTAAAACAAATTTATTGTAAGGTTACAGTTTGACAGAGTACATGCAAAGAACTATGGATTTGTGTTGAATTCAAGTAAATTCAACAATTAAACAAACCCTATTGGCCCCAAATATTTGGATTTGACTTTATTTTCATTTGTTTTCACATCAAAGTATAACTTGTTGGAATATTTTTTCTTCTTTGCCAAAAGAGGATTTTTGCCCTGATTTTTGAACTATTTCTATAAAACTTTAAAGATGCTTTTAAGAATGTGTCACTCTTTCTGAAAGATTAGTTGTAGATGCTGTTTGGTTATACATGCAAAGAGAACGCTGGTGCGGTTCAGTACAGTGTGAGTGCAGACAGTATCCAACATTCGACCAGCTGAAACACTTAGTTTATTTAAATCTCTATTAAACTAACCAAAGTTCAAAGCTGCATTTGAATTATTTTTTATCCAAAAAAGGAACATCTGCATCTTTACTTTACTTACATTAAATTCAGTTATTTTAAAAATTCTTCTAATTTTAATTTTAATGATTTTCTGTTGAATTTTTATTTTAATGTTTTATGTAGCATTTGGAATTGTCTTTGTGCATGAAATGTCCTGTATACTTTCCTCGTAACCATCATTATTATCCTAACTTATTGAAATATTCATTTTTGTCTTTATCTGGGGGCAACTTTTATCGTATCAAATCTGTGCTCACAAATGTGTTTTTACTTTTTATTCTCAACAATTATTCTCTCTCTTTATTTATTTATGGTCTTACCAACAAACCAGCCATCATCGCATTTCTCCATCACATCCACAACGTCCCCCTCCCTCAGCTCCAGCTCATCCTCGTTGCGAGGTATGTAGTTGTAAAGAGCTTGATACCTATGAGGAAAACGCTCATGTGACTCACACTGTACAGGTAGAACTACAGATCCTGCATTTAAGGCAGTGTCACACTCCCACTACCAACAATCGGCGCTTTGTCCATGGATCAATGTTCAAAATTTTTGGTCGGTTGAGAATTTTGAAGTTTGTGTGTATTTTATATAGTTTATCTGCAATTATTACATAAATCTTATGCAATGGTGTGTGATTTTTGCAAAATCTATTCACAAATTTGTGGTTTTCCATGACAGTTTCACGTATGTCTAACAGACTTTTCACACATATATCACTTTTGTATCACCTCTACGATGCACATATCATGTTGAAATTAAGTAATCGATGCACAAATCACTAATAAATTGCATATACACAGTGGAATAATCACGCATGGTTCATGTGTGATGGGTATATAAATTTGTCACTATTTCACCCCTCCAGCAGGATATACAGAGCCCCGTCCAGCTGATGCTCCCACCAGGGGTTCCCTAGAACGGGTGCAGACCAGGGGAATTAAAACAAAACATTGCGACGTGAGCAGGTGCAGTCGATTGTGCTGACACGATGTGATTTCTGCCCAATATTTTGAATATCAAAGCGTTGAAATTCAATGAAGCGCGGGTTTACGAGTTTTTTGGGTTGTTTTTTTGAACTTCTTCAATTGTTTTACTGTGGTTCACTTGTGATACATGTGTAAAAATGTCACGTAAAAGACCACAACTTTCTTCATTTTTCCATTTACTCATATGGACAGTTTTACTCCGTGCAATGTGTGCAAATTGTATGCTGCTGCTGTGTGACACGGCTTATACTTCAGAATTGAAAAACGCAAGATTATATAAAAAAAGACAATTGGAAAACTGTAAATTCTACTTACGGATCGCCTCCCCCGTGTAGAGCGTCCTGCACTAGCCGCTGTAAAAAAAAAGTGTCAGAGAGACAACAATAATTAATTAAGTGTCATCTGAGAAGTTTTTTAAGGTTTGATGGGAAATGATTTGCCACTCATTTAAAGTTTTTCAAATTTCCCATCTCAGATCACACTGAATGCATAAAACACACGACTTTAGAAGTTTAAAACTCTTTTCTAAAGTCTGGCACAGCGACACGAGAGCGGGTGAAGCCGGGTTGAGTGAAGACATGCCCCCCTACCCTGCGACCTCTAACTGGTGACAGATAGGACCTCCGGGACAAGATGGGGCTACGAGGGGGTTTACCGCCAACAACCGGATCCTGCTTAGCGGGCAGAAAGACCAGAGGGAACAGACCTATCATCTTCAGAAGTCAGCAGCCTTGATTCTGAGCTGACAGTCCCTAAACATCAATGGACATGCTGATGCCTGTGGAACTCTGTGCTAGTCAGGACAACAAACACAAACAACTTTCTGCCTCATAAGCTAAAATAAGGCATTTTTTCCTGATATTATAAGTAAGTTAGAAAGTTTTTTTTGTTTTTTTTTTAATTAGAAGCCTCAACTCTGCAGACCTGCTTTACCTTCACCTTGGGAGACCTACATCCTGGATGCTGGGCGGTGTGGGCAGAAGGGCGGGGTGTGGAGAGGGGGGGTGAGACAGTTTTACATGGAGGTGGGGCGTGGAACTGCGAGTCTGAAACGGGGCAGGACGGGGCCGGACAGGGAAGACAGGAGGAGCGAGAGGAGGGTGTGGGCTGGGAGAGAACATCAGAGGAATGTGAGACGAGAAGGGGGGGCGAGGACACAGATGGAGGCAGCGGGGATGCGGAGAGTCGGGGAAGGGGTGGGGGGTGAGGGGAGGAGGAGGAGGAGAGGATGGTGACGCCGCCTTCATGCTGGGGTGCCTGAGAAAGAGACGATGGACACAAAGGAGGAAGGGTGGAGGTCACGGGCGGTGGTGTGGAGGGTGGGAGGAGACCAGTGAGAGGAAACTGAGTCAGAGTGGAAGCAGAGACTTCAGCCTACAGGAGTAAACACAAACATAAACAAACTGAAGCGGAATGACACGATGACATTATCAGACATCACCCCGTTTGTGTTGAATAAAACTCAGAAAAGACGTGGAAAACAGACTGAACAAACCCTTGGACTCCTAGAAAACGTGTTTTTGTAACATATTAGAAGCTTATATTGTCATATTTCATATCATGCCATTAAGACAACTGTATTGTGATATTGGGCTATATGAATACTGAATAGAATATTAATCAGTCATTTTTTTAACCTATTTTCAAAGCGTTCCCAGTGCTCTTTTAATTAGGATTATGCTGTTTTTAGGCAAAATGTGAAAAAAAAGTATCATTTTCTAGGACATAGTTTCTGCAGAGCGGATACAGTTCATTAGAAATTTGCCTCTGAGTTGTGGGCGGGACTATTTGTGCAGAGCAACCCCGCCCCCTTCCCCATTGTTGGAAAAAAAATATCTTATTCAAACAGCTTTTTTTTATCTCCTCCACAACAAATTGAGTAAAGAAATAGTAAAAAAAAAGAAAACATTTGTAAATGTCCTTCATCGTGATAAAAATGCTACAAAAACAGTGAGTGAGTCTTTAACATAATAGCAGTATTTTTTTCCTTTTAGGTGGAAGTTTGTGAATTTGTCCACCTAAATACTAACACATTATTTTAGTTCTTCAAAAATACTTTGACTGCATCTAATTCAGCAGATTTTTTGTACCTAACAAAAAGAAAATGTTGTGGTTTTCAAAGATAATTTGTTTAACCCTTTAACAACGAAGCTCTAGTATTTATGTTCTTTGATTTACTGTAATTTTTCAACAGTTAACACAATCAATGCATTCCAGCAGATTCTGAAGGAGAAAAGCGGCTTGTGCCAGAATTTGCCAAATCAGCAAGATTTTATGTTTAAGTGTCACCCGTAACGCCTCAGGTGTTAAAGGGTTAAGACTACAGCTGGAAATAGTTTCTTGACTTTTAAACCAACTGTGAATAAAGATTTCTAAATGCAGATAAACACCATGAAAATTGGTTTATAGTTCTAATTCTATGATTTCTATTTATTTCCCACATCTCAAGTGTGGAAGTCTTAGAATATTAACACTCTTGATGACAAGGTGTCATGTATTTTATATTGAAAAGATGATGTACCTAATTAGTATAAAGGACCAAATAACTCACTATGAGTGCACCGTCATTTATAAAATTTAATTATCAATATGAGATTCAGCGGATGTTGAAAGATTACTAAGACTTCATCTGAACACTGGGTGTGTTTGGAGCAGCTGTTTTTTTTTTTTTTGTTAGAATGCGGCCTTTCAGTCTTTTTTCTGCAAAATTTGAGGTAAAAAATCTCAGATGTTTAACAAAACTGTTGAATCTTCCATTGGCTTGAGTCATGAGCTCTCCTTTGAACATCCTTATTTTGTGTCGTATGCTTTCTATTTTTTTATCTGAAGTTAATTTAAATGTTGCATATATTGAATATGTAATTAAATTTAGTTTTAAATAATAATAATAAATATTAATGACAAAGTTATGACTATTTCCTGCCCCTCTAAAGTTTTATCCTTATTACTTTAAAACAAACATCATCTCTGTGCCTACAGGCCTCTTGACAGTGTTTTGGAGCTCAGCTGACACAGCTCACACCATGCTCTACCTGTAAACAGAGCCTCTCATTCACCACTGGGGTGTCTTCCTCTTTGTCCGTCTGAGCCTCATCCTCTTCCTCAATAAATAACTCATTGCAGTCCTCTGCTGCCCCCGGTGGCAGCCTCAGACATTCACCCGCGTCTTCCTTCTGAGTCGTCGGCTGCTCTCTGAGTAAATAGGGACTCGGCTTCACCGTTACAGGCGTGTAAACGGTTGCCTCTAACAGAGCGTTTGCTGTTAGCTTGTCGGTTGCATCGACTCGGCAGGACAGTTCTTTTGGCTGACCCCATTTACTTGGAGAATCCCAGCTAAGCTTGGGCGGAAGGGAGTCACCTGAGGGCGTTCTGAAAGCCTCGACTGTGGGGTTTGACTCGTCCGATATGATGGACAGCAGCTCGTCGTAGGGGTCTTTCACCCTCAGCTCGATGTCGGGGGATTTGCTGCGCTCGCTTTCGTGGGCGGAGGCTTTGAGCGGTGGAAGTTGTGTCTTTACAGAGGAGGAAACCTGAGGCTTACTAAAGGGATCTGTGTCACAGGTTTGAAACCCTCTGCCTCCGGTATATCGAAAAGAAGAGTCTGGTAGAGGAGAGGTGAATGAGGAATGAGTGACAGGTGGAGCGAGAGGAGGAGGAGGAGGAGGTGGTGGTGGAGCAGGTGGGGGAGAGGGTTGGGAGAAAGGCAGCGAAGTCGGGGCGTGTCGGAAACCAGCGAGTCTGTCTGTGAGAGGTGGCACTGCTGACGGAAAGGGGGCGGAGCCTTTTTGCAACAGAGCAGGCGAGCCCGCCTTAAAACCGACGGGGAGGGGGGGCGGAGTGGGGGGAGTAGGGGTGGAGGCGAGGGAGCGTGCTGGAGTGAAAGCGGACAGATCCATGGTGAGGGACAGCCACTCGCTGGTGACGGCCTGCAGGTCATGCCTTCTCAGAGAGGGGTGGGGGCACAGCAGGTCATGAGTGGAGGAAGGTGGAGGTAAATGATAGAGCGGCTCCAGAAAAGTAAAGTGGGAAAGAAGGAACAGATGGTAAATAAAGCATCGAGAACAGAGAATTTCCTGATTGTGTCTAGAAAGTAACAGTCAGGACTAACAGGGTGTGATGATGATGATGATGATGATGATGATGATGATTTTATGTCTCCAGTAGAGTCAAAAGTGAAAGACTCCCTCACAGTCTTACCTTGACAGGTGTGGAACTGGGCGTCCTGCTGCCATGGTAACTGTGTGGATCCACGTGGTGGGCGGAGCTCTTGGATGGGGAGCGCTTGACGAGGTCGACGTAGGACACGGGGAAGATGCCCTGTTTGGTTGTGTCTGGAATCTTCCCCTCGTACCAATTCTGGTCCACCTGCCTGATCACAATCACCCGCTCGCCCTACACAACACAGACGCATAACCACGTCAAGAGTATTACCAAAGTAATTTATTCCAGTGTGGAGGGCCAGATTAAACGGTTTAAGGGGCCGCATATGATTATTTTATTGCTCGACTAATTACCGATTATTTTTCTATTAGTCGACTAATCGGGTCATGCGTAAACTGGATGTAAAACTCACATATTAACCATCATTAGCTTTAAATTTGATGTGTTTAAGCTATATGCTAACTAGAAATAAAGACAATTAAGATAATAGTTAATTAAACCTTTTATAAATCATGCAGCTTATTTCATGCATTTGTCTGGTATTAAAACAAGACTTAAAGGAATTTTAAGGCATAAGCCCCGACCTTTCTCAATGACAGCTCCACATTGGTGTCAGCATTGAAGTTGTAGCGGGCCACCGCCTCTCCGATCTCCCTCACGTGTGCAGGAGGAGGCGGACGGATCGGCTGCTGCTTCTCTGAGGACGCCACTTTCTGCAAGATTGGTGTAAAGAAAATTAAATAAAATCAAGAACGCAGCAACAAGTATGTAAGTATTTGGAAAGTTCTCTGTTGCGATGCAGACCCACCTCTACGTATGAAATAGGTAGGATCCCCACTCGTCCTCGGTGCTCCCCTTCATACCAGTTGTTATCTATTTGCCTAATGATGTTCACCGCGTCACCCTTTTTAAATGACAACTCCCTGTAACAGATGTGTAAGCAGCGCAGGGGCTGTGTGTTCACACTTGAACCGTCATGTCACACACAGCAGGTTTTGCAGCACTTCCTGTTCGCAGGCATGAAAATCTCAGCCACGAAAGCCCAACAAAGTAAATCCAGCCATGCAAAAATCTGCTTTATCCACAAAAAATAATTGGAACCATTGAGGCGGGGTATTATCATGCAATTACAGGGTTAACCAAAGAAGCAAAAGAAACTGCAAACAATGAGATAAAAAAAAAAAATCCTGCAGCCGCATCCAGGCGTATTTGATGCACAGTTCAGCAACAGTGCATGAAGGTTCGTCCGTCATTACTTACTTTGGAGTTTGTGCCTTAAAATCATAAATGGCTCTTGCAGGCTGTTTCTGATGGAGGAGAGAGAAGAGAATGAGTTGTGTCATCTGTTTATGGGAGACCTGGAGGAGCAGAACGAGAGAGAGCCAACAGGGATCACACTGTTTTCACCCGTTCCCTCTCACTCATGGAGAAACACAAGTTTATCGCTTACTACTTAAATACATGTCACAGAGTTGGGCTGCTGCAGACAATACCTCTCTGTCTGGGGTCTGTCTTCGGCTCTGAGGAGTGTGGCGTCCGTCCATGGTGGAGTAACTTCTAGAGACATCCTGGTCTGTGATTCAAAAACAAACAAAAAAAAGTTGACAGAGGTTACCACGGTAACTCTTGTTGAGAGGAACACACAAATGGGATTTGGGAAAGAATGGAGAGATGAAGTGATAAGGCTACCCCGACTGGTAAATGAGGGAGTAAGAGCTTAGGTCGGAACATGTGTTTTATTTCCATCACAGAGGAGAAAACAGAGTGGCTGGAGACTTTTTCCACAATTTGGCACAAAACAGGCACATGCACAGATTTATTGGAACACAAAAAGGGGAATACAGGCGGAAAAAAACAAAAAACAACACAAAGGTACAAGCAAATGACTGAAAGAAAGACATGGATTTGGAAACAATAAAAAAATAACACCAAAAACCTTTAAAAGAAACCAATAAACAACCAATAAAAGTATTGTCATTTACTCCAACCAGCAATTCTGTCTCTTAAACTTTAAAAAGTAGATCAAAAACAGCTTTTGAAAGCTTATTGAACAAAGAGAAACTCCATTTATTTAAATGGGAAGTTGTTTAAACATTTTTTTTAATCAAATTGGTCTGTTATACTGTAATAAGCAATATGATGCAAGGTTGAGCTTAATCACTTGGAAAACTTAAAAAAGAAACATGAAAAGTCAATTAAAAGGACTTGTTAAGCCACACATGACAATATTTCAGAAAATAAGTCATGTTCGGAAAGTAAATATGTAAGAGACAGAACTACAAGCAGACTAATATATACAGTAAATTCTTAAATATTTACTAGATTACGGGTGACAGCCTTATTTTAATGGGACTTTTTGCTTTTTTTCTAAACGACTTCCTTTTTTTAAAAATATATTTCTTTGTATTTTCTATACAGCCAATTTAATCTTGAAATATTTCACCATTTCTTTTTTTGTTTGACTTCTAAAGCTATATTGATTTGCTCAAACTTTGGTTCGGTTTTCATCTTTATACTAGATTTGTTTCCCTAAGTATTTGAAAATAAAAGCCTTTTACTAAATCAGGATAAATAATGCTCAAAATTAAGTTTTGTGCTTTTTTTTTCTTTTTTTTGATGATGGAGGATATACAGTTGCAAGAGAAAGTATGTGAACCCTATAGGAGTATCTCAATTGCTGTACAAAATAGACACATGGTGTGTTTTTTCTTTAAATCTCAATTCAAATCACAACGATGGGGAAAAACATTCTTTAGTTAAATTAAACACATTTATGAATTCATTTTTTTTATTGAACACAATTGTGTGTCCAGTTTATAAATAAAACCAAGTAATTCCAAAGGGTTCACATATCTTCTCCTGCAGCTGTATATATATCTATATATATATCTCTATATATATCTATATATAGATATATATAAAACAAAAGCTCAAAATTGCATTTCTGAGTATTTCTTGACTAACATTGGTGTTAATTAAGAGGAGTGACAAAAATTCTATTTAAAAGAGAACGTATTAGTAACAAAAAATATGCAGGGTGGGCTACAAGCTCCCCAATCCAACACATTCTCACTTCTAACTCGTCACATTTTGACTTTTGGTTAAGGATTGCTCCGCGGGTCACATTATTGATGTTTTGGATTCTGGTTCTGGGTTTGGGTACTAGTACTGGACGGGTCATGAGAACCAGTCCGTGTCCAGTATCCAGTACCGTGTCCTGAGGGTTGCGGCCCCTTGATTTAACGAACAGCCAAAAATTGTTGGTGACACCCAAAACATCAAAAAGTGACGTGGAGGGTCCTTAACCAAACATCAATATGTGACGTCGTAAAAATGAGAATGTGTTGCCCAATCTGCTTCACTAATGGAGGGGGGTGCCAACAGTCCCACCAACAAATGAGATGTGAATTTCTGATGAACTCCTGCCACTCAGCAGAAACTGTGCCGTAGAAAAGGACACAGGTTTTTTGCTTTTGGATAATAATTGCAGTAATGTATATAAAAGTGCACCGATAACGCTTTTACAATTGATCGGAATAGGATTTCAAAGTAAAATATCTAACAATGTTTTTGGTTTATTGATTAAAGTCCATCCTAGGTTAAATGCATAACCACATATTTGAGAATTTACTGTAAAAACATTTTGATACAAACCAACAAAATAAACATGGTAATGGATTTTGAAGAAATGGTGGCAATATTTGGACGTTTCAATAAAAACAAATGGATTCATTGCTGTATTAGAGCCAAACTGATAATACGGAAGGAAAATCAGTCTTTGTCAGACAGAAAAAGGGGAATAAGCTCAGCTCATCTGCAAAAGGTGTTTTCACATCTTCCAGCAGTAAATGAGTACATTACCCTCCAAATATTTCAATAGTCTCAGAATAAATACTTTTAAATATATATAAATAACCAGTTGGGCTCTAATCTGCGCTCTTCTATTTGTATGCATGTACAGATACAGTGTATACATGCATTCAAAAATCTTTGATGGCAACTGATGACCATAAATAAGCAGGTTTGCATGCTGTTTAATAGGAATGTGTATCATCTCCACCTGAACAGCAGAAACTATTTCCATTGCCCCGCTCCTCTGCGTATTCATTCATGTTTGAGGCCTCCGAATGCCGTCCGTAACAGGCACTGATCGGTGACTGGACCCGAGGGGACTGCAGCCTCGGTGTGGAGGGCTCCGCTCTGCACGGAGCGAACCCCGTGGGGCTTCCATCTGGGCACAAGGACGCAGAGGAGTGCCCCCCGTGCCAGCAGCCCCTCCTCCCCCGCAGTGAGGAGCTCCTCTCAGGCACGTTTGGCAGCAGTTCGGCGAGTATTCTCCTCAGGATGCTATCGTCCGGCGGTCTGGTGCTCCTGTGGCCTCGCTCTGCTTGAATGTGCTCATAAATGTCTCTCAAGGCTGCGTCTAGTGCTTCGTAGATGGCCTGTTTGGACTTGGGTCTGCTGCCTCGACCACCAGCACCGCCGCTTCTTCTGGAGGTAGGTGGGGAGCCCTTTTTTCTGCGGAAAGGCACAGGGCTGACCAAAAAGGCCAGCTTTGACATCGCTTGCTGGGACTGGGAGTCTGGGACTCGGGGATGGGCGCTGCGGCTTTGCTGGGCGGGTCGGTGGTGCTCCTGCCGCGCTTGTTCCCGCTCGTGACGAAGCATGGTGGTAAAGCGGGTGTATGAGGCTGGACAGCGACCTTTGCAGGTGCTGATGAGGTGGCGGTGCTGGTAGCCCTGGGTTTGGCTGAGACTTTGGTGAACACTATGGTGGTGGTGATGGTGATGGTGGTGGTGACGCAGGTGCTGACTGTGGTGGGCCGAGGGGCCATACTGGCTCTCAGAGGAGGTCAGTGAACAATGATCAAAGTCACTTTCACTGCAGAAGGAGGAGCCCTCTACTTGGATGAAATCGCTGAGATCAGATGCAATGGCGTCCGGTTCACTGTCAGAAAAGTCCTGATTGGCCTGAGGGGCCGGGGGAGCGGCGAGAGCAGGAAAAGACGGACCGCGGCCCGGCTCTGGCCCAACACGAGGCTGGCCTTCAGGTGGGCTGCGAGGTCCATGTAGGCGGTCTAAACCGTGCGGAGCAGTTCTGCTGTGGTTGTTGCTGTCTTCCTCTAGCAATGACTCTATAGAAAAGCGGCGTTTCGGTAAACTGGGTGTTCCACCACCCGCACTGCTAGCACGAGACGATGAGCCGCCTGGTGTAGTGGTGCCCGAGGGCACCTCGCCGTCGCCCAAGTTGGGCAAAGATTTGGACTTCTGAATTAGACGCTCGTATTCAGAAATTCGATTTGGCACCATGTCACGTGGCACTTCGACACGCCAGGATGGCGCCCAAGGAGACAGGCGATGGCGATGCAGATGAGGCTGGCGCTCCAGCTCTAGGATTCGAGTGCGAACCGAACGGATGACCTCAGAGGAGATGAGCTGAGCTCGGTCGATCTGGTGCATCTTACGATACAGCTGGAGAAAGCCTGGCGAGTCGTGTGCGCGTCGGCGGTGAAGAGGAGGCAGTGAGTGACTGGAGGCTGAAACAGACGGAGGGTTCCCATCGCACACCAGTGAGCCGGCACTTTCTGAGCGGGCCGCGTTGTGCCCCCCAGAGGCTGAATGCCCGTCGGTCAGTAAGTCATCACAGCTTCGGGACTTGAGCTTGCCAGAGGAAGGCGGGGCCTTCTCCGCATCAGCTTCCGGGTTTTGCGTCGGCCAACTGTTCGCACAGCAGACAGACTGTTTGGAGGAGGAGCTGCCCTCCTGGGCGCCATCCTCTTGGCAACGATCTGGGTCAGAAGGAATGGGGGGCAGGGAGGTGCTCTCGTAAAGACCTGCAGGGGTCAGATTGTTGGAAAACATGTTGCATGCGTCCCCACCTTTTAGATGTCCAGCAAGAGCAGCGTGATGAGAGAGAAGAAGAAGGAGGAAAGCAAGTTAAGCAACAGTAGAGAGCGACAGGGCGGACGAGCTGGAGAGGAGGGAAGAGAAGTGGTGAGGAGAAGATCAGAAACTTACAATCACATCAGAAAGACATTATTTTCTGGTGGAAAAAGGACATTAAACAGTCTGGAGAGACAACCAGGGAAGAAGAAACAAACACACAAAGAGATCAAACAAAAAGAGCATTGCTTCTTCAGACTACCTTTGGCTCTGGAGGGTGAGGATGGTGACGAACGAATTACGGGCTTCTTTAAGCTGCTGCCGGCTTTGCATGCATCCGCCGATTTAGGGGACGTCACAGCTCTGCTCGGAGGCTGAGCATTCGCCTGAGAACTCGACGGCTCCGACTTCCTCCTCTTCCTGTAGTCGCTGGAAGCACTGCAAAACAAACATTAAGGACAGCTACTTTTACACTGGACTGCTGCTGAATGTCATAAGGGAAAAGTAATGCAACAAATTCAAATATTTGTGGCTACATGGTTAAGAAACTGGGAGAAGCTGGCATTCTTTGCACCGTGTTCCTAAAACGAAAGGGACAGGAAAAGGATAAACAAACTGGTGCGGAGATCCCGCTCTGTTCTACAGCAGTGGTCCCGAAACTTTTCAGGCCAGGAATGGTTTAAATTAGAAAATATTTTCACAGAACGGTCTGAACGGGACAGAAGTTGGCATATTTAAGCTTCCGGTTTCGGAAAATCTATTTTCAAAATAAAATGCTGTTACAAGATCTGTAGTTTTAGAACGCCTAAAAATATCAGCAGATATATAAATATATTTTTCACAGATGATGAACATTTATTTATGATTCCCATAGAATGCTTTTTGAGCACTCAACCTAGGCTTTGATTATCTTTCAGGGCAAAAGATGATCATATTTTGTCTGTATCACTGTGTATTTTTTCAACACAAAGGAACATTTTATGTTTCTGAAGTTTCTGAACGGATGCCTACCTAATTCAGCCTTTCTGTAGGAACATTTTCAAATGTTCCTTTAACAAGTTTACACAAATCAGAAAACGTATTTCATTGAATCTTCGCTCTCAGTAAAATGTTTGCAGTTTGTTATGAAGATTTTCCCTTTAACGTCAAAGTGAAAAAACTTATTTGAGCACATACATTTTAGTAAAACGTAACACAACCTCAGACTTCAATTATATTTAGCTTAAACAAAAATTGTATAAAAAAATATATATATTGGATACAACATGAAAAAGTTGTTTACTCTGCAACTTCACAATTTTTTTTAGGAACAATTCTGCAACCCTCAACATTGTTTTTCAGTATTCCCTCATCATCAGCCCCCAGCAGAGGGTGCTGAGGGGATCAGCTCTTTGAGCAGGAGCACAATAACTGCGCGATTCAACAACAACCAGGAGTCGGTGAAGTGTCAGCTGTCCCACTGTGGACGACGATATGTTCCACATGCAAGCGGATGCAAAGGATGCAAAAGGAGAAAGGGTTTGGATTGTCACCCAAAATGCAGCTAAAGGAGTTGCAGAAGCTCCAAACAGGCCAAAAAAAGTGTTTACACATGCTAATCTTTGTTAAACTTTGGTGAAAATAGGCTTAAACTCACATTAGATTTAATTTTTGTTGAAATTCTTCATCTAAAAAGGGTGAAGGGGGCGGGCTTTTGTACTTTGAGAGAAGCTGGAGTCAGTGACATGAGTTATATGGCCCATTCATCCCCATCTCTATTCTGTCCTTTCTGCTCACCATAGAAAACGCAGCTGAAAGGAGAGCAAGCAGAGGAGAAAGAAGAGGGGGTGGGAGGGCCGAGGCGGGGGCGAGGACTGAATGTCAGAGTCAATGGGCTTGTGGGGGTTAATTTATTCAGGCTCAGTTAGTTAGTGAGAAAGCGGGCTGGAATCAGGGAAAATAAAGGCTAATGCTAGTCCTCGCAAATAATCATTAACGGGAACCGGATATTTGCAGAACACACGAGGTAAACTGGAGCAGCCTAATGACACGCTGCTGAAACACAACAAGGGGGGGCTGCTGCTGCGGGGGGAGGGGAGGATGCAGATGGAAATAAAGGAAACAGCAGTTACCTTGCAGGTCTCTCTGAAGCCTGGTCAATGGGAGGGATGTGGAGGGATGTCTGGAATGGGGGGCAGACAAAAAGTAGAGAAATGTGAGCTCCAGATGAACAAAGGCTTGAGCGGCATACATACAATGCACAGTCTGCATGCGGTTGATGCTGTGCCACACTCTAAACGCTCCCTCAGCCAAAGGTGCGGTGGACGCTGGTTCCACATGGCACACCTGCCAAGGCGAAGTCCGCTGGGGGCATACAACGCGATACTGCCGGCTTTTTTTCTTTTTGGGGCTGCTCTGAAGGATGATGGGCAAAGGTGATACTGCAAAAGATGTTGTGAGCTCAGCTAGAGAGAGGGGGGGTAAATGTCGCACTGCAAAACCTGGTATGGATCGACTGGAATGGGAGTGAATGGTAAACAATATGATACTGGAGAATCCCAACAGATCACCTGCATTTTTAGCAAATGAGAGATGCATTTTTGGAACAAATCGTTGTATTTCTAGAAAGAAAAATTGAAAAAAGGAGTGTATAGCCCAGAAATTGCACCCAACAGAAAAAACTGTACATATTTTAGTAAATTTATTTTTCCAACAGCAGTTAAGTGAGTAAAAAAAATACTTTTTGTTTTTAAAAATTAAACATATGAAAACAAGTCAGGAGTTAATCCAAGTAGTTGGTTAGAAACTCAGAAGATTTTTGGGATTGATCATGAATGTGACATTACCTCAATGCGCTGGCGGGTGGAGATGTCTGGATTATAATCCAGCCGTTTTTTAGGAGGCTTCAGCCCCAATCAGCAGCAGTGAGCAGGGAGAGGGGGAGAGAGGAGGAGGAGGAATAGTAGGGTGAAGATGACGTGAAGGACGAGAAGCAGTGGTGACATCATGGGGAGAAATCAAAACAATAAGAAACATTTGGAAAAAAGTGTGAAACCAGTTAGAGAATAGAGAAAATGGCACCAAAAAATAAAAACACAACTAAAGTTTCACACATTTTTTAGCAATCTAAATGTTTATATAATATTTAACTTTTAAATGCTGTATTAAAAAAAAACACACACACACAGAATCACGAAAATGCAAACATTGACCACACACGTGCAGAATGTGAGAAGAAGCAAAGTGAAGCACAAGCTGCAGTGAAAACCAAATTAATTCCTCCTATATTACGTAAACCCAAACACACTAATCATGGTGGCTCATCGCCTCGATGCATGCAGGTGAACCATCTGCACTGAAGCGTTTATCCAGGTGATGAGTCCCATTTCGAATGGTGCAGGGAGAAACGTCAACACGGCTGAACATGGAGCTCACAGCGTCTCATGTCAGCGTGGGTTTTCACCAGCAAGAACCCAGAACAGCAGGTCAATATCTGATGTCATGTGCTAGAAACCGGTCGGGACACTGTAACCCACTATGGGTTAACCAGTTTGGGCTGATTTGACCCCACAGGGGAGGCTGCACAGGACTATGGCCACTAGCACATTGTCAACATCAGCATCCAGTAGGGGGTGCTGTAGTGTTTAGCTTTGGAGCAGGCAGAGCATTCCTCCACACCACCAATACAAAAGAGAAATACTAGCAGGCTGATTATTATAAAAAAAATATTTTTTTGTCACAATTAATAATATTTATAAATTATTAGCCCTTTTATGCTAAACTATACAGATAAAAAAAATCAAATTCTATTTAAAAACATTTTTTGAGCCTGCTAGTAGCTAGTCAACAAACCAACACAGACACATATGACAAACTGTTGCAAGTGTGCCTGTGTATGTGTGTAGGGGGGTACACTGCACCAAGTTCCACATGCCAAAATAAAAAGGACAAAACTAGCCCCCGCCCCTTCTAGGAGTCTATAAGCCTACAACAGAGTCGTAGTCCAGGAAGTATCTAAGCCCTGACTTACCGGCCGCCCAAACTCCAACTCAGAAAAGAACTTATACCACGGCTCGTTCTCTAAATCTATGTCATCATAGCTCTGGGAAAGCATGACAGAGGAAAAGAAGAAGAAAGGCAGAAAAATAGGAGGTGTGGAGGGGAGTCACAAACAAAGAGAGACATGGATCTCATGGTTAAGGATGGGCAAACGTGAGATGCGCATGAGATGAACCAGGATATGGATATTTATCAACAGAAATGCGGCTGCAGAGCTCTTTAGCTTCCATTCTGCACTTTAATGTGGCGACAACAGAACACTCTTGTTTACTAGTTTCCATTTAGTTAAAAAATTACTAAGGGTGTAGGAAAAAATCGATTAGGTGATATATCGCGATATTTCGCTTGGCAATACTGTATCGATTTCAAATACTGACAAGACGATATTTAATTAGTTTTTTGTTAGAGTCCTTCAGCGTCTAACTTTTGTGTTTTTGCTTTTTGGTTTCTTTAATTTTTTTTTCTAAGTTATACTCTTAAAAAAGGTAAAAAATCATTCTGGTACAGTCTTGGGATGTATCATGATATGTATCGTATCGTGGAACACGTATATTCATCATATCGTCAGGGTTTTGCCACTACACACCCCTAGTAATTATTACCAACCTTTGGAGTAGTTTTATAATCAAAATCCTTCTAAGAGTGATTTGTCAACCCTTCAAAGTCTACGGTAACAACCAAAATAAACAGAGATAAACAATACCTGTAAAAGAAAATATTCTCAAAGGCATGATTACAATGTAGTATTGAGCTTAAATGTGATTTTTCCTTATTTTTTTGTTTTTTGTTTTCAATTCTTGCATGAAATCATCAACCTTAATGCCAGTAAAAAGGCAGCCAGGAGACATGTTGTGGGAGTTCCATATTTACTCTGCACTTCCACACAGATGAGTCATCTCATTATTAAAATAGAGGCTTGGAAGGGAGGCAACACAAAAAAGGCTACAAATCAGACTATATTTAACTGAAAAACAGAGGTGCTAAAAAAAAGGTGTTTCATTTAACAAGGTGCATTAGAGTGGCACCTTTTATCTTTCACTGAACGCTGGGAAGAGTGGTCTGGACAGACAGCGGGTGGGCACCGGCTGGCTGCAGCTTTGTCTGTTTTACTGCCTCTGTCAGGAACTGACTCATGCGTTATTGCCCTGAGAGTGCTCTTTGCAGACATCCCACTAAATGTTGAACCTTTAACCAAAAGAAGAAACCTTTTAAACCAATTCTCCATCACACAGTCCTCATTATCATGTTGTTATTTATGGCTGTTGCACATATTTTCCTCTTTGCCACAGCACTCTGCATCACAAGATTTCACATTATTGATTGGAAACATTTACTTTAGTTCTTACCAATACTTCAGATAGATTGGGAGCCATAAAAAATCCAAACACAGATAAAAAAAACAACTACATTTTATTAGAAACTAAGAAAACTGACAGATTCCTTAGTTTTTATTCACTTCAAGCAGTTTCCAGATAGATTTCTGTAGTTTTTCTAATATAAAAATGCAATTTGTTCTGACCCAAAATGAACACTAGCTGGAACTAATCTGACAAATAAATAGATTTGTAAGAACATATTTTTTTAAAAAGGCATATGTGAAGCTTCTTGAACACTTTCACAGAGCGGATCTGAACCATACTCACTGGTCTTTCATGCTCCAGAATGGAGGACTTCCCCGGCTCATATTCAAAAATACTCTTGGGTTCTGCTCTGTACTTCCGCGTGTCCACTTTTCTGTCAGGAGGACCCCATTCATTCCTGAAACAGGTGACAGAAAAAAGTGGAATGAAATCACCCCCTTTTTTTTTGTTATTTCTTCTAAGCGAAAGCAACACTGGTTTATCATTGCTTACATGATTCTAATTCTCCAAAACTCCAAAAGGATGCTCCAACATGTTTTTTTTTTTTAACTTTTAAATGTATCTGTTATTTTCCTTTTAATACATTTAGTGAAACAATGTTTCATCTTTGACATTTCAGGGAGGTTTCCAACCAAATTTCTGCACCAATAATGATAAATCCATCAAAATCTTCAGTTTCTAAAAATAAATTCTTCCAAAGCATTTCAGTTTTGGACTGCTGTTTATGCTAACGTGCAAATAATTTCAACCTACAAGTCCGGCACGCTCCTCTCGCGGTCACTGTCTCGGGCCCGCAGCTGGAGGAGGGACGGCATAGGTGGAGGCGGTGGAGGCACAGGGGTTGGTGATGGCTCCCGAGCTCCGAGCTGTGCTCCGTTGTCCGAGGGGCTCTTGGACAGAGGTCTGTAGGTGTGCGTCCGTGCTGGTGGATGCGCCATGGTGGTGCTGGACGACAGGCTGAGGTCGTCTGTCGTTGGCGGCAAAAACGAAGAAAGGAAATGCGATGAGATGAAATGAAAGCCTGATGCATAAACTCTGTTAAAACGAAGAGAAACGCCTCACCGCTGTTGATCAGGGCGTACGATGCATTGTATGTGTCGGAGTAGTCGTCATCTGCAGCACAGACAGTGTAGAAGCAGATCAGTTTGACTGACAAGTTGAGCAATGCATGCACAAATAGTCATGGTCAGGCCATAAAAAGAAAAAAAATTCTCACTAACACATAAATATTGATATTATATTTGTGTTTTTTAGTGAACAGCCTGAGCAGCTCAGAACAATCAGCCCTTCTAATGTCTGAGCCCCCCCTTCAAAAAAATGAGAGCAGCTTAGCCACACAGCTCCGGGTTTGTTCGAGGTTTCTCCCGGCTACTTTATTGCTTCAGACTCCTACTTCTAATGAGTTCTGGCTCAAAGTTGTTTGGGTCGTTTGGCTTAACAAGAGCTGACACGCACAGACACAAAGACACAACCGGGACGACAAATTGCATGCATACGTGACCAATTGACCCTAACCCAATTGATCACTGGGTACAAAAAAACAAGGGGAGGTTTCAGGTTCAGAAGTAGCTCAGCCTTACCTGCTTTGTGAACTTTGTGAATCTGTTTGAACATAGTTTTGTACCAATCTTTAGGTCTGTCCACCGTCTGCACACAGAAAAAAGTTGACATTTAAGCTCTTTCAGTCAGTTGTTAAACATTAAAAACACATCCATCACTGTAGATCAGCCATATTGACAAGAAAATAAACATTTTAAATGAGAAATAGATACATTATATTAAAGTGAATTGATTAAATCTTGCAATCATTTAAACTTTAACCTCTTCACACCGTATGTCACTAACTTTTAACATACTTTTTAATCTAGGTCTTCATTTAGCATCACCTTGAATGAAAAAAAAAACATTATTTTTTAAGTTCTACTAAAAGCACCTTTTGATCTATTTTAAAAGTGGTTTTCTATGATCTAAAAACCTAAAACTAAGCTGTTTTAAGCCTAATTTCCTTCAAATATGTGTTCATCATCTGCCTCTGCAATGCTTCAAAACCAAAAACATTTTTTTTTCATTAAAGAGGGACTTTAAAATAATTGGAAATAAAGTCAGGCGTGAAATGATTTAAATTCCCATGCTCTTTTATTGCTTTTTATTTGATTTTTTTCACTGCTTCATCCAAATAATGATTTATTTTGCAAACAATTATATGTATTTGAACAAAAATACTTATTTTTCTTGTGTTATCCAGACTTTATTAAAAAAAATAGAGTTCAAGCCATAAAAATATGATTTAGTTGCTTTATTATCTGACATTTCTGATCATTAAAGCAAAAACGCCTCCATTTTCAGAAGTTGCTTTTCTCTCTCGTTATGAGGAAAGCCTGCATGCCTCTGACCGCTACTACACCTGAACAATCAAAGAAAACTGTGTTTTCATGTAAACAGTATGGATCCATTCAAAAAGCTATCAAGTAACAGAAATTTAATCCTTACTTTGTGCACCAACACTGAACACCAGGCTTCCATGTTCCCAGAGAGAAGGCAACAAGTGCGTGCGACTGTGCACAGCACTGGCACAGACGAGAGATGGGTTAATTACCAACTGGCTCTCCATGACGACCAACTCAGCGGCCGCAAAAATGCTTGTCAGCTCACAAGAAGAGGCATCTGTTTATTTCTTTTCCCAACTCTTATTTTGACTTCCCATTCTTCCTGTTTCTCTTTTTTTTCTTTCTGTAGTTCAGCATGTAAATGTCAAGAAGCTTTTAAATGAGAGCTGTTGAATTCTCAACAGAGACAAAACAACAAACTCCTGACAGGAAGAGACTTTTTGAGCTACTACAGCACAAACAAAAGGGAGGACAAAATAATAATACAAGAGATGTCTCTCCTGTGAGTGCATCACATAGAAGGACAGCAAAAAAAGGTTAGAAAGGACCTCACCGTGCGAATGGCAATGGGGATGCCTGAGTCATCCACAGGCCCGATGCCTTCGTAATGAGGGGCTTTAAGGACCGACACCTTCTTCTCTTCCTCTGAGAAGCGAGCGATGGGCACAGTGCTGCTGATGCTGGTGTGACCTGAAATCACCGACTCCCTGGTGATCGACTCACTGCCCTCTACGGATAGAAAGAAAGGAACCAAGATAAAAAGAAGAAATTTAGTCCAGTAATCCTATATTTTCGATGTTCCTTTATTAATCTGTGTTTACCTGCTATTCTTAGGGATTACTTTATTACTCTAAAAAAATTCTGGAGGGGGATTTTACTGATAAAGATTTAGGATTTGACCAAACTATTTCATGACAAACACTATCAAGAAACATTCAAAGTTTTTTCACAGATTTAGACACATTTAATCTAAAAAGTTAGAAACTCAGTGAAAGCAAAACGTAATTGATTTCTCAGCGATCATGGTCCACGTTTAGCTACAGTTATTCTTCACCGGCTATAAAGTCTAAATTAAATACAAATGAAGTCAAGTGCTGCAACTTCTCTCAAATCTCTTAGATCCGAGGTCTGTATGGTTTTCTTTATCTCTTTATTGTGGATTTTTGGCTTTTAAAAAAAGCAAATACTTAAAAAAATAATAGATTAGTTAGTTATTTGATGAAGGATGTATTTATTTTAAAAGGAACTTGTATGTGCAGTTGACTAATAAAGTAAAATTAAAATAGTTATACATATTGAAAAATATATCACTGTTATAATTCAATTATTGTAAATAGTTAAAAGCTACATTTCATAAATTAAAAGGGTTAATGGCCACAAAAAAAACAAAAAACAAAACTGTGTAGTGGGACTTTAGAGCTCTTGTTGGGTTTTGGTCAGTAAGAAACTGGACCACATGACTCTTTTAGCATCAAAGGCTGCAGACCCCTTAGACCGGCCTTAGATCAACAGAGAAAAGCTGAAAAAAAGCATTTTAAGCTTAACCAAATTTGACATAACTCACCTGAACTCCTGCTTTGCCTCTGGAGGCCAATGTGGAGCGAGGCGGGGGGCGGAGGATATGACGGGGGCGACATGGGCCTCTGTGGAAGGCCGGCGCTTCCATTCATGGCGTGAGAGAGGACTTGGCCCTACGAATGACCCATAAACAAGAATTATAACATAATATTTTGAAGCTGCATAGAAAAATAATCTTGGTGATGTTGTATCCTAGCAACTGAGAGAAAACTAAAACTTATAACAACATTTTTAAAGGAGCAAAACAGAGCAGGAAGCAGAGACGGTTAGACATTTACAATATCTGCATCTCTTGTTATTTATAAAACACTGATTTAGGAGTTAAGAATGCTAGTTGGGTTAAAGAGTACTAGCTAACCACATCAATTTAAACCAGGAGGACAGCAAGAGTACATACAAATACAAAAATAACATTTGCACACACCGTTCATTAGTTTACACAAACGAGACACACAACATGATGAGACTTCTTCAATTTTACTTTGATTTAATATATAGTTGAGTCATTTCTAAAACAAAAGATGTCTAAAAGTGAGACATCTAAAAGTCATTTTTTCCAATCTATATTGAAACCCCAACAGTCACAGGCAAGAGTTAGCACTTCATTTAATCCCATATTTGTTATCTTATATAACAAATATTAAATAGATCTGATGTTAATCAGCATCATACAAGTGAAATACAATCTTAGAAAATCATTTGGATACTTTTATCCACTGTTCCACAGAAAAGAAAACACTTAAAAATAATGTATAAACAAAGACAAAGGTTTCAATGAGCAAGTCAAGTGTTAAAATTCATGTTAGGACGGTCAACAGAAATAAAATGTGTTTTCTGCTTAATTTAGTCTGGATTGAGTTCAGAACTTTGTAACTCTGGTTTGTATTCTGCCATCAACTGGATACTTCTACTCTGAGTCAAAGCTGGTTAACCAAACTATGTGACTAAAGGTCTCTTATTCCGGATTATCGAGGAAACAAACTCTGGTTCACTTTAAGCGAATCAAATATATCAAGTCTGAATACATCCAAATGAAAAAAAAAAAGTCCCAGAACCATGGCTTCAATCCAGAATTGAAAATGTGCTTGTAAAGGAATAATCTTTGCTCAACTCAGATCAATGTTTGACCCCATTGCCTCCCAATATGTCTGATAAAAACTACAACAGAACACCAAAGATGAGGTTGCAACAGGACGCCGGCACATAAATTCAACCACTTTCCATTAATTGAGTCAACTCTAAACACTTGCTGACCCAAAGCTAAAGGCTTGGTCAAAGCTGACGCACATTGATGCGACTACGTCAGGAAGGACTGAATGAGAAGTGGCACAGAGAAAAAAAGCATGGTGTTTAATCAAAGCTTCATTTAACTCTCAAGAGGAGCCAGTTCAGTGGTTTTAACACACAAACTCACAAAGTCACAGACATGAGCATGCACTTGCACTAATATTTTCTTTAAACTGTTGTTAGGATTCATTTAGAAAGAAAATGTATCTAATTTAGCTCAAAATGATCATTTTTAAAGAAGTAGGATAAAAAAAAATATATTTTTTTCAAAATGGGACAAAATTGTCTATTTTTTGTTTTTAAAATAGCATACAAAAACTTTTGCTCTAGAAAGAGTTTTTACCAAAACCGGTTTTGTTGTAATACAGCTTACATAAGCTGTCACTGTGAACTATCATAGTAAAAATAAACTTCATAAAGAATCTTTTTTTCTCCCAGATTCTACATACATGAAAAAAAAATATAAAAAAATGCAAAAATAGGGAATAGCTGAACAAATGTGACAGAACAGTACAAAGAGGAAAGACACGCAGACGAGTGATAGTGTGCGCTCATGAACAACAAGGGAACAGTGCAGGCTGCATTGGATTTTTGGATGCAACAGGTAAGGTAACAGAGTGGTTAGTCAAAGACAAAAGTTGATTGGTTTAGGGAGACTTTTATTTCATTCAACCGTGTGTGTTATTGAGGTGCCTTGTTGGGATAATTACATTAGTGACAGTGCCTGCTGCAGCAGTGGAGCCCACAGAGGTTGTTAGAGCATCGTCAGGGCCAGCAGTGGATGCGGAGGCGGAGACGTGGCTGAGAGTGGGCGATGGCGTGGGAGAAGCACCAGGTGAGTCCAGGCCACAGATCTGCAGCTCATCCAGCAGACCTGCTGTTGATGATGAGTAGTGGCTGAGGGCAGAAACCGTCACGGGGGAAGCTGAGGGTGACACGAAGCTGCCGATGCCCACCGCGGTGTGGCTCGACTCGTTGCTCGCACCGGCTTTCATGCTAGGTCCACTCGCCACGTACGGGGAAGGTGACAGAGCCTTGGGCATTATGCTTGATGGGTAGTCAAGGGATTCAGAGCTCTGGCAGCGATGGGTAAAGCGCCCTGCTGTAAGGTCAGGGAGTGGAAGGCCCTAGTGTTTGGGGTAACAAGGAGTTGACAGAAGAAAGAGGGAAAGAGGCCAGTGCTTAGTTATATCACCGATTAGCCACACTGTCAAAAGGGTGTGGAAGTAACACAATCGCCCAGCTGCTGCTGTGACAACATAAGGCTGCAGCATCATCCTCTGAAGCAAGAACTGTGAACTGAAGAGGCTGTGTTAGTTCAAACTTAATGAGTAACAGGAAATCCAGCTGGCACTCATGCAGCAGTTTTCACTCAAATATAGAAACAGTTTTGTCTGTTCTATAGCAGCATGAGGATGTCCAAACTAAAGGGCAGAACACACAACCAACATGTAATCTCAACAAAAACCATTGACTGTATATGAGAACTGGACCGAGTGTGTGATGTCACCTGTTGACAATTAATCAATTAAAATCAACTTTTTATTTTTTGCTATATGGACGCCAGTAGATAAAGCCAGACATTGTCAGGAGGCAACACATTCTCACTCCCATGTCGTCACATATTGGCGTTTGGTTAAGGACCCCTCCGAGTCACTTTTTGACATTTTGGGGGTCCTCTATTTGTCCTTTTTGTTTTTTTTTACGTACTGGCTGTTCCCATTAAATAACAGGTCCCCACCTCTGGGGCCCGAACCAGAACCGGTCCAGTACCGTGATGCGTAGTGCACCAATACCTTAACCCAACACCAGATCAGATGCAGTACCAGACCTGAACCAGTACCGGGCGAAAACCGGAGAGGGTACCAGCACTTTTTACTTGGACCATCTCATAAACAGTCAATGACAACAACTTTTAAAACTATACATTTGATGTTTCTTGTAGAATGAGTGCACCCGAACCATCTCCACTACATCAGATGTAAAGATGTGAAATCCTTTAGTCACTCAAGATGCCAACGAGTAATAAGTGCAGATCTTGTGTTATGATGGCGTGCACACAATTCACAGCATCACTTTGCGCTCTCGCTAAAACACGTGGTCAGTTATGTACCAACAGTTCTGCAGGCGGAGGTCTCGATGGTGTTCCAGACGGAGGCTTTAGAGTCTCCACTTGCGATGGAGCTGTTGTGGGGGCCCGGTCTGGAACCCCGAATTCCACTTTTGGGTTGGGCATCAACAAAGCTGGATTTTTCTGATTCTCCACTCCCAAGCGGACCGGAAGGGGAGCTGTCTTTGTTAGAGGTGGTAAAAAGTGAGGTTCCTTTTTTACAGGTGGGGGAGTTGGTGAAGGGGAGCCCGAACTCTGGGTCTGAGGGGGAATATCAGTGGGAGAGCTGAGGTGAGCGGGAGGGTCAGGGATAGTGACGGGGGTTAGCTTAAGGGAAGAGACTTTACGCTCCTGGGAGTTAGCGGCGCTCGTGGACTGACTATCCGGTCGGACCGGGTCGGTGCGGGTTTCAGAGTAAGAGTAAGAGGATCTGCTTTTAATGTTGTACGACTCCTTGAGAATCACTTTGTCGTTATTAGTGAAAAATAGCGTTCCAGGACTCAGATCTTTAGCCAGAGTGATGATGGGAGTGTAATCTGGAGGATTAGTGGCAGAGGGGGAGAAGTGAAAACTCTCTCTTCTGGGGGGGGGCAGTGGTACAGGACTGATTTCCTTATTAGACAATCAAAAGCAGCAGCCATATAAGTTCACACAACAAGAAAGAAGATCATATTCATCAGCAGAGTTAGAAGTCATGACAATGTTGTAGATTTTATGCAGAACTGAAGGCTATTAGAATCTTAAAAATGAGTCTGAATAGAAGATGATTATTACTTACCAGCAACAACATGAGCATTCAGTCAGACAGTATGTGAGTTATCTTACCTGTGGGGGGGACTTCTTGTCTTGGAGGTTAGGTTTGACACTTCGAAAGCCTTTGGCAGCAAGAGATGAGCTGCTGGCATCTCCATTTTTAAGACCGTCAGTGGCACTGCGAGACCGCCAAGAATCTAGGGAGAAGTTCAATCATATGAGCCTTCTTTTCAGCTGAGCTCTTGGGATGGTTTTATCCGTTTTATTTCAGGGTTCTCAAGTCAGGGTTAAGATTCTTAACCAGACAGGCCAAACGCTTACCCAAGTCTGACGAACGGGACTCACTACCTGAGGAAGAGAAGTACACAACAGTAAGAACTGACTCTATGGGTGGTTAAATTCATTCCTATTAGGACTTGAACTAGTCATCTTGGGATAATGTCAGTGAAAATCAACAGAGCCAAATTCTATGGAGCTAAATCTGGGCCATAAAGATTTTTTTTTTTCCCCAAAAAATTAAAGAGTCTGAAACCTTCTGCAATACACTCTAATAGTAAGTGCTGTTTTAAAAAAAGATGTTCATATAACAAAAAAAAAAAATGTTTTTTGTATACCTAAAAAATTTAAGAGAAAAAGGCAAAGTGCAACTGTGTTAACTAGTTAGTCACGTTTACTTGGCCTTAGTGATTTTATTCAAGCATAACAGCATTTTTTTATGTCCGTGAAACATCAAAATGGCACTTTGAAAGGGCTAGAACAGTATTTTGGACGTGCAGTTTGTACGCAAAAAAACGTGCTTTTTTATAACGCTTTTCCTGTTGATTTATTAGATACTATAGACATTTTCTGACCATAATTTTCCAAGTTCCCAGAGTCTGTGAATGGACAAGAACTAAGGTTACCTTCCTCATCGATTTTGATTGGTCCTTGGTGTTAGCCCCGCCCATACCCGCCACAACGGGGCCAAAAGTTTAAAACCCGAGATTTACAGATTGGAAACAAAAAAAAAAATTGAAAGTGAAAACAAGATTTGAAACTGAAATTGAGTTTTGAAACAGAAAATATGAAGCTGAAAATAATTAAATTATTGAACTGCAGAAAAATTGAAACACAATAATTCTTTTTAGCTTAATGCCAATATTTCAGCTTGAATCTTTCAAATTGTTTTGTATGGGTTTCAAATCTTTATGGCCCAATTTTGGCTCCATAAATATCAGTCAGGAGAAAGGGGCACTATAATTTATAAGAATCCTTCTGTGATTCTTAACATAACATCTGATGAAAATAGAGATGTTTCTGAAGCTGTGGCATCACATTCTTAAGTGATTTTATTTGATGAATCTATAACAATCAAGCAAACATGTTACATTACATTTAAGAAAACAAAATGATAATATTGACTAAATTGCAAAAGTATGACGTGAAGCTGCTTCATTGTATTTTTCTTAGTTGATCTGCTTCTAATGCTTAAGAGTTTGACTGCTTTCTGCATACAAACTTTATGATGAATTACAATGTAAACAGCAGGGTTATTCAATTATTAGCAGCATCTGTCAGATTTCTTTGAACACTCTGTTAAAGTTCATCCTAAATCAAACACAAAAGCCAAAGCAGATGAATAAAGATCACAACCTGTGCCGATAATCACTGATGGGCTGATTTTCAAAAATAAACAAGCAAATAATAACAATTATAATAAAGCGGCAAAATAATATAAATTAAATAAAATTTCTGATAAAAATGGTGCAGTATGAAAATTGATTGAGCAATGAGGCAGCTGCAGCTTTTTGTCAGTCAAAAATGCTGGGTTAAGCCAAAGCAAGATTTAAGTGACCCTCATGCTCTGACCAAAAGTGAATTTTAAAGGAGAGTTTTTCATCTTCTGCCCAAAGCTTTCATGGTGTTCCATCATGCTCTGATTGGTGTTTGCAAGTGTTAGTACCTGTGGCCAGATTTGGTGAGCTCTGGACCCTCTTCATGGGGGAGAGCATGAGTGACAAGGCCACACTTTTGCGAGCACATCCTCCACTATCTGAGGAATCACAGCCACTTTATGATCAGCGAGGCCAAAGAAGCAGAAGCAAACATGCACATGCATGCACACAGTGACACACACACAAAGATGCATGGGTTGAAATCTAAGAAGAAATAGCATAGTTAGAGGGAGAATGACATGCTTTTAAGGGTTACTTCTGATAGAAACTAGCACAAACATCCTTTATGCATTTCAACAGCTACTGAAATGTTCATGCCTGAAAGCAACTCAAAAAGCAAAACAGAAAACCAACAAAACATCACTTTTGCTTTAGATTTTTAAGTTATTAACCATTGATTATGCTACCTATGTTACATCTTATGTAGAAAATGTTTTATTCAAATTCAAAGATTAGTCAATCCCTAAGCGAAATTACATTTTCATTAATTAATATCAAATTTTCCTCAATGGATATTTCAATAAGTAGCCCAACAAAATGAAGTTTTTGCCCCCGTTTATAATAAATAATACAGAAAAACAGACAACAAAGTGTTTCAAGTTTGTGAGCTGATAAACACCCCTTCAAAAACAAAATAGTCATATATATATAGAGTACATAAATAAGCACAAGAGCAAAATAAACCAGGAAGAAGCTGGTCGATGTGAGTATACTGTTGCGTGTTGTACAAAGAGTCACTGGTGGTCGAATCGCCAACGGCTTTCTATGTCACCCCAGTATGGATGCCAAATCTGAGAATAGCCTGTTAGCAACGTATGAGCTCAAGGCAAGGTAGACTATAAATACGAAACAAAACAAAGCATTTGCAAACCACTACACAAAACAATCCAAAATTAAATGACAAACTCCTGACTGTGTTGTGGTTGAGAAAAAAACCTTAAACCGAAGCTATTAAAGTGATTCAAAATATTACCAAAAAAGGACAATAAAAGAATTTAATAGATTAAAGTGTAAGATTTGTATAAGATCCGTACCTGTATTCATAATGAAGAGCACTTCTCACTGATTTACTGAAGGTGAGCACACTTTCCTGTAAAACAAACACAAAAAACTAAATTAAAAAACAAACAAAAAGATCTTTCTACTGTTTTACAAGAGTGAAAGAACTGGAGAACGGTTTTGTGAAAGACACTCCAGCTAGAACATTCAATATCAATACATATGATAAACATAAATGAAAAAAATATTAAAGTTATAAGATGTTGCATGTTTTCCAGTCACTTTACCAACATTGTAAACCATTTTAAAAGGACACTGACTAGAAAATGTTCAACTGCTTTGACCACAAGATTACATAGACGTTAGGAGTTGGCTTTTAAAGGGGCCCTACCATGAAAATTCTACTTTTTGAGGTTTTAAGTGCACTATACTGTTCATTCCTCACAATAAAGAACCCCAAAGCCGTATTTTGATCTGCCCTGCCAGCACCATCCTCATTATATCATCAACAATCAATTTCTCCACTGAGCTAGCGGTGATCGGCAAAAAAAAATGTCATTATGGAAGCAGAATACCGTATATCTTCCAATTGTGTCCTTTGTTCAATAAATTCCAGCTCAAACGGGTGTTCGTTACTTTAGACGTAATAATCGTACTTCTGGTTAGGGAAAAAAACTCACAAAAAACAACTAATATTTCATAAATAATTTGTTTTTTAGTGTTCCAAAGGTAATATATAATCATATATATGGATATAGTTCACTCTGAAAGGCTTAAGAAAATCATGGTAGGCCCCCTTTAAGCGATTAAATAATAGCAATGACTGTCTAAAATAAAACAACAAAGTAATTAATTCACAAAATACTTTTAAAGAAGGTTTTATGTAAGCAAAAATATTATTTTGAAAGATTTTTGGTTCAAATTAGCTTTTTTTAATTTTTATGGATTAAATTTAGCTAGCACACAACCTTATAACGGAGCATCCCAAATATTCACCTTTTTTGCAGACAGACAGCAAAATGCATTTGTTTATTTTTTTAATTTAATTATTCTTTATTTAACCTGGAAGGTCCCGTTGAGATTAAAAACCTCTTTTTCAAG
>NC_050512.1:13284777-13285697 GCF_002922805.2 Oryzias melastigma
TTTCTACTTTTCCCAATCTTTTTTCTCCAATTGCCTTAGCAATGTCTTCAGAGTCTACACCTCTTAAAAAAACTGAAGTTAGCAGCTACTGGTAGGAATTGCTTCCTGTTTTCTTTCACCTCACAGCTTATCTGCGAGTTTGAGGTTATGTTTAGAATTTCTTCACAACTCACTTCTTAGTGCTCTATATAGTGTGTTCTGCATTTTGTAGAGCTGTCTGAATCAACAATTCCAAACTCTAGCGCCCTGGAAATTCCCCGATAGTCTCTGTGAAAAAGGTGTGTGCATTGATGCCCACTAGATTGGCGAATATAGACCACAATGCATTTGGAGGATTTTTCATATGAAAAAAAATAATGTATTTCAATATATTTTTTTTAAACCATCCAAGTTTTTAATCATCAGAATAGAGTGAATTCATAAACATTCTTTATACTTTTTTTTTTTGGCTTTTACTTCGAGAAATTGATAAATTCATACGTACTATTAAAAAAATTTGTATGGCGTCTGGATTGTTTTTAAAATACAGAACACTAGATAGCTCTGCACTATACAGTATAATGTTTTAGTAGTTAAGGAATATGGAGAGAATTCAGATACAGCCTAAGTGTCAAATCCATCCATCCATCCTCTGAACCTACTGAATCCATTTCAGAGTCATAGGGTTGCTGGAGCCTATCCCAACTAAAGTTGGGTGAAGACACGGTACACCCTAGACAAGTTGGTTGTCTGTCGCAGGGTCACAAAACCACATGCTCTAACACTCATGTCTAGGGCAAACTCCACACAGAAAGGTCCTAACAGGATCAAACAGTATCTCAGTGTCACCCGATTTTGCTAACGTATTAGCAATAACCACTTCCTAGTAGGGCTGCCACGATTAGTCGACTAATCGACGACTAATCGACTATTAAAATAGT
>NC_050512.1:13285757-13286002 GCF_002922805.2 Oryzias melastigma
AAAACACAAGAAGGGGGTTGATGAGGACCAGCATTAACAAACACTAATATTGTATTTTTAATGTTTTGGAACATTATTTCAGTGTCCTCATACTTCAACCTTCTCTGCTAATTAATATGCCCTCTTAGTACCGTGTAATTTTCTATCACTCCACAAGGGTTAGCAGGCGGAGTCGACAGTGATGAGATGGGATACAACTTGTTCGGCAAGTTGACATCCAGTGATGGACTCTTTCCCTGAAGACA
>NC_050512.1:13286029-13295386 GCF_002922805.2 Oryzias melastigma
GTGAAGACACGGTACACCCTAGACAAGTTGGTTGTCTGTCGCAGGGTCACAAAACCACATGCTCTAACACTCATGGCTAGGGCAAACTCCACAAAGAAAGGTCCTAACAGGATCAAACAGTATCTCAGTGTCCCCCGATTTTGCAAACGTATTAGCAATAACCACTTCCTAGACACACCTGATTGAGCTCATCACCATGCTCTACAAAGAGTATTTTGAGCAGGAAATAAAACAATAAAAAAACACAAGAAGGGGGTTGATGAGGACCAGCATTAACAAACACTAATATTGTATTTTGAATAGAATAATAGAATAGAATAGAAATACTTTATTCATCCCAGGTTGGGAAATTAGGCTGTTGCAGCATCAGGCATATACAGACAAAAAAGCAGTATTTACAAAAAATAAGGAAAAAAATAATATACAATAAAAACAAGAGCAAATTGTGCAAATTGTACATGTGCAGAAAATAATAAAGGGAGTGTGCAAATTTAGGCAGTAGTGAGAGTAGTGAATGTTTTGGAACATTATTTCAGTGTCCTCATACTTCAACCTTCTCTGCTAATTAATATGCCCTCTTAGTACCGTGTGATTTTCTATCACTCCACAAGGGTTAGCAGGCGCAGTCGACAGTGATGAGATGGGATACAACTTGTTCGGCAAGTTGACATCCAGTGATGGACTCTTTCCCTGAAGACATCTTCCCCCAACCCACTGTATGCCCTCATAAATCTGTCAATAAGACACAAGACACCCACATAACTGTCTGTGTGTGTGTAGATATGCTTTCTGGGAAAGTAACACTATTTGCCTTCTTCAGATTTAATGCAACCAGTTGTTTTTATTTTTTTTTCTTCTTAACTAATCATAAAATATTTCCATCCTTCAGGATATGATTTACAATTTGAGGATTTGCTTCTGACTCCAAAAGGAAGCCAAGTTCCCACAACGAGAGCGTGTAAACAGATTTAGATCCCCATATTATAAGTAATACTCGACCACACACACGCACACACCCATGTAGACACACACTTCACACACAGACTGGTAAATCATGGCTCTGGCGTCGCAAGCTGTCTGCGTCCAAATGATGGTCAGATTATAGGCAGCATCATGTTTCTCTGGGACAGATCAGCGGCGACACAGCAGCTGTGACCATGGCGTTCTGCTAAGGCAAGGCACGGGAAGAAAAAGGCTTCAGGCTTTCTAGCTTTGGATCCACTGGCTTTAGACAAAAACTGAGCAACTCCCTCTGAAGTCTAGTGGATGGGTTGCATGCACTTTATTATGCACATTTACCGTATGGGGAGAGATTTTCCATTAATATTCAGCAAGTGCTTGAGAAAATTGCTTACTGTATTATTTAGAAGCAAAGCAGCAGGCTTAAGCGTCAATAAATACTTTGAAATCTACTATTCCTCTGATAAAGTAAGTAAAAAAAGGATTCTCAAATATCAGACATGAAACAACTTTGTCAGATCTCATGATCATTTTGAAGGCCAGTGCACTTTATAAGGGTCAAGTTTTTCTTGAGTGCATTTTATTTTTATTTTCTGTGGTTTATCTCATGCCTGCAATTTAAGTTGACCACTGAGGAAACTGGCAATGTTTATAATCACTGGCTGTCTGGCTGAGGAGATGCAAAATACACAACTGAGTAAAGAAGTCCAAGAAATCCTGGTCAACTCCAACCTCAAGACCATCAAGCCACTTTAGCCAGTTGAGGAACTCAGAGAACGGCTGGATTATGAGTCCTAAAATGCTTTGACATGACTGATTAGACTCTCGCTTGGTTAGGAAGCTTGACCATAACAATCTCAGAAAAACTATCTCAAAGCCACAAACTGTCAGATTAACTTCCTTTCACAACATAGATTTCTTTTAAAGCCATAAAAAGTATACTTAAACTGATTATATAAATATTGCTATAGTCCAGAAAATGTAAATCTTTCAGATTGGTCCATGAATTCATATAAAAAGTCCATATGAAACCTGCGCCAGAGACATTGTAAAGGAACACCTACAGAGAACCATAAAAACAGGGATTACAGCACATCTATGAAGAGAATTAAGCACTAAATTGGCCTGGCTTTACTAAAAGAATGTTCAGATGTTGGCAAGGAGAATAACAAAGAAAAACACCATTATACATGCCCTGAAAAAGCTAGACCGGATACCATTAGTCACTTCAGGCTGCTCTGGTACAGACAATACAAGCAAACAAATCCCACCTAACCTCAATCAGATTACTTAAGACTTTTTTTTCTAACATCCCGTACCCTGCAAGACAAAGCCTATTCCCACGCTAGCAGCTTTGTACTGTCAAGGTAATGACTATAAATGCAGTATTTTGTCTTGTGCGTACTTAATTTCTAATGACAGAAGCAGGTTTATGTGTGGATGATAATCCTAATTCTTAAAAACATTGTTGTCATCCATTCTTAGTCCACATTTCTGCACCAACCTCAATTTGTCATTGAATACAATAAAAATCCTAAGATAAGTGTATCTTTGTTATAAATGTATTATCTCATATACGTCCGTGTCTTTTAGACTGTAGTGTATCGGCAACTAGGCTTCGAAATACATCCTAATTTTTGTACTTGATCAAATACTTTTCTATTATAAGACACAATTCCTTTTGTGTTTATTTAAAGTAAAACCGTCAGTGGAGAGTGAGTTGACACTGGGGAGATAATGGGCCCTGGGGTCTTGACCATGGACAGGCCACTCTGAGACTGATGCACACTTACAAGTTGTCAACAGATTAAGCTCCTTAACAAATCTATTTAAGGACTTAAAAGACAGAGAAGTCATTACAAAGGCATTTCATATGGTAGAGAAAGTCTGTTCCTTTTGTTGTCCAGGTACATGCTAGGGTTTTTTTTTTTTTTTTGGTTTTGTTAGGCAATTAAAGGGATAAAGATGAAGTTTACCCTGAAATCTTTCTTACCCATTATGATGTGTCACTTTTAGCTGTCTGTGATGCCCACTGGACAAACAAAGTAGGTCTTTCCAAGTGACCACATCCCTTTCTGTCTGGTTGTGGTCCTTAGAGAAGGACTTCCCAAGTGAGTGACAGATATCTATGCCTGCTCATCTGTGTATGAAGCTATTTCCGCCTTCCTTTATCCATCATTTGAATTTGGATTTTTGTTTCTATTCAGATTTTAAAAACCCTACAAGAAAAACTACAGGCCAGCAATCTAAACATGTCAAAGAAAGCCACGTCTTCATCCTTAGATGTGTCAGACAAAATAATAAAAAAAAAAATCTCTATGTAAGGCATTTGTTGAAATGGAATTCAGGGTGGAATAATCTTAAATCTCAACTGAACAAGATAAGTTCAGATGTGCTGAGATACTTTCAATTATAGCAATCAGGATCGCAAAAACAAAAAACTTGGTAAAATCCAACTTTTGGAATCAGTGAAAGCAAATCTCTATTTTTTGGTCGTTTTTTTTTTTTTTTTTTTTTTTGAAGAGTAGTAGTCAAATGTCCCCGGAGATGTGCCATGAACTTCAGCTTTGGCAGTTCCAAAAAAAGAAAAAAAATCAAACTCACAGGAGGACTAAAGATCCATCCTTAAAAGGCAGACTTTAGATCTGCTTCATTCTTCAATAACTGAACTGGAGCCAAGTTATTTTAGTGGTGCATTTTTGTGGCAAAAATGTGGAGGAGTGCAGACTTGTGGTGGGAAAAGAGACAGAAAAAAAGATTTAGGAATGAAGGTTATGTGTTAAGTACTGCCCACTGTGCTTGATATTAGGAAAATTAATAGACAGAATAAGTTGAAATGAAAGGAATTTTAAAAAGGCAGTACATTATCTATGACTACCCAAAAAAAGTGATTTACACATTTTTTTGGACCATCATAATCTTAATAAATGGGAATGGGAAATGGGAATACCAATAGGATCACCCTTAACAGATCAAAATATGATTGGAGTTGGATTGAAGATTCCTCACACAACATATTACATTAGTATTGCAGGTCATTCTAGCCCATCATCATCATGAACACATACTTGTGATAACTACAGTAACATTTGTCTCCTCTTTTAAGTGCCAAACGTGTCATAGAAGTGTTAATCTACTGCCATTAATTAATGTACTCTATTAACCACAGTAATATTTCAAATATTTTATTACTTTTTTTAATTTAAGCAGTAATGTGGCTCCAGCAACACGTTTTTGCTGAACGTTACTGGGTTGCTAATCCTCTGAATATATTTTACATACTTACTTTTTCGTTTTTTTACAGTGAGATTCACAGCCAGCTGCTTAAACGTGAAAGTGTATCTTATAGGCTTCCATGCACCGCACAAGCTGGTTATACAGTAGGTCATCTATAAAATTTGACCATGAGGCTATAGTAACAAAAAAACATTCAAAATGGTTAAATTGTAGAATTAATGTGTAGAATGTAAAATTAGAGAGCAGAGAGGCCAAATTGAGGGAATTGGTGACTTGGGTATATGGGGTGGAGAGGTAGGACAGTTGACTTCTGATTGGAAGATCGCAGGTTCAGTTCCGGCCTTGCCCGCCCGCCCATGTGTCGAAGTGCCCTTGGGCAAGACATTGAACCCCACATTACTCCTGGTGGTTATAGGTCGGCGCCGGTGTTTGTCAGCAGAGTGAATGTGTGTGTGAGTGGGTAAATGGGACTATGACTGTAGAACACTTCGGGCCTTCAAGGAAGATTTAAAAAAAAAAAAGCGCTTTATAAGTTATGTCAATACAAAATGTGATAATATTTATAAGTCATAAAAATATTAGCACCATTTAAAATTGGTACATGTTAGACAGCACTAAATGACAAAGCTGGGCTTTTTCTTTTATCAAATCACAGCCATTAGGGGATCTGTTTTTATCTCATTTTATTGCAATATTCATGAGTTAGAGAAGCAATTTTATCCTTTTGACTTTTATCAATTTATGATGAAAGTCATTATAGAAAAAAACCCTTCGGGCTCTCTTTGAGATTTGTTTGACAGCTGAGGTGACATCTTCCTTTCTCGTCTTTATTTCTGAATTGTCATTTGAGCTGAGAACACAGCAGATATTTGACAGGGAGTTGTCCAGCTTTCCCTTTTACTTTCTTCTACTGTCAGGCATTTGTAATTTAAAAAAAAATCTCTATTTTTTATTAGATTTCTGCGTTTTGGGAAAGTAAGGAAATTTATAAAAAGAAAAAAATTAAAACTAGGTTTAAAAAATTCTGTCATGCCACTCAGAAACATCAAAACTGTGCTTAAGCCAAAGGTTTAATTGCTTTGATGTGCTGATATTTCCAAATGGACTGATCCAGTCTTTCTCCAGAACACTGCTTAGCACCTTCCTTTTGCACAAAAAGTACAAAGCAGCTTGTTGTTAGATGTAGGTCAGATTTGAGGAAACGCTTCATCCGAGCCTTGTAACTGTTCCACCAGCACATTACTGCCACTAGTTGAACAACAGCTACCTCCAACAATGTGTCTGTTATCAGCTTTGTTTGTTCAACCTTGCCACTCATTAGCAGACCCCCCTCTGTCTCTAAGAATGAATAGAGCGGGTCAACATGCTGACCCTGCGTGCCCGCTCTCTGCTCATGCCGCAAACAACAGAGGGCCATGTGTTCTGCAGATTGCATCACAACTCTGCTAACGAGCAGAGCCATCGGCCTGAGAGCGCTAATGCAATTATGTAACACAAGCTCTGGTGCTGTGTGTCAGAGCTGGAGCGGTGGAAGATGGAATCCAATGTGACATGTTGGGGAGTTTGTTATCTTGCTCTTTGCCTAGATCTTAAAATGGACCCATGAGGACTGTTGTCGTGTCCATGGTGCGTACAAGAGATATTGTGCAAATAAAACAACTGATTGAAGGAGTGTATAGAGATTTCCTCACAACTGAGTAGCAGATCTACAAGCAATACTGGTTTATGCATTTTTCATGAAACACTATCAAATCAAACTATGTAGTACAGTACTGAGATTGCAGTTGATGTCCAGGCTTCACACACAATTCAACTTGCAAGAGCAATTACATGGAGGCAATATATCCAAAAAAATCACAGATTCTTGAGTTGTAAAAAATGAATGTCAAAACTAATAGTCTGCGATCATTTTGATGCTCATGGAATAGTGTAGCAGACACTAACTTCATTAAATACATCAAGACTTCTTAGAACTTCAAGGATAATTAGCTTTCTAACGACAATTCTCAACAGTAGGAATTCAATTCTACAACATCTAATACCTGATTCAGGAGCCGTGTGATCTAGCATTATGTCACTGATGTCACTGAAGAAATGGCAAATGATAGAAAATAAGTCAAGAACAAAAGTCGGAATAAAAAACAATAGAACTGACCACATGAAAAAGAGGATAACTTTTTAATAAAAACAGGTTAGCTCTACTGGGTACTGATTGTTTTTTTGAGGTCATAGAGAAGAACAGTACTGTTTTGGATCTGTTTGATGAACAGCCCAAGCACGCAGACCAGCTATCAGCACTTGCAGAGATTACATTCTCCAAACATAGTTTGGATTCTCCAGGTACCGGTGTTAAGTGCTGAGCTTGAAGATAACAGCAACTCGATTAGCTGAGGTACCATTTTTGACGTCACAGGACAGGACTCTTCCTACTTCCAAGAAGATCCAGGATCTTTGACATTTGACGTCATTTTTTATTTTAACGCCTGGAAAATAACAGATGTTTCCACAACCATTGAGAGAATGATTTTGGCTGTCCTAATGACAAATTGTTAAGTTAATTGCTTTCAATGATAAACTTTGAGCATTACTACTCCACAAAAAGCTCTGACATAAGATCCAACTTATCTGCTTTTCTGTTCAACTTCAGACAGAAGAAATAAGTTAATAAATATTAGAAATTAAAACTGGCCTGTCCCCCAATCAATGTGGATTTTGACATTTTTAACAGGGCTTTGCAATTTATCTGACTAAATAGAACAGGACAACAATTGAGGCTTCTTTCAATGTCCGAAGGCCACATAAAGAATGAGGACTACCCTTTTCTGTGTTCACCTACAGTCAAGGTGACATTCCACAACACCTTTGA
This sequence comes from Oryzias melastigma, assembly GCF_002922805.2. Classification (NCBI taxonomy): domain Eukaryota; kingdom Metazoa; phylum Chordata; class Actinopteri; order Beloniformes; family Adrianichthyidae; genus Oryzias; species Oryzias melastigma. The sequence goes on from NC_050512.1 coordinate 13,293,093, forward strand.
GACCGCTTTAATGGCAGTCATGGTTTTTGTTGAATGGCAAATGAGAAACCATGAAAAACGGGTGTAACAAGACACTGGAAGTATGTGAAAACAGCCAAGGAGGAAGTTGAGATTTTGGGGCATACCTAAATGACATGAGATGCTAGAACGTTCTAAAAGGCAGTATCACTTTTTTCTTGTTCTTTTTAATATTTACCCATAATGCATTTCACTATAAATATAGAGAGTTAAATTGTGTTCATTTGTGTTACAAAATATTCATAGAAACAGTAGGGGATTTCTTTTTTTCTCAAAAAGGAGGCATTTGCTGATGCTATTTTAGATTTTTATGACAACAGCGCCTGTGACCACTTTTACTTACAACGACAAAAAAAAAATGCTCACTTGTAATCTGTAATTTTGGTTTTGGCAGAAAAAAAATAAACTCTATTCTCTATTGCTGTACAGGGTTATAAAATCTATTTAGATGTCTTAACTGGCATTTTTTTTTGTCAAGCATGACATTTCCCAAACAAGTAAATGTAGACATTAGCTGGATGACAAATACGTCAAGTGCAAATATTCCAGAATACTCTGCATGGTGAATAGACAGGTAGAGAAATGATGCAGCAGAAAATAAAACAACAATACAAAAATGTAATATATTGCTGTTTTTGCCATTTAAAAAAGTACGGTCATTACTTACTAAAAACAATTTATCAAGAAAAAAATAATACTGTAGTAATAAATATAGACTCTTACCCTCATAAAACCAGAAGGTTGAAGGATTTCTTGCTGAAGGCTCAAACAAAGATGAGGCGCCACAAGTCCGAGTTTCTTTTTGTTTGGCTTCTTTTCTCTCCTGTTCTTTCCTTCCTCAACTCCGAGCCCTTCCTTTTAATTTCCAGACGTTACACCGTCTAACGCCTGAGAAGCAACAAAACAACAGACAGGGCAAAAGTTTAGAGTGGGAGCCAAAAAGAGGGAGTGACGAGGAAGGAGAGTTCCCTGTTTGGGTGAAGCTGTGATCAGATACGGTTATTTTCAGACCAAGGCATGCTCGTCTATGAGACTGGAAAAATATCCCCCCCTCTGTGTTGAAGGGTGGGGGCTATGGGACAGGGCTCACTATCTCTATTTTACCACACGCGCAGGTTTGCATGCATGCACAGCACGCATTAGAATATGCACCTGCACATGTGCGGAAAGACTCGGTCTACTGTCTATTATTACGGCTTACAGAAATACTCCCATGCTTGTTGTAATTGCACGGTGCACATTACTTCAGGTGGGACCCACTTGTGAGTTTTGACAGCATGAGTGGCAGGCGTGGGATGCACGTGGGAGAGCTTTCGTCCTCCTGTCTATCCTCTCAGGTTTTAATGTCAAAGTGCCAGGACGTAAAAGTGTCCGTCTCTGCACGAACACCGGTAGGAACGTTCTGAGGTTTTCTGACATTTTTTTCAATTGTCTTAGTGTCAGTTCCTAAGCCGTACACCAACGACTTCTACAACTATGTCGTTTCCCGTACATCGGTAAAAATATGTCCCATCAACTACATGTCAAACCCTTAAATATAAATGATCCATCAACTCCCTTGTTCGTCTTTCTGCTGTGTAATCCAAATAGGAATGTATATTTGGAAGTGACCACACACATGCACAAAGATACACAGGAGAGAGGTCAGACCCCAGACTCTCTGCTATTCCCAGAATGATGACGTAACTACTGCAATTAGCTTTTCATACTTAGGGAGAGATACCTAAATCCAGCAGAGCAGCTACTGTGCAAATGCTATGTGGATGCCATCTATCTACTCCATATAAACACGTCAGTGACCCACAAATTGTACATCTTTTGTCAGATTTTCATATAAAACTCATGCACATAAACATTTATGAAACCAAAATCTAAGACTTGCCACCACCACCCCACCCCCCTGCCCCTAATATCAACTATGAAAGGACGTACAGTAGTTGAGATGTTCTAGATGGAGTCTGCTTCACTCTGCAATTGCTGAAGCGGAAGTTTTAGAATCCCACAATCCTACTCTAGAAAGTTTCTGAAATGCAGCAGCTGTCCTCCAGAAACTGCTGATCACGCGCCAAGGATCACGGAGAGATGGTGAAAAGCTGCTAAGTGACAGGTGCTAATGATGGAGCCTTGGGGCCAAAAATCGGGTCAGTATCAAGGGACCAATAGACTCCAGCTCTAAAGCCGCCACTTCACTTATACTACAAATATTATCGATGACATGCTTTTATCCTGCAGCCTAATGCGACCCTCAACAAAAACACGTCCTGATGAGGCACGCA
>NC_050512.1:13295680-13298563 GCF_002922805.2 Oryzias melastigma
TAAAGCTGCCACTTCACTTATACTACAAATATTATCGATGACATGCTTTTATCCTGCAGCCTAATGCGACCCTCGACAAAAACACGTCCTGGTGAGGCATGCATTAAACATCTGACAAATACCAGGAAATAAAAACCATTGAGTGAATGTTCTCATTTGGACATTGGTGTGACTGACTAGGTTTTGCCATCAAAGGCTTAACTTCAAATAAACAATTGAACCTCACACAAGCTCCTGAATGGCTTCGTTAAAGTACCAGAGGAGACTCTTTTTTTTGTTTTATTTTTTTTTTTTGTTTGCAGGAACTGACACAAACTCGCACTAAAGCACACTGACACTTTGACCTCCAAGCAAATCCAGACTACAGTATTCACGTCAGCATGGTCTCACTCGTATGGTTTCAACACCTAATTCATTATCAGCTTCTCCAAGTCCGTGCTATTCCGAGTTAAGTAAGTGGCGGGATATAAAAAACAGAGGGAGTTTGGAATAGAAGAAGCGACACTTCGATAGGTTTAAAAAAAGTGAAAGCCACATGCATTGAACACACATGACCTGTTACTTAAGTTATGTTGACTTTTATTTCAATAAAACTGTTGCAGTGAAATGAAATTATGCATTGTGCTTTTTTTTCTATTTGTTCGTGTATTGTATTGTCATCACAATATTGATCACTAAAATATCTCACATTGAAAGTTTTCCTCATTTTATGCAGCCCTACATGGAACCTTTAAAAACAGTTGTGCCTCGTTTCCACCAATTTTTTTTCTCCGATGGAAGATTCTAGCGAAGTTTAAGTTAAAGTCACACTCCAATCATCTTTTTAATCTACTTTAAAAGTCTTTCCAGTGGACTTTTAATGATGATGATGCCGTTCTTAGCCAAAATCCAAAAACCTGTGTAGTTTTCTAGGATATAGTTTCTGCAGAGCAGCATAAGTTCATTAGAAATTCCCCTCTAAGTTGTGGGCAGGTTTGTTGGCACAGCCTGACATGACTTCCCATCATCCATTTGTTTACACTCTCTCCCACTAGCTTACAGCCCCTCTGACCCGCAACCTAACATTACCGGTGCAACAAAAAAGGTAAGCAATATTGGAGTTATCCATTTGTACAGTGTTGAGACAGATGTCAGCTGGAAAGCAAAGACATATATGGATCTTTTTTTCTGCAAGTGGATCCATCAGAATGGAGCAAAGAAGGGAACTTATGGTCTGCCAACTGTATGGTCTGCACCTACGTCAACACTACAAACTTTTTCAAACAGCATTTTTGTGTCTGTGCCTAATTTAAATAAAGAAATACTCTAAAATGCAATGTTAATCTTGCTTTTTTTTTCTCTTCCTCAGAAAAATGCCATAGTAACATATTATAACATGTTAAAAATATGATTTTCCATTGGAGGGGGTCTTTAGACAATAGGAAACAAGGGTCCATACTGTCCCATTTCACTGTTTTAGTGTAACTATGATTGTGGTTAATGTCTGAGTGTTCACATAATCAGATCTTGTTATGCAAAAAATTGTACACACATTTTATTTTCCTATGTTGTTCACCTTAAAACAGTATTTAAAAAAAATCAAGCAGAAAGTGCTTTAAAACTACAATACTACTATACTTGGCAAGCCGCCCTGAGCAAAATCTTGATGTCAGACATGTTGGTAGACGGAAAGACGTGTGTTAAAGGTCTCCTGAAAGAGCAGAAGAAAACTGGCACATCCAGCAGGCAGAGCCTGTAGGCGTTTGTATTAGACACGGCTTTAACACCTCGCCACTTGAGTCATGACATCAATGTTTGAAGAGCGCCAGCGAAACAGAAACAGATGAAGAAACACAGAAGGGAAAAGAAACACCCATGAATGCACTGAAAGAAAACAAGAAGATAATAAAGGTGAGAAAACCAGGGTGTATCATTTGATTCAGAAATAAATACTTAATTTTACTCTATGTTGGTCGGTGTGGCGTTTCCTCTCCTCAGTCGAGTATGCGCCAATGTAAATAGAAATACACCATTCAGGTGCACCTGTAGGGCAGGCAGGCCTTGGTGGGAGTGGTATGAGGTTCCCAGAGAGATAATATTACACATTGAAGCCTGTGTGCCTCCCCTTCCCTCTCCATGTTCACCAAACATTCAAATTAACCACCCAGATCCAATCAATTGGAGCTTTTATTTTCTTAAATCATTTCCTGCTGACATCATCCCTTCAAAGCGGAAAGCTATGGAGAGATGCAGGTCATTCAAAGCATACATTTACACTTTTTCTTAGACTTGTGATGAATCAGTTTAAATAAACAGCTTCAAGCCGCAAAAATGAAACTAAAAAAAAAGGTAGAAAAAAAAACATGTATTAAAACCAAGATTCCTAAGATTGTCTGTTCCAGATCCAGGATATAACAATAGAGATCAGCATGAAAGATGTGGGTTATACTGCTTCCAAGCTTTTTTTGAGTTTGCATCCTTCCTTATATTGACTTGGCTTTTACACTCAGTGATTATCTTTAACAGCGTTTGGTTTCCCGGTTCGGTTCGTATCGTGCTTTGATGCAGAAGGACCAGCAGTCCGCAGGAATGCACATAAAACGCCGCGCGCCGCATCGCGCCGGAGCTGATGCAGTTTCTGCAGACTCCGCGCAGGAACGCGGTTCCGTCCGCGCGCGCTCCAGCGTCGGAACTTTTATTTGAATGCGATATCCAATAAAGGCGCTGCTTACCTTATTCTCCCCACAGAATTCACGTCAGAGAGCGGGCGTCCTCCATGTGTGACAGAAGAAAAGTTCTCACTTCGACGCGCGCGGCTGGAGCTCCAGCAGCGAGAGCGACAGCGGCTCTGGAGCGAGAGGGGGCGTCCCTGTGATGAAACCGTACACCTGTTTTTTTTTTTTT
>NC_050512.1:13298952-13310259 GCF_002922805.2 Oryzias melastigma
ATGACCTCATGCAATGCACTGAGTCTGTTAAAGATTTTTACAACACGACAAAAATACTGACAAATCATCCATCATCCATCCATCCATCCATCCATCCATCCATCCATCATCCATGCAGGATGTTGTCATCCTGTCCACTTTCTAATCTCCCACCAAACTTAGGAACATTTTAAGGAAAACAGTATTTTTTAAACATTTTCTCATGATGGAGGACATAAATAAAATATTTTATGATTGTATTTCTAAGTATTTTATTTGTTCAAATCGTTGTGAATCAGGAGTAAACAAAAAACAGGCAGGTTGGAAAAACTTGTAGTTGTAAAGCAAAAACTGCTGGGCCACAACCTTCCTACTCAGCTCCATTTTGATGCATTGACCTGTAGATTATTACATCCATGTACATCTTTCCATCTGGTTCAAAAGTGTACGGCTGGGCAGCTTAAATATTGTTTACTATTTTTTTTTTGCACAACTAATGTTAGCTTGGGGGTGTGAGGTGCTGTGAGCTAGTGGGAGAGAGTGTAAACAAAGGGATGATGGGAAATAAGTGCACAGTGGGCTTACTCCCTTCAACGGTCCACCTTACATCTCAGAGTAAAAATGTCTAGGAATTCCAGCTGCTCTGCAGAAACTATGTCCAAGAAAACGACAGTTTAAAAAAAAGTATTTTGGCCAAAAACGTTAAAATCATAATCAAAAGACTACTTGTTAAATACGATTACTTGTGAAGCACTTTTCTACCTTTCTTAAAGCCCTAAAACATTGTACAGTCACAGCCCCAAAACAAAAGGTGCTGTAGACCATACAGAGTGCTTGTGATATCCATAAAGTAGTAGCAGACTATTTCTCATTAATATGTAATGGATTTTAGAGAAGGTCTGGTGAGTTGATACAAAATACACAAAGAATAAGATGGCTATGATTTGATTAAAATCTGTGCAGCTAAATGTCTTAACAGAGAAAATTTTAAAACGATTAAAAATTCTAAAAATGTCTGAACTTTTAAATGAGTCATCTGGGTTGTCCGTCGTTGCACTGACACATTAATGTCATTCTATTTATTAAAGCAACAGTGGTGTTTAATGGTCAAGTTAACCATAAAGAGCTCTTTCCTCTGTCAACTCTAAAGGTGAACAAAATTAGACCGGTATTGATAGCTGACCTTTGAGAGGTGCCAGCAAGACCCCATCTGCAAGTGTGTGTGTGCATTCATGTTTACGTGAATGTGCAGGAATGCATGCATGCATGTGTTTGGTCTTTCACCACTAGCTCTTATGTGCAGAATGGATGGTCATTGAATGTTGCAAAGAAGAGGGTTTTTTTATAGGAGCCATGTTATCCACAGACATACTATCAGCTATGTATTTTTAAAGTGCAGGGGAGATGATGATATGCTATGTCTGGTATGCAGCAATCTGTGGGTGATACAGGTGTGGACATACAAAGAGCAGATTACAGGACCATATGCACGTATGTTATTGGAAACAGAACCAGGGTACTGGGAATCCCTGGACCATCAACCCACAGAAGAATGAACTTTAAGCGTTTAATCACTCTTCATCTTTCAGTTAGTAGATTGAAGTGTTGACATGCGTGTAATCCAAAAAGCTCACCTAGGATTTATAAAACCCCAATCTGGCTTTGGTTGAAACATGACAACATCAACGTTCACACACAGTTTCGGTCTCAGGGCTAAACCTTAATCCAAGAGCTGTCCTCCAGTAACCTTCTTGAGGTCACATCCATTTGATAAATGCAATTATCTGATGTTCAAACCACATCACAGCACACCCTTAGAATAGCTCACAATAAAACCCCATCCCCCTGGCTTAGAGATCTTATGAGAAAATGACTACTTTATCTTAGCAGTGGCCCTCTCACATCTTTCCACTGTTGCTTTCCAAAGAGATCCACATTTGGAGCGGCTGATACTGAGGTGTACTTATCTGGCCAATGTTAAAGTAGCGCAGTGGTGCTGATTGAGGGGGTGGCATTTGAGTACAGGAGGACATCGTTGGGCAATGACATCATGGTGTGGTCTCACATCCATTCCAGACATCCTTTGATGTCTGAGAGCTGACTAGGTGAAACGTCCAAGCAAATCTGGGAGAGGTGCTGAAGCTGGGCTGCACAGCACTGCTCTGGATGTAGCTCTCTCCTGCTTTGCCTATCAAACCTATATTTAAACCTTCTTTAGAATTCTAATATTCCTAATCAGACGGTCTTGTAGTTTTAAATCATTTGATTTTGTTGTATCCTCTAAAAAAGACACACCTGAGCATAGATTTATCTTAAACAAGCCATAAGCTTACTCATACAGCACAGCCTATTTAAAGTGTTTTTTTTTTTCTAACTGTGACCTTTGGCCTGCTGATGTGCTGCATCAATAAAAAAAAGTCAACAACACTGCCCTGTGAAAATGTCAATGCCACGCATGCATCAAAGCTGTCATGAAAAGCTGGCTCTGCTGTGTTATGGCAGAGATGGAGGGAGGAGCTGACACAAGAGGAAAGAGAAAAATGTCGGAAAAACTGAAGGATGACAGCGAAGAACAAATGACAGCGTGAAGGAAAGGAGATAAATGTCACAGAAAAATTCTTACGCTCAGACTTTGACATTCCAACTCATCTGTCTCTCAAGCTGATAGCAAACCAGCTGTATGCATTGTAGTGCAGAAAGTGATGGAATGAAAACATTTTATTTGTTATATTAGCATTGTTGTATAAAAAAAGTTGATGTTTTGCTTAAATTTGGTGTAATTTGTGTATATAAAAGTACTATTTAATAATATTAATAACTGTGTATATATACTTATAAACAAACACAAAGTAACCATAATAACCCAAATTATATACCGGTAGTTCAAATTATATATTATGTTCATATCTAATATTATTATTTTTTGCTCTATTTTAGACTGTGTGAGATACTTGTGTTTTAAAAATAGTGCCTTTGAAATGAATAATTTTTTTTTAAAGAAAATGTATTAGTTCGCATGTTTTTTTTTAACTATTTAATTAAATTTAATTTTGTAAAACAAGCTTACAGTCTGAGAATTTAAAGACTTGACAGAAGAAGTAGCAAAAAATAAATAAAATAAATAGTTGTATTTCTGTCTTAACTTGACTATAGTTTTTATTTGTTAAACTATTAATTTTTTCATCTTGTTCCATTTTTCATTGAAATCCATCTAATGACTGTTTTTTTATAAATTTAAATCTTGGAACCTGTTGCAAAGCAAGTCAAAAGTATCATGGTTCTTTGTTAGTATTCTGCTCCCAATTCAATACAAACACAAGCATGTGACTTGATGACTCCACATATTGTTTCAAATTATCTTAATCAAAAACAACTGTATGTCAAGCTGAAATTTAAGACGTATTATAACCACAACATTATACTGCAAGCATTTTCAAGATTGTGTTCTCTCTCAAAACTGTCAAGCTGATAATGGGACTAATTTTTGGATGAAACAATATAGTCAAACTCCAAGCTTTCCAATTATGCCGAATAAGAAATGTTGAATTCAAAGAATAGACATTAAACACCATGCATAATTGCAGACTTACATCTTGCTATGTCATTTTTTTAATGAACATGTAAAATCTGTCATGCTTCTGTTGACAGCAGTGTGACTCTTTTAATCAATAGCTCTCACTTTGTGCTGGACTTGTCTCAACTAGCATTGAATGGCAGCCATTAAAACTGGGGAGCAGGCCATGGTCAAATGATTTGGGTTATCTGAGGTCAGAGGGAAATCACTTACCATCTGCTTGTTGGACTGGCAGCTAAAGGAATAAGATAAAACAACAATATTCGTAGATTTTTTTCCATCCGTCCAACACCTTCATGACTAATTGGGAAAACAGTGAAATGAAATGTCTAACTCCAGCACAAAATAGGGTAAATGCTCTACAGGATGTTTTTTAAACATAGTAAAGATAAAAAAAATGAACAAAACCTCGTGGAAAAATATTAAATACCACAAGGAAGCCAAAAGAAGTGTTGGCTTTTTTATTTTTTTTGTTTTGTCTTTTCTTTCCTCTTTAATTGGATTAAACAACTTTTTTTTTAACCAGCCATTTTCTACTCTATTTTAAAAAGACAAAACTAACGAAACTCTTTTGGATGAAAACCTGAGATCACATGAAAACCTTTTATACTTTCTACTCTGCTAAAAAAAATCCAAGGAAAATCGGTGTAAGACCACCTAAAAAGGACCTTTAAGAGGAATTAATTTTTTTTATTCTGAATTAAGTTTAACATGTATACATAGAGTTTACAGTAAATTCTAAAAATGTACCACTACTCAACAAGAACTAAATTTGCCAAGCTGAAGTCGTAGTACAAAACTTTTGTGCCAAGATGCTTTATTTAGTAGTTTGTTTTTTAGTTTTGAGTCATTTATAAACTCTGGAGTACATGCAGATCTTAATAGTATGTTCTTTACTCTGATCATACCTTCAGCCTGTAAAGAAATTCATTGTAGAATCATGGATGGTTCTAGCTTTTAAAGCTGTCCATTATGACATGCTGAAAGACTTGAATTGTGTGTGAAAGATTTTTGTGACCACTGTAACAATTCAGTCCATCTAAAGAAAGGGCACACCCAGCAGGAGAATGAGGAAAACTGGTCATGAAATTACTTTGACATGCTTATTAACATTAGTTAAATGTCAAAATGTCACCCTACTAAAAGTCTTCATAGTTCAAAAAGCCGAGCCTGAGATGACCCTATAAACCACCATACATTTTCTTGCAGTTTTGATTGATAATTCTAAAGGATGACATTTTAGACAGCAACAGTTTGAAAACTGCTATTTATTATCCACAGTTTACTTTATTGCTCATTTGGGTGCATTTTATTTGAATGAAAAGATTAAAAAAAGATGCTCAAAACATCCATGTTGGAATTATATTTAGATGAAAAATGTAAAAAACTGTAAACGATGTATACTTGTATAACACTTTCTACCTTCCTTGAAGGCCCAAAGAGCTTCACAGTCACAGACCTATTCACCCATTCACACACTGATGGTGGCTCCGCTGCTGAACACTGGCGCCAACCTCCCACCAAAGACAATTTGGGGTTCAGTGTCTTGCCCAAGGACACTTCCGGGCAATCAAACCTACAATCTTCCAATCAGGAGTCGACCGCCCTACCGCTGCACCATGGCCACCCCAGCTACTCAGAATATGATGCTCTCCTGACGTAGATACTGGCGTTCAAAACTGGTCGAGAAAAAACAAAGTTTGAATAAGTGAACTATTCTGACAAGGACTGCAAACTGAAGAACCTCCATTATTCTTTCTCTCATTTGTTTGCCCCGCCCTCGTAATGCCTGGCCAATGACTGAAGAGACCTTTAGTCACATGGTTTTGTTTACAAGCTTTGGTTCAAAACAGAAATGTCTGGTTCACGGCAGTGTGAATTCAGACCAAACACAAGGCTCAGGACTCGATCCAGACTAAAGTTTAACTAACTCGGTCCAGACTAACTGACTTTTCTAGTCTGAACACACCTTAAAAGTTCAAAGGAGTTTCAACTTTTAGCTATTTCAGTTTTTTTTTTTTTTATTAAAACATACGGCTTAATTCCTGCAGGTAATATTTGTTCATTGACAGGCTATTTTTATTCAGGCTTATGCAAACTTCCACTTCTCCCTACTTTATAACGAGCAAATTGCTTCAATATTTTCTGCATTCATCGTTGTTAGATATTAAGAATGACAGTTGTTTATCTGCTAAGATTAAAACGTTCAAGTTCTGTAGAACAGCTGTTAAAAACTGACACTGCCTTCAGAATCAGAGTCTGTTTTTTTCTTGGCACTGGCCCTCTCTCTGCCCCCCCACTCTGTCATCTTCATGGCTCAGCAATCTGTCTCAATCTCTGCCTTTCCTTTTCCTTATATAGCGACAGCTTCGCTTCAGCACATTAAGGAAACCAGCTCTCTAAATCACTTTTTGCTGAATGACCCCCAGAAATATTTGTGCAATTAGAACAGAGGGCAGGAAGCCATGAGACCACACCATTTCTGTCTGTTTTTAACAGACCATGCTACTTTGGTCATTTTAAGATCTAATCACAAATTGAGGCTTTTTAAATCCATGTTGTGCATTTTTCCATAATTATGTTTTTCTTGTTTATTGATATAAATCTTTGTTGCAGCTGGGTAAGTCGCAATTATGTAGTGTTGTAATGTTCCCACACAAGGAAAGAAGCAAAATCAAAACAATGGTGTAACCATATCATTTTTTCCTAGAAACTATGCAGTCTCAGGTTGGGCTTTGTTGTTATAACAATATAGAAAACTGAAGGAGATGCTACAGATCTGCAATCCGCCTTTTCATTCAAGATGCTATAAAAATGGTGACTTTGATTCTCAAAATAGAAATCTCTGAAAAAAGTTCTGGTTCTTGAACAAGCCCACGGTGTTCACACTAGACGAGCAGATGAGGATTCTTCTTCTTTTTCTACTGTTTATGAGCGAATCTCCACCACCTGAGGTTTGGTGTGAAATATCAAACTAATGCAGATCTCATGAGTCTCCTCCAGACTTTTTCTTTCACAGCTCTATTCCGATATATGAAAAACTTAGTGTCATATAATTCTGGCTGTGCACAAACCACAATTGTTATTTTGTCCTTCATGATCAGTTTTCAAAGGGTTGGCACTTCTGTCACTACAAAATCTGATTCCCTGATAGGCCAAATTTATACCTGGTTTAAGTTTAAACAAGAGTTCTATGTACACACATTTTGTATGTTTTTAAAAGGTCTTTAAAACAGCCTTGAATATGTGTAGCAATGCGAAACCTCAAGACTATTGAACGCTGAAGCCCAAAACATGCATTTACAGGGGGTTGCCATCATTTCAAAATGAAAAATTCAAACCTCCTAAACCAGCAGAGTCCATATCAAACATAAACAATAATTTTTGATGATCATAAGCTACTTATTTGACCATTTCAAGATGCTCTGCTAGTTAAAGTCACTTAAAGTTCCACTCCAACTATATTTCTTTCTATTGTAAAATCGTTCCCAGTGATCTTTAATTATATGAAGTTTTTAGCCAAAATCAAAAATCTTTTATCATTTTTTAACACACATTTTATCTCCACCAGTAGTAGCTCATTAGATATATAATTCTGGGTTGTGGGCGGGACTGTTGGCGCAGAGCAACCCCTCCCCCTACCTGTCGCTGAGAGCTCTATTTGTGCGCGCATGCACGTGTTAATAGCCTCAAGCTAACATTAACAAATATAACAAGCAATATTGGATCAAAGTGGTTGTACAGTGTAGCAGCTACATGTCTAATTGTTAAAAAACAAACATGTTCCGCTGTGAGCGATTTATTGAATGCACCATTTATTAGTGATGGCTGCCTTATATTGACAGCTATGAATGAAGTTGCTAACACGATGTCAACACTTCTCAAGGAACATTTGTGAATCTGATATTCACATCAAACGATAACACATCAATCAACAAATCATTGCATTAGCATCATGACATCCACATGTTAAGTTAGCATTTTAGTGTTAGCGTTCAACAAAAAATGCATTGGCATTCCTCCCCCCTCGCTAACATTTGAACTTTTTCACACAGTCATCACTGTCACCACCACAGTGTTAACAATCGATCTGTCAAATAACCATTTTGGGACCTACATACAGTTTTGAGTTAGAATCACACGAGTGTTGACACCCATCAGGTCTCGCACACCTAACCTGAGCGGGCCAGAATGCGTGAAAGGGGGAGGGGACTGTGGCACGCCCATTTCAGTAGCTGCATCATTAGTCTGAGCTTTTTCAAGCATCTGGTTTTCATCTGCTACTGATTTGAATTAAGAAATCGTCAGAAAAGCCGTTACGTAAAAAAATGCTTGTTCATTACAGCCAAGGAAGAGTGTGACTACAGGAGTTCCTTTTAAAATGATGTGTAATGAAAGCTGATCTTCATTCCCTCAGAGTAAATCTTGACATCGTTGGTGGCACATTTGAAGCCTCACAGACTTAATTCAATGCTTGGGATTTCAGCAAGCTGCACTGCAGCTTGGTAGTAGCCCATGCAGCCGATCCCAGTTCAGTATTGATGTTCTGTCACCCCTGGGGACCACTTATAGTGAGAAGAGACCAGAGTCAGCACTTACTGAGAACCGATGAGTGTTCACACATGCCATGTCTGAATTGAAACGAAACTGTGGATCTTGTTGTTGGCTTACAGCAGTTTCAGATGATAACTTCATTAATTTGTGAAGAACTTTCTGCACCAGTGATTTAATTTCAGAATAATGTGAATATTTAATTATTTGCTCTTTGAAAGTGTGGGGTTGGGTTTAAAATGCATATGGATTCCTAATAATCATCGGCCCCTCCCTCCTCCTCCTCCTCCTCCTCCTCCTCCTCTTCCTCTTCAAGAACCACGGCGTTCTTGAAGAGCTCGGCTAGTGGAAGGCTGACACCACTGACAGATCTGGGATTGCGTCCTCCAAACATCATTGGTCAGCAAACTGGGGAGGGGGAGATTTACTGCAGTGTCTCTTCTTCTGCAGAGGGCAGGGAGAACATGCTACAGCACTACTACTACCCACACCTCTCTTTGTGTGTTTTTTTTTTTCCAGCACATCTCGTCATCTCAGATCCGTCTTCTCTTTCTGCATCACCGACCAAACGGACCGTTCTCACGCTGCCTTAAAAAGTCAGGGCAGCTAAGATTTCAAATGCTTTAGTTCCTCTTACTTTTCTCACTTTCCGGTAGTTGTTCCCCCACAAAACATGTCAAAGACTAAACAGCCACAAATTACTGTTATTCCACATGTTTAAGGAAATAAGCAAAGAACTTTTTTTTCTTTATCTCTCTGAGCAAGACTTCCTGTCTGCATCCTGTGAGAATTTAAAAGCAAATAAAGTTCCTGCCTGAGTTAATCCACAGGATTATATAACATAAGCTAACATACACTCTATATATAGCCTTATAGCCAGGAGGGCAAACTCACCTTTGGTTGCGAGGCATTCCAACACTCCAGAAGTCTGGTCTGCAAATGAGGCGGAGGAGATTTATCCAAGTAGGTGAGATGGAGGATCTGGCACGCACACTCCCATTAATGGAGCTTCCTCTCAGTTGTCTATTTTCCACACATGCCTGACACACACCGCCGCCGTAGAACAATGCCCGCTTGCTCTGTGCACAGTATAGGTTTACCCTCACTCCAAACAATCCGTCTTCCAACCACAGAGTGATTCCTCTGGAGAGACTCAGACCTCAATCTGATTTCTGCCCCCCTCCTCAAGCTTTGAACACAGCACCTAATGATTTATCCAGTGTCCTGGCAGGAGGGAGCTGCAACAGTTCCCTGCTGCATCATTTACTCCACGTGCTTTTGGTACTATTTCATTTCACTGCTCCCCGTCTTGCAGAAACCACTCGCCAGTTACGGCATTATTAGCTTAACCACAGCCACAGTGCAGCCCACAAATCCCGTCTCCACTTTGAACACGTCTTCAGCAATACTGCTACAAAGCCCCGTAAGCTGTCTTAGCTTAGCTGTGGGCTAAACCAATCAGGTGGCCAGAGGTCCGACCCAAGAAGAGTCTGCTCTATTAATCTGTGTGAGGGATAAAGGGCAAAAGACGGAGTCTAATCAGAAGCTATGCAAGCTACTTTTATGAGCAAATGTGTTGCTTAGTGTAATGCAATCTTTAAAAATGAGGAAAAATGAAATTATTTTAGAATGTTGCTCTTAAAAACCTACTGATCATCTTTTGATCTATTGTAAAATTGATCCTAGTGAACTTTCAATTAAGACTATGTCCCTTTTTACCCAAAATTACAAAAAAAACTATAGTTTTCTAGGACATAGTTTCTGCAGTCGTTCATCAGAATTTCACCTCTGAGTTGTGGACAGGACTGTTGGTGCCGAACAAGCCCGCCCCCACTTCCCATCACTCATCTCTTACATGCTCGTCCATTATATTACAGCTCTTTATTCTCCCAACATGTCATCCTGCAACTTTAAGCTTAATTTCTTTATAGATGTCCTCCATCATGAGAAAAATGCCACAAGAAACACCAAAAACATGTTTTCATCTGAGTAGGTCTTTAAAAGAAATGCAAACACAAAACAACATATTCTTTTAGCTGTTTATACCAGTGTTAAATGTGTCTTTATATACTAAATGAGTAATTTGGAGTCATACTAGAAAGACAGGAGTGGGAATCTTTCTTATTGTACAGATTTTTGACAAAAGTGAAAAGCTTGACAGCAGTTAGATTTGACTCATAATTTGACATTTTTTAATCACAAATGATTAGTTTTGCTTCCAGTTTTCTTTCAAAAATATTTTAAAAGGAAGCATTAAATGTACAGTATCTTTTAAACCATTTGTGTCGCACATTTGTATTGTCTTTATTTTTGTTTACAAAAACATTTCTGTAGAATTCACCTATAATTTATCACTGAAGCAAACAAATCCAAAAAGAGTGAGTCTTTTTGTTATACTTAGCATGTGGGAAGGACCAATAAGTTTCTTCTTAATTCCAATCTGGAGGAGTGGCTGACTACATTCCTAAGGGTTTTAGAAGCAGAAATAGAATTTCGCTCTAGACCACAGAGCCTGAACAAAGGAACAAACAAGGTCAGAGAAATGAGGAATGATGGAGTGCAGGCTCTGCAGCCTGACAGCTAATGTTGATTTCAAACAACAGAAAGACCATTTCATTTTAAAAATTGCTCAGCTAGAAGACTGTGGACATTGAACAAATTAAAAAGACAAAGTGAATGTGCTTTCAAGTAAAATTCAATTAGGCCATACAGAATCTGATGCTATTAAAAACAACACCATAAAGAGAGACACTTTTACTGAGCCATTGTGGTTTAAATTTACACTAACACATTTAACAACCACAATGGGTCATTTCTGCTTTTCCATTAGTGCTGACATTTTAAAACGCCCGCCGATAGAGTTATTAACACATTAGTTGAGCTGTGCACGCACTAATGCACTTACTTTCTAAAAAAAAAAAAGCATGATGTCACCAATAAATTAAGCCCTATAAATCCATGTGTTTCCATTTACCATTAACATGGATCATAAAAAACACAGACACCTTATGGAGATGTACTGTATATTCTATCTTAGTAACAACTTCCAGCAAACCAAAATATTATAAAAAAAAACAAAAACTAGACAGCATCTTTAGTCTTTACAGGTCCATAAGGAAATGAAAACATGTTTTTTTTCCCTTTTATTTATATATTTGTATGTGAAATTGTACATTACTACAAATGTTCTCTAAATTAGTAAA
>NC_050512.1:13310452-13323142 GCF_002922805.2 Oryzias melastigma
TTGGGGTTTGCGCAGGCGCGTGCCATGCTGACCAGCTTGTGTTTTACTGCCCTCTCGTGGCCATTTCTATAATATTCAATTCACAAGATTCCTTTTTTGGCATTACGTTTGGTTTTCTTGCGTTTTTAACTAAGGAAATACACAATAACATAAACATATGTAAATATGAATATTTATGAGGAAAAAAATCAAGTCTGGAGTTTGCTGATATTTTGGACTATTCTGCTCGCCTTAGAAACTTTTCCCCGAAAGTAACACTAGAAATTTACAAAATATCAGACCCTTTTATTGCAAACAATGGTTTTGTTCTATTAAAAAAAATGAATATTGATTTTAAAATGTAAATGATAACTAAAATTAAATGTTGTCTGGGTAAATATTGTGAAGGATTTTTTTCTCTCAGTGAATATAACAAACAAAGCACAATTACATGAACACACCCTATTTTTTTTAACCCGTCAGACCTGTCTTTTTTATTATGTATTACCCTCAGAAGATTTGGCTTGACGGTAAGTAACCTCATAGCTCTTTACAGATTGTTCTTTCATTTTATTATTATTTTTTATAGTGCTAACTTTTTTGGGTCAGGGGTGAATAGCAGCTTTATATTGGACCATCCCCAAAACTTTCCTCTTGTGTGGTTTTAGAAACTTCTAAATATTAAAAAGCAAAAATGAATGTAGAGAAAAAAATTCTTGTCTACAGTAAAGCCAGAGTGTGTGTTCTGTCCTCAGTTTTATGATTCACTCCGTGCATGAAATAGTTAATGCCACAGTAAACAGACAGAGAAGTGAAACCGGAGTCTGCTTTTATCGCATTTCCTCGTTTCTGCGCGACACCTCCCCAAACACGCCGGTTTAGATTCTCGTTTTCTTTCTAAATGTGTCGTAATGGAGTAAGGAAGGACAATTCAAACTTTCTGCACTTTCTAAAGCAGGTAAGAAATTAATTGATATGTCCCGACATGTTGCGCGCATGCTCCCTCCTGTTGTTCACAGCATTTTTCTACTTGTTTGGAAAGATTTTGGCGGACTCTTAAAAACAAAAAAATAGGCTAAATCATTTTAACTTGAAAATAAATACGTAAATAAATAACAGACTATATGAAGTCGTTTAAATTTAGCTATGTGGAATGAAAGCTTTCAGCTTAAACTTCATTGAATGGATAGAGTAGCCCATTTATTTTGCTATGAGAGACTAAAAAGTGATGCTTTTAACTGGTTTACTTGAAGAACAAGCAGTTTATATAGCTTATGCAGACTTAAAAAAATGAAAATGTTTATCCAATTCATTTCTGTAATTCAATTCAAAAATTAACTTTCACAGACTATAGATTCAAAGCCCACTGTTTAATTGATTCAAACTTTTATTTGGGTATAATTGGGGTTCAGGCTCATAAATCCAACAAAGAAAAGTGGTTTAAAAAAAATTATAAAGTAGTTTTTTTGTGTCCTTTTTAGATGCTGGTCCCTCTCATCACTGACTGCATTCCTATTGATGACCTTAAATAGTTTCACGATTGACATTTTGCTTTTTTTTGTCTCTTTTAAGGGTTTGAAACCATGACTGCCCCTATTTCATGTCTCCTAACATGTGGCCTTTTCATCTGCAACTTCATTGGCGGGCCGTATCCGTGCATGGCCTCTGCCAAAAAATCCACCTGCCGCATCCAAGGGGAGAGGGCCGACTGTAGTCATCTCAGTCTGAGCGTGATCCCGGCAGATCTGCCCGAAAACATCTCCAGCCTGGATGTGTCCCACAACAAACTGGGGAAGATGTTCCCTGAATCTCTGGGCCGATACAGAGGTCTCGTCCACCTTAACGCGAGCTACAACAGCATCGTCAGGGTGGATGAACGCTTATGCCAGAGTCTGCCTCTGCTGCTAACGCTCAACCTGGAGCACAATCAAGTGCATTTGTTGAAAAAAGAGGATCTGGGCCAATGCAGCACCCTGACTTGGTTAAATATAGCTAATAACAGGCTAAAGCTGCAGGAAGAACCCTTCTCTGGTCTGCAGGTACACATACCTTTGTATACATGTGACATTTATAATTATTTTCTATCAAAACATCTCTGACATGAACAACATAAACAATGCTTGAAATTATGCATACGACATTTAAAACCACAAAATAGGAACTTGAAATTTGAACAGATTTCACAGTCCGCACATACGTCAGCACAAAAGTACACAACTCTTTTATTGTTGAGTTTTCTGGTTTGTAAATGTAGTACTTACATTTGTGAAGAACAAAGTAGATATTTATAGAGGAATCTTTTATTCTTGTTTTTAATGAGTGCTTGAAAAATGATGGGAAGTGTTTATTTTTAATCAAATTTAATGCACAGTTGGGCTTGCACAGGACTCTTCTCCTACAGTAGGAAAGAAACACTTTTAATGTATGCAGATGACACTGTTCTGATTACAAATTACCAGTTGGTGTCCACACCCTGGTTCAAACTTTTGCTGAAAGCTTAATGGAGCTTGACATTGTAAAGGCAGATGAGTTTCAGCTCAGAGGATCTTTCCCACCCAAGGTCAGCAGGTGACGCATATGTATTTTAAAATTTAAGCATTAAATATCTTTTGAGATGTTTCCAAAAAGCAAGTTTATGTACTTGAACATATAAAGACATTTTCCATCTTTTTCAATTCTGTTTTATCTGTAACATTTAAATTAACAAATGCTACCAGGTTAGTGAGATAAAAATGTAACAATAAGACTTCAGGTTATCCAAAATCTCTTTTTTTACACTTATTTTTAGGTTACATATTTAGTTTCTACTTTAGTATCAAACAAAAGGATATGCTGAAGGACAAGAAGCCACATTTATTCTCTCTAAAAGAATGCCAGACTTTGAGAACAAGAAGTAGGAAAAAATACAAAGGCAGCTAACATCATTCATTTTTATTCTCCTTGATGTGCCAGAATCTCATAGGTATTTAAGTTTTATACTTCACTGTCCTTCACATTTGCAGAACCTAGAACACCTGGATGTGTCAAAGAACAAGCTGCAGTCTGCGAAGCTGGGCTCGCGGCCTCAGCTGCCCAGCTTGAGGAGTCTCTGCCTGGGACAAAATGCTTTCACCACTTTAAAGACTGAGGACTTTTCTTACCTCAGGTCATCCCCGTCTCTGCAAGCCCTCAACTTGTCCTACACGTCTATAAAAACAGTAAGTTTCAAACCTGGAAAAAGGAATTGAAAAGGGGTTTTGAGATGATCAGTTTCAGCACCTTGCTCTTTTGGTGGTTTTGTTTCTCCTTTTTGTCTAATTTGATTTTTTTTTTTTTTATTTAGGTAGAAAGTGGAAGTTTTCAGCCAATTTCAGGTCTGCGTACTTTAATTTTGGATGGGAGCGATATGAGCTCTGAGGCAATGTCCAAACTGCTGTCAGAGCTGTCAGTGACCGCCATAAACAGCCTGTCTCTGCAGAGAATGAAGCTGGTTGCACTCAGAAATCTGACATTTGCCAGTCTGCAGAAAACAAATCTAACCTACTTGGATCTCTCTGAAAATGGAATGACCACTATTGAAGATGGCTCATTTCAGTGGCTACCTAAACTTCAATCCCTAATTTTGACAGATAACAGCTTAAAGCGCTTGACCAGAGGAACATTTCAGGGACTCAAAATGTTGAGGAAACTGCAGCTGACGAAAGCATTGGTGAAAAAGCACATATCTCTTCCCGTCATTGAAGATTACGCTTTCCAACCCCTAAACAACCTGAAAAGCTTGATTTTGAATCGAACTGCCTTTTTAAAAATCACTGAGCAAACATTTACTGGCCTGACAAGTCTAATGGAGCTTGATTTGAGTTGGAGCAGCTACGTGCAGACCCCACAGAGAGGAATCACCAACAAGACCTTCGTCTCGCTTAAAGATTCCCCTCTCAGGAGGCTGAATTTGGAAGGAAATGCTCTGACTGAACTCCAACCGGGGAGCTTCTCTGCCTTAAGCAATCTTACCGTTCTCATTCTCAATTACAATTTTATTAAGCAAACGCTGACAGGCAGAGAGTTTGAAGGCCTTTCTCAGATACGGGAGATTTACCTGAGCAACAACGTCCAATCCATTAACCTGACCTCCTCGTCATTTGTGAATGTGTCTAGTCTTAGAGTTCTGACTTTGGGTAAGAGTCTTAAAGCAGAAGCCTTAAATCAGGATCCCTCTCCATTGAGGCCCCTGTCTAACCTCACTGTCCTGGACCTCAGCAACAACAACATTGCAAACATCAGGAAGAATGTACTGGAAGGGCTGACGGACCTGAGAGAGCTGAAACTCCAACACAACAACCTAGCCCGGTTGTGGAAGATGGCTAACCTCGGCGGGCCTGTGCTGTTTCTGAAGGACACGCAGAAGTTGGAAACCTTGCTGTTGGATTACAATGGATTTGATGAGATTCCAGTGAAGGCTCTTCAAGGTTTGACTTCGCTCAGTCTGCTGACCCTCAGTAACAACCTCCTAAACAATCTCAAGGATGCAGTTTTTGACGATCTGAAGTCTCTTCGTTTTTTGAGTTTAGCGAAGAACCTGATCACAACTGTGAGGCCGGAAGTATTCCAGACTCCCATGAGTAACCTCAGTGTGCTTTTGATGGACAAAAACCCCTTTGACTGCACCTGTGAGTCTATCCTTTGGTTTGTGACCAAGTTGAACAACACCAATGGGACCAGTGTGCCCGGACTGAAGGAGAACTACAAGTGCAACACTCCATTAGTGTATTTCAACCGCTCCATCATGGATTTTGACCCCCTCTCCTGCAAAGATACAACTCCATTTCAGGCTCTATACATGCTGAGCAGCACGGTGGTTTTAATCATGATGGTCAGTGCATTCCTGATTCGCTTTCAAGGCTGGAGGATTCAGTTTTACTGGAACGTTTTGATCAACCGTACATTAGGATTTAGCGATGCCACAGGGGAAGAGGCCAATGGCTTTGAGTATGATGCCTACGTCATACACGCTGAGGAAGATGCCAGCTGGGTTACGAAACAAATGATCCCTTTGGAGACTGCAAAGTGCAAGTTTTGTTTGGAGGAGCGAGACTCAATCTTGGGAATGACCTATCTGGCATCTATTATGGAAAATATGAGAAAGTCCAGAAAAATTCTGTTTGTGGTGACAGAAAGTCTTCTCAAAGATCCTTGGTGTAGAAGGTATGTCAACACACACTAATTTTTGGGTTATAACAGATTTTGACCTGGTTAGTTATTTGTTTTTTTGTCCCCTCTTGGCCAGGACTCCCTTGTAAAAGAGATTTCTTAATCTCAATGGGACTTTTTGGTTAAATAACGGTTAATATAAAAATGTGATGCCATTACTTATTTTTTAAATAATTTCTTAATGGGAAAATATCTATCTTTAAAGCACTGCAACTATTTTTGTACAATATCTTTATGCTGTATTGACATACATTAAGACAAAAAACATATTTAGTCAACATCATTCATGCACTTAAAAAATGAGAGAGGCCTGTAGTTCTTTTCGTAAGTATACCTAAACTATGGGAGGTAAAATAAGGGGGAAAAAAACAGAAAATCAGATTTTTTAAAATGTATTTACAAAAAATGGTGAAAAATAACCATGAAATCAATAACAAAAATCCAGCTCAATACTTTGTTATAGACCCTTCGTTTGGAATGACATAGGTCATATATTTTCTGTAACTCTTTACAAAGTTTTGATGCTCTGTAGCTTCTACTTTGGTCCATTCCTCCATGCAGATCTTCTCGAGAGCAGTGATGTTTTAGGGCCTTAGCTGAGTATCACAAACAACAACTTCTTCCAATCATTTTTAATGGAGTTGAGATTTGGACACTGGCTAGAGCAATCCAGGATTTTGAAATGCTTTTTACGAAGCCACTCCTTTATTATCAAGGCGATGTGTTTGGGTTTATTGTTATGCTGAAAAATTAAGCCAACTTTCAACTTCTATGCTCTTGCTGATGGAAGGAACTTTTCACTCAAAATCATCCCATTCATTGTTTCCTTTACACCTACCTGTTATTCTGGTTGCAGAAAAGCAGCCCCAAATCATGATGCTAACATCCCCAGGCTTCACTCCAAGTGTGATGCTCTTTCATTGCAACTGACTTTTTTTTCAAACATTATAAGTTCAGTTTCTTGACCAGATACTTTTGACTGGAAATGTATTAATTGTTCATTAGTGATTTCCTTTAATTCTGTCTCTCACAGTCAAAGTGTGTCTAAGATGAAAATTAAAGGTCTCTCTCATCTTTTTAAGGGAACGACTTGCACAATTGATTGCGGAAAACATGTTTTTGCCTCACTGTTGCAGACTTGGACTTGAATCACATCTATAAGTGTAGAATATGAAAAATATAAGACTTGCAAACAGTATTTACTTTTATATTTACTTTTACTATGTCAGTGTCAGGTAATACTGTATTGCTGTGCCCCCTCTGGGTTTTGTAAAGTATTTCACTCAGATTTTTGTTCACAACAAGATTATTTTACAGGGGTTGATACTTTTCTTGTAGCTATTGTTAAAGATGTGATTGGGATAGATTAATGGGCAACTCCCGTCTTTTAAAATAAAACGTCTCTCCTTGTAATACTTTATAGATACAATTCTGAAGCACAATTATTTAATTAATGCTTTAACTGCTTGTTCGATCAAATGGTGAAGCCCATTTTGAAAAACTATTTAAAAACAATGATGTGGCAAAAAGAAATAATAAAAAAAAAATTAATAGATTTTTTTGTCTATGTGTTGTTGTCAAAGGGTAGAAACAAACTCCTTGTTTATCATTCATTTCTGAACCCTTTTCCTTCCTTATTCAGGTTCAAGGTCCATCATGCCCTTCACCAGGTCATTGAAGCAAGTAGAGACTCAGTAGTTTTGGTTTTCTTGCAAGATGTCAACGACTACAAGCTCTCCCGCTCACTGTTCCTGCGCAGGGGCATGTTGCGTCCTTGTTGCATACTTGAGTGGCCTGTTCAGAGGGAGCGAGTTCCAGCATTCCACCAGAAGCTGCTCATTGCACTTGGCATGACAAATCGACTGCAGGACTGAGGGTTTCATTTCATTTTGTATCATTGTTTCTGTTCATGGAATTAACAAGGGGGCTGTTTTTGGTCTGGATGAGTTATCTGCAACAAATGTGCTGCTTATTTAAATGTTTTTGTTATATTTACATGTTTGTTATAGAAAGAGTTGAAAAAAGCATAAAATGTTTCAACAAAATCATCATTGTGTTTGAGAAAAACAAGCTTACACAATCCTCAGATCATCTACCCATTGTGTGTCTGTCATGGTTCCATTTGCAAAAAACAGATTGAATTATTTTGTATTTTTACACATTTAAATAAATAAATGTTTATTTTTTTTGTTGATTTCTTTCTGTTTTTGTCTAATTTTTAAACTCAAACATTCAAAGTCAAGTAAAAATGCTTTTTGCATAGCATGCACAGTACTATCAGTAAAACATTAATTTTGTCAAAAACATTTTTTCCCACAATCTAAGTTGTACTTCAAAATAATAAATAAAAAATCTGAATAAAAGTTTCTGGTTACTAACTGGTGCGCTCTAGTTACTATGTGGTGCACACCAGTTAGTAACCGGAAACTTTTTTAAATTTTAACACTAATTATTTTTTTCCTCGATACCCTTTTAGGGGCTCCGTAACAATCGAAAAAGAATGAACTATAATGAATGTAAAAATAATTCAATTTAAAATGAAACAGGAAGAAAGATAAAAGAAAACATATTGTTTATAAAATTATAAGAATTCTATAAAATTCAAACACTAAAGCCTAAAAAATAAAAATGAGCTTAACATTTGATTGACTCAGAGATGATAAAATGTACAAATAGTTCAATTTAAATTCAAGCAAGAAATAATTATTAGGAAATACTAAAAATAAATTATGAAATGTAAAACTTGAGTAAACACAGTTAATTAAATGATTCAAATAAAATAAATTCAGTTTAAAATCAACAGAAAAAAGCTCAGTGAGTTCACGTATTTGTGAACCACTGATTGGAGGGAGTCTGGAGGGCTGAAGATCAGGAGCATGGATAGGAGAATGGAGAGGGGAGTGTCTTCTGAGGAGATCTTGTCTTGGTTTTTTACCATGTCAGACACCAGGCTGTCAAAACACCACAGATGTGTTTGCAGTACTCCTGTCATGTATATTTTCTCTATTAGTAGAAGCACTTGCATTGTGTTAAATGCACTAGAAAAATCCTAACATCCCCACTGTGCTATCACGCTCTCAAAAATGAGTTCATTAAGAACTGCATCATCAGTTCTGATTTGAGGTTGGTTTCCAACTTATGGCACATTCAGAGCAAGTTAGCTAGAAGTTTGAGGTGTGACAAAACACCTTCATCAGCTGAGACATTAGGACCACAAATGTGAAGTCTTTGAGATCAGATGGGTTATTCTTGTTGGGTACTGGTGCTGTACAGACTGTTCTCCATGGCAGCGGTACTTTTTCTTGCATCAGACATAAATTGAGGTGCAGGACACCACACAGCTGAAAAGAAAGATACGTTTAAAGGTCCTGAGGCTGATACCATCAGAGCCTGAAGCTTTTTTGTGACTGAGTTCTTCTGGAAGTCATCTCACCTGACAATCAGAGAAGGTTGGTTTCAGTGGGGGTTGAACAGGTTGGTTCTGTGGGTGTGTGTGGAGGGGTCGCCTAGAAGCTGCAGATGATGTTCGTATGGTTTGTGAAGTCAGGTCTTGTGTGGACTTAAGTGGAAATTTGGTGAAATGCAAAGTCAGATTTGGGTCATTATTACGGTGGCCCTGAAGGCTCACAACACAACACATTAAGATGGCAACACAGCCAACGTGGCAGTTAGCAGCAGTAGATCAAACAAGATTTTTAACTTTACTTAAACTTTTTCTGTCATAAAGTTTCATCCAAACTTTATTTTGTTTTGCAAAAATCTAAAATTGTAGAAAACAATAGTGAATTTGTGCACCGCCATATGCTTTACTTTGTCATGTGTGCAAAGGAAGTCAATGTAAAAACATTATTGTTTTTTGCTCTTTTCAGTCCTTTACATGTCTATGGACAGTTAATAGTTAATCGTTTTATAATATGATTGCAGAGCAAATGTGCACCTCCTGGCACAGACACATTAAATATTTGCAATCCTTCTCCAAATTATCTTTCTTGTGGCTGTGAGTTAAAAACAAAAGCAGTATATATTTAATTTTTCTTTAGCAAATAGGTCATATAAAGCATACTAGCAAAAAAATAATCTTTTATATATAATAGTCTTATAAGCAGTGACCTTATTCCCATATCAACAAGAATTGTACATACAATAAATAGTTTCATCTCAAAAGATAAATGACACTAAGATAATGCTATCAATAATCAACCAGTTGGTTTGACGTGCAGCGGTATAGTGATGCTTTTGCATAGGAGATAGCAACGAGAGCAAAGGTTATTATTAGAGAAGCCCCAAAGGCTGGTGGTTAATCATTATCAACTTACATAATTCATATCAAAACAACTTCATTTTTTTGTATTTTTTGCATCATCTATTTGGTTAATTTGGCGTAATCTAAAACTCTTGCTTGTTTTATATCCTAAGTTGTCTTACGTGACACTGGCTTCAACCTAGTGGACTTTTGCAGGTCTGGCAGCTAGAGGGAGGAGCCTGTAATGCTGTTGTCAGGTCCTGCTCACTGTCAGGACTCACAGTCACTCAGCTCACAGACTAGCAAAAGCCATGTCTGTTTTACTTGGAGGCTACAGTTTATCCTTTCTTGGAGTTAGCGTCTTCATTGCTGCTCTGACCTACATCACCTACAAGCTGCTGGGCGACCACCTGCAGAAATGGTTCGAGATGAAGCCCATTCCTGGATTGGAGAAAACATATCCGATTATTGGGAATTCTCTGTACTTTAAAGCGAACGCAGGGGGTGAGGGGGCTGTAAATTACCCTGCAGGTTGAGTGTGAATCAAGATTCTGTTTTTTCATGTTATTTGACTACTTTGCTGCATCCTGTTCCAGAGTTCTTCAATCAAATTTTGGAGTTTACCGATACCTTCAAAGATGCACCGCTGTTTAAAATCTGGGTTGGACCAGTTCCATTTGTGGTTCTCTTTCATTCAGAAACTGTAGAGGTTTGTTGCCTGGACACCTATGTCTAACTCTTACATCATTTTTGTCACTGAAATAACATAACTTTGTTTGTTGTCATGGTTTTATTTCACCAGAAGAAAAAAAGCAATGTCTATTTTTCACTGGTTGACTTTTAAAGACTATCATTCATCATCTATCATTGCCTTTGTCCATTTTAATTCATTTCATAGACCATTTAAGTTTTTTGTTTTTTTTAACTTTGTAGATACATAGTGTGTTTGTGTATGCATACAACTACACCATGGAATTTAATGCATTGTTCTTGAAATTGCACAATGCCTGTATTGCTTCGGTCATGAATCTGTATAGATGGTTCTTGTGCAATGAAATGATGTGCTTCATTGAACCAGGTAGTGTAGTACTACCTGATTAATAAAGACCATAACAACAATTAAAAAAGCAAAGCAAATAATAAAATACATAATTGCATAGAAGAAATAAAAAAATGATATCCAGAAAACAAAAAATACATTTAACAACAGGAAACCTTTTGGAAAACAAAAGCAATTTCCACAAATCAAAATGAAATGTTAAAAAATGAAATAAAAGAAGAAACTGGAAAAGGTAGATACTATGGAACATTGCTGATTGGATGAGGACATTTTTCCGTTATTTAAACCAAAATTTCGTTGGCATAAAGTAAAACTGGATATTCTCTGTACTGAGCATTAACATTTGTATTATTATGCTGACATTGAAGACCCATTTGAAAAAGCTCAAATGTCAAAACTCAAAAATCATTATCCTATCAGCAATGTCCCATAGTACCCACCTTTGTTTTTTACAATTTCCTTTTGATTTTAGGAAAATGCTTTAGTTTATCTGAAACACTTAATTTGTATTTCATTACATTTTTTATGTGCTTTGGTTTCTGGAATTTTGTTATAATTTCTAAAACGTAATGCAGTTTTTTAAATTAACTGTTTTCAAACGTTTGTTGTGATCTTCCGCTGTTTTTTTCTTGTCTAGTGAATTGTTGGGTATGATTTGTACTTCGGGCCCACCATAGTGGTGATGATGTGGGACAGTATTCATTGGAGGCTAGAAGACTGTCATTGAGAAATCAAGAAAAATACCTGATACACTTTTGCAACCATGCTATTAGTCCCTCATTCAAAGAGAAGAGGAACTGCTTATATTGCGGGCAATGGAAAAGTTTAAGCTTCGACCAACTTGTAAATTTGTATTGTTTCTGTTTCGCAGAAGGTCCTCAGTAACCCAATTCATCTGGACAAGTCTTTTGCGTACACCTTTCTTCATCCTTGGCTTGGAACCGGTTTGCTTACCAGGTAAAATAAATGGAGCAACTACAAAATGTTATGAAAGAAGCATTGCTTTGGCATTAAATTGCAAAGACTGATATTGTTAAATACTTTTAACGAGTGACATTGTTGATGCCGCCTCTCTGCTAAGTTATAAACATTTGATTTTCCGTTCGACTTCAGAAAATGAAAATACAAAGAAAACAATTTATGGAATCAGTATTTCTTTCAGAGAAAAATAAATTTTAAATGCAATAATCTTAGTGGGCCAGTAAAAAAAAAAAGCCTAAAATAGCATTATGAAATGCTTTAAGTTGTGCACTCAAACCTGAACCTCAGATATCAATGCCTTTTATGTATGATCCTTCTGAAAATTTCTCATTAGCACAGGAAAAAAGTGGAAGCAGCGCAGGAGGATTCTGACCCCGACCTTCCACTTCTCCATTCTGACGGACTTCCTGGAAGTGATGAACGAACAGGCAGAACTTTTGGTGGAAAAGCTGGACAAGTTGGCCGGAAAGGGTCAATTCAACTGCTTCAGTCACGTCACCCTCTGTGCTCTGGATATTATCTGTGGTAAGTCGAAGTACCTTAGATTTTATGTGAAAAGACATAGTCCAATGCTTAAAATACTACTTTTCAAGAAAACACATTTTGACAGTAATGTCAAAATGTGTATTAGTATAGAGAGAAAAGTCCTGCACGTCCAAGAGACAACTTTCAACAACAAGTTTCTCAAAACGCATGTATATGCATGTTTCAGGTTTTTGCATTCAAAACTCTTGCATTCATGGGTAGCTACAGACATTTTTAAGACCGTTTTCAGGCTCTAGTTACAAAACGCACTTTGAAAGTTAAACCTGGGTGAACTTTGGCCAATCAGGGATTTGGTGACGTATGGATGGTGTTCTTTTAACTTCACAGAAGAGCAAACCGTTGAAGAAGGAATTAATATTTATTTTATTTTGTGCCTGGGTTTAATTCTATGACACCAAGTCTTATATATGCTGTATATATATGTAGTAATGGAGCTATGAAAGTAAAAGCCAGGTGCAAGATTCACAAGATTTACACTGCTTTGACATTTTATTAAAAAACCTCTTCCAACTGTAGGTGGCAGACATGCACTAGTAAGGAGTGGAAAAAAAATAGAATAAGAAGCCCCTCCCTGCTTGTCCGGTGTGAACACCATGAACCAAGTTCAGGAATGTTCATTTAGTGCATTCAAGAATGTGTGTCACATACCCAGTGTGAATGTAGATTTAGTTGGATGAGCAGCTAAATTTATCAA
>NC_050512.1:13323177-13330123 GCF_002922805.2 Oryzias melastigma
ACATAACATTCATGTAACAGACACAGTTCATGCTTCCGGGCTCTGCCTGCAACTACAAACAGCTTGAAGAGTATATAGTGAAGAAAACAGTATAGTTTTGGCATGGGCAGGCTTTACAAATCTGACAAACATTTAAAAACTACGGTTAATGTAAAATGATTTTACTCTGACTGCTTAGTCTTTGGTCACATGTCCCAAAATGCAACCTGTCGGTGACCTAAATGGATATTTTTCACCAAATGCGTCATGTGACTCCACTGTTGCATTTTTGCACACGATGACCCAGGAGGTTATAAGAAAAAGTTACAAATTTATGGCGACCGGACGATTTTTCTCTAAAAGTCAGTGGCCACCTGAGCACATTTCAAAGTTGCGTGGTGGCTGTCCAGTACAGTTGGGAAGGAAATCTTGAAGATTCTGTCAGTTCCTCCCTATGGTCCAGTGGCAGACGTATTTGTGACCATAGCATTAGGTATAAGCATTTCATCATCTTTATGATTAAACTTTCAGTGTTTTTTGAGCATCCGCTTATGTTAACATCCAAAACAAACTGGTCTGATGTTTTCTTTTTTCTGGGATGTGAGACAGTGAGTATTTTCTTCTGTTTCAGAAACAGCAATGGGCAAGAAAATCTATGCTCAGAGTAACTCTGAATCTGAGTATGTGAAGAGCGTCTACAGGTGAGTTCTTCTCAATTTGAATTTAAAGATGTTCATATTCAGAATTGTGAAGGAAAAACACTCATCTAGCTCTGCTGACTTTTTCTATATGCAGAATGAGCGACATTATCAGCCGAAGACAAAGGGCGCCTTGGTTTTGGCCTGACTTTGTCTACTACTTCTTTGGCGAGGGCAAAGAACATGACAAAACCCTCAAGATCCTCCACTCCTTTACTAAAAAAGTAAGTTGGAACTTCTCAGACAGTTGATTTGAAGTTATTAGTATCCAATGCAAATTAAATACAACATTTAACATTTTTTCTGGATTTTTAGGTTATCCAAGAAAGATCAGAGAGCATGTCCCGTACTGATCCCGACAGTGACTCTGACCAAGGTCCAAAGAAACGCAAAGCTTTTCTAGACATGCTGTTGAACACAATTGATGAAAATGGCAACAAGCTGAGCCACCAAGACATTCAGGAGGAGGTGGACACCTTTATGTTCGAGGTTAGTACAACAAAAACATATTAATGAAAGTCAAAACATATGGCTCTTTCTTTAAAGTCTCATTTAGATCATCTTTTGATGTATTTTCAAAACGTTCCCAGTGTTCATTTAAAAATGATAATGCTGTTTTAAGACAAAATCATAGTTGTTTTTGAGGATATATTTTCTGCAGAGTGGAAATTAGAAATTTGCCTCTGAGTTATCGGCGGGACTGTTGGTGTGGAGGGAGCTTGCCCCCTTCCCATCATCCATCTCTTTTAAGCACTTTCCCACTAGCTTACAGCCCCTCACAACCCCCAACATAATATCACCGGTGCTAAAAATTGGCAACCAATGTTGGAGCAATATTTTGAACGAGATTCCAGCTCAGACAAGGAAAATAAAGACATACATGGATCTTATCGCAGGGAGCTTGTGGCTTGCCTTAGTAACTTAGTAACCACCAACAAATTTTTCGCAACAGCATTTATCGCCTGCTCCTGTTTCACAACGATTTGAATAAAGATGTACTCAGAAATGCAATATTAAGCGTAATTTTCTTTTTTTTATGTCCTCCATCATGAGAAAAATTATACAAGAACACATGAAAAAGTACAAAAAGCACAATTTTCATCAGAGTGTATCTTTAAATTGGATATTTTATGGGTGGGTTTCACCAATAATTTCCAGAATCGATCTGATTCACCATAGCCTGGATCGGGTCGATTCTGATCTTTTTCGATTCAATTCAATCTTGAGTTTACACAGTTTACACATAAAGACACATCGGTTTAGAAATACATTATTAATAATCTCTATATATGTTTTGAAGATATTCACATTTATCTGAGTTCACATACTGTAAAATGTATTAGTGAAATTATAATGAGATTGTTAATACCATTCAGTGTTACATGGATTCTTAAGCAGAGAAACTCCAACAATTGTTCTGCCTCTCCTGGAGGGCATTTTATTAAGATGTTCACTTAGTCAGCAATATATGATTAGGTTGACTGAGCGTTAGCATTAGCTGTCCTATGGGAAATTCCATTAAACGTTAGCATCAAGCTACCGGACTTTTATGGATAAATGATTGGTCTATTAAGCTTAGATGAATTCAGATTTTATTTACCCAACCCTAAAATTATGTCATGTATGGAAGTTTGTCGTTTTGACAATATAGCTCCATCTTGCAGGGTCACGACACCACGGCTGCCTCCATGAACTGGGCTCTACATCTGCTCGGCTCCTACCCTGAGGTCCAAAGAAAGGCTCAGCAGGAGCTGCAGGAGGTGTTCGGTAACAGAAGCACTCCTCCTTGTTTTCTGTTTGCACTTCTTGATATCACTTAACCTGCGTACAGTGGATACATTTACAATTTTATGAGTTTGAATGTTTCACATTACTTATTTGGTAGGATTTTTTTATGTCTCAAAACACAATAAAATTTATTTTTTATAAGGTTGAACAAAAATATTTCTGATGAAAAAAAACAATGTAAAAATACTGAAACTCGAAGGCAAAAACAGGAACTTAAACCCTGTTTTTCAAAATTGTTTAAATTATCTGGGCTGCAACATTATCACTGAATATAGTGTTTTTTTTTTTTTTTCTTGTATTTGCTCAGGTACATCTGACCGACCAGCGAGCACTGAGGACCTGAAAAAGCTCAAATACCTGGAATGTGTGATCAAAGAGGCGCTACGGCTGTTTCCCTCCGTGCCTTTCTTTGCCCGAAGGCTCGGCGAGGACAGCCACATCAGTGAGTTCCACCAGCGACTGTAAAGGAAGCCGTTCTCTGAAATTCTTTGGTGGAAGAGATATTTCTTTCTGGCCACCGCCCATATCTTCCCTTTTTTAAATTGCAAAAGCACGAATAATCAGCAATTCAAAGGAGCCCGGGTCATTTCGCTGCTGCTATAAGGACTTTCTAACCTTTTTTAATACGATGGTGTTGCTGCTGCTTTTTTAGTCTTCAAACATCTGATCTGTTGTTGACACTATGTAATCTTTCACCTTTAGATGGTTTCAGGGTTCCCAATGGTGCAAATGCAATCATAATCACCTACGCTCTTCATCGTGACCCCCGGTACTTCCCGGAGCCTGAGGAATTTAGGCCGGAGCGTTTTCTGCCTGAGAATGCAACTGGAAGGCCTCCATACGCATACGTCCCTTTCTCAGCGGGACTCCGCAACTGCATAGGTGCGAACAGGAGAGAGGATTGTTGCATCTGCAACATTCTATCCTCATTCATTTTTTTTTTTTTTTCACCTTTCAGGACAGCGTTTCGCACTGATGGAAGAAAAGGTTGTTTTGTCGTCTATTCTGCGCAAGTTCAACGTTGAAGCTTGTCAGGATCGAGAAGACCTTCGTCCAGTGGGAGAGCTCATCCTGCGACCAGAAAAGGGCATAGAAATTAAACTGGAGAAAAGGGTCTCTCACTCTTAAGATAACTGGGATTTAATCCTTTTTTGGAATGCAAAGCCAAAGGAAAGGACGAGTGCTTTGATGCCCAGTGCCACTAGATGGCATCAATAGTACTCTTTATGGACAAATTTAAACCCCTTTCTGCTCCCTTTCTTTCTTGCTCCTTAATAAATAAATAAATAGTAAAGTTGCACCAAATTGGTCACTAAACTGCTGGGAAGCTGGACGTATCATAGGGAGGAAAGCATCATTGAAGTGTTCACTAAATGGTATGAATGCTGTTATTCTTCCTGATGATGAGGCATGCAGTTAAAGGTAATCCTGTCCTACACTGACGGAGGCTGACAGCCGACAGTTTAACATGTACCAAATAGTGTGCTCAGAGGCATTTGCTCAGCAGAGCCCTCTCTGGAGAAGCCACTGCATCTGAACCATTAAGTGGACTTGATGTTGATGTCGAAACATTTCCTGTCAAAAATGAACAAAGCTTCAATAAAAAGAACTAAAAATAGATTTTGAACCATGTCTACAAGGCAGCTTCCCTACTGATTAGACCCACATTTTTCTCTCCTGTAGAGCTCTGAGATAAAAACCTACACATTCTCACTCCCAACTCATCATATATGGATATGTGGTCCGGGCCCCCACTAAGCCATTTTTTTAAGTTTTGGGTGTCCCCAACTTGTCATTTTTTTGACGCTCTGGCTGTTCTTTTTTTTTTAACGTGCTGGCTGTCCTCAATCACTGGTCCCCAGCTCTCAGGTCGCAGTACCAGACATAGTATTGGACGTGGAACCAGTATCTGGGTTAGAGTACCAAGGGTTGAGGATCCCTGATTTGCGGAAGCATTCTTTCCCCTGTCTGCGGCCTGGTACCAAACGGCCCTCTGACCAGTACCGGTTCGATGACACGTAGTCAACTGTTTTCAAAATCAATATCTTTTCTTCTTATTCCTTTACAGAATCTCTGTGCAATGAAACAACTAGCCAATGATTTTGACTTTTGCCATAAAATGATAAATTATTTCAAGAAGCTTTTCAAAAATGTTAAAACAGATGGAAATATGTTTATCTCCTGCTCCACTAAATACTTTGAAAAACATCCATCCATCCATTTTTCCAACTGTTTTTTTTTCCCTCATGGGGTCATGTGGCTGCTGGAACCGGGCCACTGTTGGGTGAATTCAGGAAACCCTGGACAGGTTACCAGTCTGTTGCAGGGCCACAACCGCACACCCACATCCTCTAAGAGGACCTAGTTGCAGAATAGATGGTGGCTGAAAATCGTTTGCTGGAAACGGAAATTCCACAAGGTTTCAGAGTTATAGCAACTTTTATTAAAACTTTTAAATTTGAATACAGTTTAGAGTTCAAGATTTGCTTAAAATGTGTCAAAAGAAGGCTAAGGCTTTATTTATTTCAAAAAGGATATTAACAAAAGTGTTCAGGTAAAAGGGTGGAGGGTGATTTTCCAGTTTGGAATTTCCTTCTGTCTAATGAATTTTACCTGCCATCTTGTCTGGAACCAGGACCCCCTTACTTGCACCTTGGGACCATTTAGAGTCAGCTGGGACTTGAACCAGAACCTTCTTGCTGTGAGGGGAGAGCGCTAACCACTGCGCCACCATGTAACACCTTTAAAAAGTGATTAACGAAAATACAGCATTCCATCCAAACCTAACTCTGTTCGTTGATGACATCGTGGGGCCTCTCCTGTTTACAGCTGTGAATTCACAGCTTTGAGGCACAGGAACGTGTGGCGTGTCAAATGACCACCAGGGAGACACGAACAACAAAGTCCCTCTCCTTTGATGGTGTGTCCTGGCTTGCTGTAAAATGGGAGGTACTGAGAGGATTTAGGATTCACTCAGACTATAGAGAAAGATTGGTAAAAATATTTAGGACAGCCTATTTTTGGTGCATTAACCTGCTAAGTCCCAAAATAGCACATTTATGTAATGCAGATGTACTGTCGGCTTTGTCATGCTTCACCTCCAATGAAGTTGAACATCAGGTTTTTTGTTGAATCCTTCTTTCTGTTCAGCGCATTAACGCAACAGCAGCGAAGCTTTAAGTCAGGACTTTTCCTGTCCTATGATGTTTCAACAGCTGTCCCAGTTCAGCTGGGCGGTCAGCCCTTCAGCGGATCTTCAGTCAGAATGCGAAGTGCAGAAGTTTTTCCTCATCGAGTCACAATGAGGTCAGGAGACTCAACTGTGAGAACTGCTAATGAGAGCGTGACAGAGTTACAAATGAACCTATTCATTATGTCACAGAATGATTTAGAGGGCGTGCCTGCAAGGGTCATTGCCTAACACCAAAATGACTTGACTGATGACGACTTGGATGATCTTTTCCTACACTATGATTTGAATTATAGAACACTTTCCTAATCAATGGCTGTAAAGAGCCGAGGCTTCTGTGCTGCAAATAAGGCTGATACACTTCCCTCGGCTGTCGATGGCTCGAATAAATTGAACGGATAAAGGAGCTTTGGAGTGTAGGTGACTCACAATAATAACTTTTGAGAAAGTGAAGTGAAACTTCCACTGGTGTAGGGACAAATATTAGTCTTAAAGTAAAAAAAAAAAGATGATTGTTTGTGTAAACCAGGGATTGGCAACCTTTAACAATTAAAGAGCCGTTTTGAGCTAGTTTTCTACTGAACAAAACCTAGAAGGAGCCGCAGAGATTTATTTTAGCCTTTAAGATATTTTATTTGCATTTATGACCTTCTTTTTGTTTTTTTTAATAAGTATGAATAGTGTCAATTTTTTGGCACGAACAAAAGCAAAAATATAAAAAGAATTTATCGTTTCTCTAAAAGAGATTTTTGTTAACGTTTTTACCTTTAGTAGAGGCCCGTTGCTTAATTACTAGGTGAACTCCTAAACAGCAAAAAAATCCTCAGTTTACCTAAAAACTATTAGTAGAAATGTTAGCATACTGCTAAAATATCAGCTAAATTCCAAATTAGCATAAAAAATTGAATTAGAGGCCAAATTATCCCAAAAAAGCTAGCTTGTTGCTCAATTACTAGCTGAACTCCTAAATAGCCTAAAATTCCTCAGTAAACTAAATTAGTCAAAAAGTTAGCCTGTTTCTAAAATAAAAGCTAAATTATAAATTATTCAAAAAACTAACAAATTAGCCGAAAACATCAGCATGTTGCTAAATTATTAGCTAAACCCCAAATTAGCATACAATTTTTCAGAAAACTAAATTAGTCAAAAATGTTTATTTTTAAAATAGAAGCTTAACTCTAAATTAGCCTAAAACCCTAGTAGATAAAAAAATTGCCAAAAACGTAAGCATGTTGCTAAACTACTAGCTAATCTCCACCTTTTTTTTTATTACTATTTAATTTTTCTTCAG
>NC_050512.1:13330401-13359746 GCF_002922805.2 Oryzias melastigma
CCACCTTCCTTGTGTGATGCGTGCGTGTTTGCTTGTTAGAGTGTATATTTGTGGTGTTAGAGGTGTGTGTACTAAAGGGGTGCAGTTAAAATTGGTGAGAAGCCCTTAACAGGGCATCTCCTGATTTCTTGCAGAGATGCCCCGTCACCCTCCCACCAGCGGCCCTGCATGTCTATGGTGCGATTAAAATTGGCGGAAGGGGCACTGAAAGGACATCGACTGTTTGCTGGCAGTGATGTCCAAGCAAGGGTCCTAAATGTCTAAGGTGCCAATAAAATCGAGGGGAGGCGCAAATCCATGCAGCGGCCACAGGAGGAGGACCACTGGCAGGTAGTCCACCCCCCGGGCACCAACGGGACCTAGGCAGCCAGACCGGCCGCGGCCCCCACCGATTTCTCAGTGGAGAACCCAACAAGCCAGACCCCCCAGGTCCCGTATCTAATGGGACCCCTGCTCCCACAGACACTCCCCCACCAGACGGGGCCAGACCGCCCATATAAATAAAATGTATTATTATTATTATTATTATTAGTATTACTTGAATTAAAAATGCAATAAAGCAATTTCACACTTGGAATTTTCTTGTCAATATTTTGGTGCATCTTCATTCTTTATTTCCATTTATTTAATTTTACTTACCTTTTAGGACTAACTTTGCCCCTGAACTGCAACTACTAGACCTTTTTGTGCAGCAAATGATGAGAATGTGAACTTTAAGTTTATAATAATAATAAACCAATCCGAGAGTAAATTTAACCTTTTTGTCATAATTTTCCACAAATATTTGACATGGTAAACAGCTAAACAGAAATGACTAAACTTGATTATATAATTATTTTTATTTGTATTTAATTTTAATAATATCTTCTGATCTTCAGCATTTTCTTCAAACTCAAAGAGCTTTAATGCTTCAGGTTGCAGATCTCTGAACTGGGCAGGAACTTAGATCTTAGATGCTAATTGAAAGCTTTATTTAACAATACGTTTCATGAAGGAAGTCAAGCTTTAAAAAAAAAAAAAAAGTTTTCAGCCCCACTACTTTTTAAATCAGACTTACACGAGGCCTGCAGATCATTGAAAGAGCAAGTACTTTCTTATTTTAGCTTGAATTTGCAAGATTTTGATTGGGTAATGCCTCGTTTCACCCAATAAAAAAAAAAAAAAATAAAAATAAGCAACAGAACTACATATCTATACGCAGAAATATCAAACTTTGGGTATTTAGTCAAGACATTGGTTGGAAAATACATTTATATGTATAAATATGTGCATACATCCACATACTTGCAAATAATTCCATTGTTACTGTCGATCATAAATAGACACATTATATTTACAGAGTATGACACAATGAGACTATTAAATATTGAGTTTGTCAAAAAGAGTTTAATTCAGAGCAATGGTTACCAGTAACTGTTATTAGAAGACTTTGGAGCTAAAGCAGGTCAGTAAGGTCTCACAGAAGCAGATGGTTTTATGGCTCCTACAAAGTGCAGTTTAAGCCAACCTCCAGACAGAGGCAGTAGAGTATTATCCCCTAAATAT
The DNA here is from genome assembly GCF_002922805.2 of Oryzias melastigma. NCBI lineage: Eukaryota > Metazoa > Chordata > Actinopteri > Beloniformes > Adrianichthyidae > Oryzias > Oryzias melastigma. The sequence goes on from NC_050512.1 coordinate 13,331,947, forward strand.
CTGCAAAAAACCCTTGTAAACAGTGTGTGTCAGTGCCAGTGAGTGAGGCAGAATCTTATCTGGTGTTTTGGTCTCAGTCCCGACAGCGTCACTCGGGGTGACGGATGCTTTCTTTGGCACGTGTGGACTTTATAGTGCAAATCTTCAGATATCCTGACACTGAAATATAAAATTCTTCATAATAATTTCACACATTAGGATGGGGCACCCGTCACATTTTAAAGTCAAATGAAAACAGATGAATATCAGACAAACCATGAGAGGCAAGAACCGTATAGTGAGTTTAAGCCTACAAAGCAGCTGTTTTGTGAAGGAGGCACATGTGCCTGATGTTCCCTTTCAAAATGTCACGTTTTCTTTCTTTCTTTTTTTTTTTTTTTAGTCAGTGGAAGATCTGGATGGACATGTTGTAGTCTGCCTTTTATCCCAAACCATCCTCCCTCTCACCAGTCAGGTAAACCAAAAGCATTTGCCAAACAATCCTTTACAATCAATATGCTTGTGCAGACTGAAGCTACAGTTGCCTCAAGGCACAAGAGGAAGGTGTAGCGAGTAGTATTTATATCCTAATCTCTTGGATGTCTTGTAGACCTTGCTGGCCCACGGAGCACATAGACCTGTGTTGAGGAGGATCGGATGTGACAGTATCCCTCGATCTGACCGACCACCGCGCCGGAGCTCCACGCCACACTCCTATTGGTCGCTTTTAGTTCCCTCTCCCACATATGCATGCATGCACAAGCGCTCACAGTTAAACCACCCACTCGTCCGACGCTCCTCTCCATCAGCTCCCAGTCTTGTTTTCCCATCAGGTGCATGCTCCCATTAGAAATCTAAGAAATAATCACAATTATGTCGCTAAGGATGGAGGCATAGAGGGTGGAGGAGGGGGGAGAAAAAGACAGGTTCAAAGAAGGTGACTAGAAATAGATTGGAGGATTGTGTGCAGAAATGTGAAGGAAAGGACACATTCAGATTGAGGATTAGAGCAAAGAAATGCACAGATCAAATAATATACTCAAGGCTATGTATGTAACTTTGAGAATTTAGGGTAAAATAAACCCCAATAACTTGTGGGGTGCTCAGCCAACAACTTGATTTTGCTTGAGGCGCCATGTCCAAGCTTTTACACTTCCTTTGAAGTGAATCAATCTTTAATCTCCTGGAGAAATTATTTGAAATGTGGGCCATGATTTCAATTGTGCTCAAATAAAGTTGGATTTATTTTCAAAAAAGCAGCTGCATAACACGTTTTTAGCTATTTATCCTTTTACTTTCAAGGTATATATTTTTGAATAAATATGCATAAATTAATATATATTTTTGCTTTTTTTGGGATAGAGAGAATCGTCCTCACAGATATTTCTGTGGACCATGAATGTTTCAAGGTGCAACATCCCCTTGAAGTTTGAGCAAATTTTAAGTCTTTTTTTTTGTACTGGTGCTGGTGACTAGCACATCTGAGTGATGTGGCCTAAAATGTGCTGGCATGTTTGTCTGTTAACACTTACATAATGCACAGCTGTCCCAGAATGCTCACACACCGGCTGCCGCTCAGTTGTTTCCACTACAGTGCAATAGGCAAAATGGATCAGCACCAACAGAGTGCAAGGTAGAAAACTTTATTTTTTTTTCCCAATGGCATAAGAGGCAACTAAAAGTTGTTGTTTTTCCTAATCCCGATTAAAGCGGAGCTGCAATGAGTGTTCTGTTTTGCAGAATCATTTGGAGAAAAAGCTAAATTAGTGATATTTTTGGAGCATTGTTTTGGCGGACTGAGCCATTGCCTTTTTACAACCTGCCAATTTCAGACTAAATTGGATCATGACAACAATACTACAAGATATATTTTAATTGTTTTGATTTTTCTTTGTATTTTTGTGGCGCCTTGACACAGCCTCAGTCGTGAATTGGAACTTTATGAGTAGATTGACCTGTAAGGATCAAGCGAACAAGTCCTGATGTGTTTTCCTGTATCATGCAGGAGCAGGGAACTGTTGTGGTGTTTGGAGGTAACAGAGAACTGAGAGCTGATGACTCCCACCGTGGTTGTAAATAAGCAGATGAAGTCATCGGCAATAAAAGTGAGGATGGAGGGATTAGAAAGGAGAAAAGCAGCTTCTCATGTCTGTGATGTTGCTAACCTATCATGGAAGAAGTTGACTGCTTATTGCAAATGATCAGCACATCAACCGTTTGGGAACCAAAAACTTTTCACTTTTATTTGGTGTTCCATGGGTCTTCTGTATTGTTGTACCATTTGGGATAAAACAATCACATGAAAAAAAGTCAGTGTATTAGGTTGTAGCCATTAAATGAGCTACAACAGGCTGAAATGACGAAAATGATCCAAGGTTTTCATTGCTCAGGAAATGTGGACGATGCAAGTACAACACAACAATTGTAATTGGAATTTTGATAGCAACAGCTACAGTTAAAAAGACCTAGCAACATTCGTTATATTTTTATTTTTGGCGATAATTTACATAATTTAATAACTAAAGCCAGCTTAACCCTATAGCACTGTTGCTGGGTGATTTTCATAGAAGGAAAAGTATTTACATGATTTTCAATATGCTGGATTTTCCTGAGTGTCATGGGTCCCTGGGTAAATTCTCACACGACCCAGGAATGGGTGGACCAAAGGCCATGTCTCCAGAATCCTTTTTTTTCTTTTTATACTTAAATTCCCAATTTTTCAGTAATTTTCAAGCATGCTTAAAGAATCTTCCTATATCTTTATTTTCCATTTTGTTACATATAGCGCAGCTAAAAATAAAAGAAAACTAATTTATCATGTGTTGTTGTATTTTGATCTACTTTTTTAGGACAAATACTTTTTATTGGGTATATCAAGGGGGGGAATTCTGGTCATCCTTGATGACTGAGCAGAATGTGTTAGAGATGGTCAGTAATGAGAGGTCAAAACAGGTCTTAGGGTTTAGCATTCAACTTGGCTTGACAGTAGCTTTAGGTCTGCGTACTCTACCGGAGTGGAACAGACGAACCGACGCCGGCTGGTGGGCGTGGACGTCTTGACAACAGGTCGTCTGATGAGGAGATGATGAGCAGGTGTGCAGGACCCAATCCTCAAGCAGGTGTGCGAGGGCGGCCCTGACACCTGACAGGTGTGTGTAATTACAGAATGTAACCTAAGGTCAAGTTGAAAGAAATTACAAAAAACTCTAAATACTTATATATATATATACGTGAATATTACATGATTGTTTGACAAGATTACTTTTGAAAAGCCCAATTTCGTTGAATTGGCTGCTGCTTGGTCAGTGTTCAGGCACATGTGTGTTGATTATTGTTATTTTGATGTTCACATGATTTAAATTTAGAAGTTAACTGTGAGCTTTTAATAATCACTAATTCCTAACAGGCCCTGCGACAGACTGGCGACCTGTCCAGGGTAAACCCCGCCTTCGCCCATCAGCAGCCGGGTTAGGCTCCGGCACCGCCGCGACCCCAAAAGGGAAGAAGCGGACAGGAAGACGAATGAATGAATGAACAATTTCTAACATTTCATGTGAACCCATGTTTAAGGTTCACATTTTTTTTCCCAGAAAGACTTTTTTTTAATATAATTTCTAGTCTACAAGGATGAAATTCACAGTGATCTTAGTAAAAAATGTCTTCAGATGTACATCTTTTCTATGTGAAGAAATGAAAAGTATCACATTGCAAGAAATTTTTTTAGGTCATTTTCATTTTTCGTTATTATAAGGGTTCAAAGAATGCCGGCTGAATGGTTAGCCCTCGCACATTTTCACCTTCCCAAAACTGTCCCTCTTTGCAAAAATTGTGGACACCTCTGGTGTGGAGAAGAGTAGAAAGTGCAAATTGATTTATGGTTGTTAGGGTTTCAGGAGATTTACCCTTTTTTTCTTCAAAAATAATATTTTTGCTGATTATCTCTTGAAACCAATCTATCTGTTTTTTAATATATATTTCATTTTTTCTTAATAGCAAAAGTATGTATTTTGATGCCTTACTTTAAACAGAACCTCAGAGAAATCAGATACTTTCAGATACTTTCTGGTTTCTCACAAGAAAGTGTCTGCTGCACTAGAAACCGATTGTTTCCCCTTAGCGGTGCGGTACGGTCTAGTCCAGTATTTTGAGGGTGGACCCATTAATGAACCCATTGAGCCAGACCGAATCAGACCATTTTTGGGTCCATGTCAGTTGTGGGTCCATAGAATGGAACTGACCGGTTAACTTGAAGCTGTTGTTGAAAGGCGTTGATTAGCAGATGGTCATTATGACAAAAGAAAGCGCCAAGAAAGCAGCTGTATTCCCCTTTTCTGCCCGCAATTTTCTCTCAAACAGCATTAAATGTTTTGTACTCATGAAGTACCAAAAGTCAAGTGGAAAAAATTGGCCGCTGGATGACCTCCATTGCTGTGATTGTCCAACTTTGAGGGGAAATGTTCACTTGAATCAGCGGGGCTGTTCTAAATCGGACTGAACCGTACCACTCAGTGGAAACTAAGCCTAAGTGGTCATTTGTGCACAGAAGACCTTCAGTCAGCTAATTGAAAATGACATTACGTGAGCTTATTGAGGTTTATTTTACTTTCAACCTCACCTGCAAAGACATTGTAGCTTTGCCTGCTCGGCGTCACCATTATGTTATCTCTGAATGTCACCTAAACCAAGTCCTGAAGTGATGCGTTCTGTGTCTGCACAGGGAATACATCAGCTTTCATCAACTAGTGGACTGTTTCTTATGCACACAAGAAACCAATATACATTTTTTTTTACTTCAATGACCCCTTTGGGGTTACAAATTGCAATTCATACAAATGATGACAATACAGAGTTATTAGTCTGGCCCAATGTAAGCACTTCTGTGGAAAATAAAAACATCCATTTGTTGCCATGCAACCCTAGCTATTAACTGTCCGTAAAATGTGTCCCAAGATAAACTCAGACTGGACCATTTACAACCTCCAACTTACATCAATGCTTTTACATGACAATGCTAAAAGGAGGCTGAGAGGTCATGCTAACAGATTGTGCAGCTTATCAGGATCACTTCACAAGGACAACTGACTTCTTTATGAACCCCTCAGGTTTGCCCTTTAGCAAAAAATATGAGGTAACAAATTACATGAATTGCATGAGGAAAGGATAGCGCGGTATTGAAAATTGACCTGAATTAAAGCAATGGGTGATTACCATTTTGAGGGCAGAGGAGAGTAGCAGAGTGGCGTAATTACCAGCCAAGCGTGACTTTAGGGGCCAAGGCTAATGCTTCAGCAAGGTTGAAGCAATACTCGATGCTTGAATCAGATTCAGATTTGTTCGGAGTGATGTCTTGAAGAGACCACTGGTGAAAAAAACCTCATCTGCGATTCAGAAACTCCTGATGAAAGGATTTAATTATTCTCCAAATATCCTGAAAATAGCCTCAAGGCTCTTCTGACCACTGATTTACAGCGAAGAAACATGTTTTCCTTATAGCATCACTGCACCTATAGATCTCAATGCATGTGCTTTAAAAACACCAGAAAAGTTTTGAATATGTTTAAATTCTGTTTATATTTTTTATGTGAATCGAGACATTTTCTCAGTAATAATTTACTGCCATTTTCATAGAAAACAGCTGTTATGTTTACCAGATTTGAGCTGAGCAAATGTGCTTCAGCCTATTTGGACTGATCTGCCTGCATCTGCCAAGCCAATTTATCTCAATCCTCCAAGTCAAGGGCCTATAAAAAATATTTATACCTGCAAAAGATTAAAACTTTGCTGTTGTGTAATTTGCAATATAAACACCATTATTGCTCGAGCTAATTTTTGAGTTTTACAAACTGGATTTATGGAGAACTCTAAAAGATTCCACATTTTATGGAGGTAAATTCAATAACTGCTAAATTCCTCTTAAATCTGCCGCTAAAGTACTTAAACCACATTCACAGATTGCCTGGCAGTGCTTCAACGCCACTCTTGACGCACCAAAAGATGAAAAGGCTTCACTGTAGCCAATCACCCACATGTCTGCTAAAATTGACTTTTTTAAAAAAAATGTTGGTTTATGAGAACCAGGTTTGAGTTGGATTTTATGACTTTTTTCTGTGTTAAATTGTATTTGTCTGAATTTTATATTTCATGAAACCCCCTCTTTACTCCAGGGCTTTTAATTGATTTTTTTTCTTTTTTGAAAATGAAGGTTTTTGGCTGTTTTTGGATGTCCTACTTGATGACCCACATCTGGGATCACAGCGAGGAAGATGTCTCTTCTTATGAATGCTGTTTTTATGTACTGGCTGTCCTGAAATGCTCTCTTGTCCTGACCGTTTTACACTAACAGGCATTATGTCTGCTCACTCAGTCTTTTGCATGCACCCTCTGCTTAACCCCTACTTTGCTTTTTGTTTCTCAAGTGCAGGTTTTTAAATGAAACGCCAGAATTTACAAAGACATAAGTGGAACAAGACAGGCATTCTGTCGTGAAAGGTACATTTTTTTTTTTTTTAAAGTGAGAAAGAGAACTTAACTAGGAGCAGCACAGGCATCTTTGAAAATCAGCTAAAAACATGCAGGCAAGTTTCACACTCTGAGCCAGAAAGTGCCCACAGAATTGCCAGTGATGAGATTCTCAGTGATTTTGAATGAGTGGAGAGGCACGCATAAGTGTGGATCTGGCTCATTATGTCTCCCAGCAAAGATTATCCGAAGATTAGGGAATGGTGGCTTTCTCTGAGATTATTCCGCTGACTCCCCCAACAACACAGCTTCAGATTTAAAGTTTTTCAGTTGGACACTAATGCAAAAATGCAAGCAGCATGGTTTGTGTGAATTTCTGTTGAGATAGTGATGTCCATGTGACGTGACATGCATACTACATGAGTCCACAGTACAGCATAATCTCACATCCCAGCAGAACTCCATGTAGATATTTACATTTCCACAGTGTTTGGACTTAAAGGTCAACCATGAAACAAATCCAGGAAACATATTTGGTTATTTACATTATGCTATCAAACATAATTAAAGCAAACTAATCGCAGATGTTTAAAATGAACCTTGGGAACATTTTGGAGGATGTGTGGAGGACAATTTAAGATCAGATCTAATGATGTTTAAAAATGTGGCGTTTTTCTATGTCTTTTGACTCTACATTTCAGCACATTTGTTCACATAAATAAAAGGAAAAACTTAAATTAAAAAAACTTGGCCGGATGGATTCTCCTGGGTTGAAAAAAGGAGGCACATACTAAAAATACTGCTATTCCCGACAATCCAATATGTAAAATATAAATAAATAATGTGTTGTTGTTGCTGCTAAAAAGGTCAGGCCACGAGGTCAAAAAGGTCTTATTTATATACCAAACACAGAGATTGCAACAATTAAGTTGTGTTTATTCATGGAATGTGATGAGAAATTTTTCAGGTGACTTAGAATAAAATATGTTAATCAAAAACTTAGTTTCTCCGAGAAAGTTACACATTTATGTGGCCTTTTCTTTCTATTGTTTTATCTTATTTTCTCATTTAAGAGAAATAGAATGCTTGACTGAACCTACTTTTTGATTTATAATGCATTTTCTATGTGTACAGGGGTTTTCAAAGCTTCATTTTTAAACGTTATTTTATGGATTTTAAGCTAGAATAATCAGCTATGTCACTAAGTTTGATACATTGTGTGTTCCAGCCAATAGTGGCCCTGTGGTAGAGTGTCTGCACTGAGTCTGGAAAGCTGTGAGCTCAAGTCAGTCGCTGAGTCTTACCAAAGACTCCAAAAATGGGACCCAAACTGTGTCTCGCTCACCGCTTCTCTAGGGGGATTGGTCAAATGTGGTGACAAGATTGTCTTTTTTTGCTAGTGTGACTTGCAGTTTTCCAACTTGGATTTCAGAAGTATCTCCTACAGCCTCACTGTTTCATTTTTCCTAGCCAAAATCCTCCTTTTTAAAATATTTTTCCCTCTATCAAAATTCAGGACAAGTTGATCCTATTCAAATTCGCAATGATGATTTTTTGCATCACAATGCTTTTATTTTGTAGCCTTGACTCAGTGTAGTTTCTTTGCAAAAGCTTTAACTAAAATATTTTATTTCAAAGAAACAATCAATACATTCAAAAAACTTGACAATACACAAATATTTCAGAATGTGTTGGTTTGCCTTCCCTAAAAACAATGCATGATGATGTTTTTTTGAGCAGAATAAATCCATTTCTCAGCAAACACCTGTAACAGAGCTTTCATGGGGCGAAAAAAATGAACAGCGAAAAAGGCCGCGATATTATTTTATCTTGAGAGGGAGTTCACATTTTCTCTTTATAAAAATATTTACTGTAGTTTTGATGAAAATGTAGATAATGTCATAGGAAAAGTCATCAGTGTGTGGTTGTTGACTGCACATCTATAGAAAAAAAATGTAGGTCATGAAAGTATTATTAAAAAAAAATACAAATCAGGTCAATTAGCTTCTATTGTCAGTGTTAAGATAACAAATTAAAATGAGTTCTGTTTGGGTTTCACTCCAAAATAATTATGACAACATTAAACCTAGTTAAGGAAATTAAATTCCTTAACTGAGTCCTTAACCAGGTCACCTAAGATACCAAAAGTTACCCAAAGGGTGTATTTTAGATGGGAGCTTCAGTTGCTGTAAAACTGGGCACTTTATGAAGTGCAGACCAACATCCTTGCACTGTTTTTGTTTGATATAACAGGCAAAAATTATTGTTACAAGCATTTAAGTTTGGCCTCAATCTCCTTTCCCACATAAGTAAAGCAAAACGCTCCAAATAAATAAAAAACTCTTTTCTGAAACAAATAAAATGGTTCTCTAAATATTATTAACGTATAAATCCTACTCAGTGTGATCTTGTACTCCTATATTGACACAATATTTAATCAGAGATGTCCTCCAGTTTATGAAGACTCAGTGCATTGAAAAGACGTGTTTTTTTGTTAGCTTTTAGTGGCTTTACTGTTCTGATGTGTTTTAGGTTTTCATAATATCTGGTTTGAATTCCTGTTTTTTTAGCAAAGTAAAAAGATTTAAATATGTTAAATAATCAAATAATATTTTTCCCTTTTATTTCTTTTTTTTCCATAAAAGGTAAGACAGAAAGATGCGGGAACTGGATTTGTTGGTTTGTAAAGCGTACAGATGGGCACTTGGCCTTAATCTTCCCAACGGTGGAAGACGAGATATGTCTCTCCTCTGGATTTAGGCCCTCCACAAAAAATAAAAAGAGCTTCCTTTTCCTCTGATCTGGACTCAGCGTTGTGTCTGTGACCGCGCTCTATGCCAGCAGATCCAAAATGAGTCCCTGCAGGTTCTTTCTCACAAATGAAGTATGATGTTGTCTGAAATAATAACATTTCTAAATCTCATCACACTTACTACATCACAAGAAACACTTTGTGGCTTTGAAAGGGACCCTAGAAAAAGAAGAAAAAAAAAAAAAACGAAATCAATTTCCCTTTACACACTGTTTATTTGTTATTTTTCCAGGGGCTCTAAAGAGCTTAAAATGAATTATTTATGTGATGTTAATTAAAAGGTCATGATCACATTTCCAGCATTTTAAACTGGGCTTCTTGCCCACAAGCAGCTTCTCTCACCCTAAAGATTCAACTTAGTACTTTTCAAATGAGCAAGAAAGCCTCTGAGGTTTGCATATCTCTGGTGTTAAAGGCTTAAAGACAATGCTCTAAAAGCAAGGGCATGGTATTCATAATCTGAATTCTTCCCCTACCCCTAAGACTTCTCCCTACCCCTTCATTTAGCCCTCCAAAGTGAGAGTTTTGGAACAAAAGTGTCCTCAAATTCGGACATTACTAACCCTCGATTATATCCTCAATAGTCGCCATTTATCTACGTTAGCGTGTAGCTGCCAGTACTCAAAGGCCAGGAAAACAGACCTCGCGGCGGAGGGATACACAGTCATAAGTCCCTATTGCAGACACTACCCTACTATTGGAGGGGTAGGGAGAAGGCATAGGGGTAGGGGAAGAATTCTGATGTTATTTGGAAGCTTGTGGGATAAAGAAACAGAGTGGAAAAAAATGACAAAAAACAAATGGAGGACTCTTGCCCCTTTGGACGGGACATTGGCGCTGTGGGTCAAGAACACTGGAGTAACCTGTCTGCACTTTTGCTCCACACACAGGTCAAAGCAAGTGAACCATTTACTGGGAACCAGATCCTTGTAAACACTTTCTATGTCACCTTTTTCACTTTGCAAACATTTTACCTCATAGGCCAACAATAAAATACATTAATTTAAAGTCTCCCAACTACACCATTTGTGATGTCAATTAAGGAAACAAACCCCGTGACAGTCGGGTGAGAAAATTGTTTACTTAAAGTCACATTACTATGCAGATGTACCTGGAATTAGACAGGCTTGGTCAAGGTTACTCGTATAATTAGATGCAAATGCTGATAGCATTAAGAGATGAGTAAAAATCCCCAAAGTTCTGTGGAAATTGACCAAACTTGAATCATAAAGAAATCTTTAATGCAATCAAACAGTGACAAGTGATTAATGCGCGCCACGTAAGATGCACGCTATGAAATCACATTTGTTTCAGTCAAAACTCTTTGGAGACATTAATACCTATAACACATCAAACCATCATCTGACTCACTAAACTAATAATTCTCGAGCCAGCTGTGAACTGCACACAAATTTGTGAAGCAACAGTATCATTCCCTCATCATCATTCCATACTGATGTTGTGCAAGACGCAGCTGGCCACCGTAATCCTCAAATCTAAAGCAAAGGTGCAGTGGAACTTTCGAAGGTGACCGTGGGAGCATGGACGAGCCCATTATTCCTGTGGTGGAATTACTTGCATATGAGCCATGCTAATAGAGATACCTTAATGGGGACATTCAGGTATTTTCAATCTGCACTGATGTGAAAGCATTTATTTTGCAAACAAATGCTGCAGAGGGGCTGAAATAGAAATGAGGTTTGTGGATGGACATTAAAGTTGTTTAAACAACTGAAAATAAATGATTCTTTGAGCGTTTTTTTTTTTTTTTTTGCTACTGTTGTCAACTCCTCTCATAGATTGCATTTTTATTTTGTTTTTGTTAGGTTAGAATAAATTTTACCTTATAATTTAGATGAGGGCTGCATGGTAGCGCAGTGGTTAGCACCATAGACATATATTATCACTGGACAAAGCAAGGTGTTCATATCACCCATAGAAAATACCTGAACTCTTGCAAAATCAGGCCAATCAGTCACCTGACTTCCTGATACGGGTGCCGCCATTTTGAAACCTGTTGGCAGCTATTGGTCAGAGTCAGTCTTAGTCACTTTTTAGAGAAACTACTGTTGCCAATCATGAGTGAGCTTGTTTGAATTTCGTATCCATTCCAGTAAAAGTGGAGTCAGGAGAAGCTGTCAATCAAACATTTGAGGTGGGGCCAGTGGGCACCACATGTTTTTACGGAGGCATCTGATTGGTCAGTTAATAACTTGAATAACTTGTGATAAAGAAAAATATGTTTAAAAAAAAATAGGATTATAAAGAAGATGTTAAGAAGAAGATATAAAAGCCAGAACAGTTTCTCAGTAGAAGTCTATGGGATTTTAACTTTTTTGGACCAGCAGGTAGTTCCTATTTGGAACACGAGGGGGGAGGGGTTGATGTGTCCATTGTTTCTACAGTCAGTGGTTAGTGCTCTCACCTCACAGCAGAAGGTTCTGGCTCAATTCCTGGCTGAGACCTTTCAGTGTGGAGTCCTCTCCTCATGCATTCATGGGATTTTGAGGTCTTCCTACAGCCCAAAGCATTGACTATATAAAGACCTGGACTGAGTGAGTGAGACGCCCCCCATACAAAATGACTTACTTCAGGGTCCAACCAAATAAAGTCAGTTCAGTCACCATTGTTTCACAGTATCTCCGTCTCCATGTTGGAACCAGACGTTTTCAGTAAGCCATGTTCATGTTGGTCTTTGTCAAAATTTCTACGACCACTCTGAAGTCAGCTTTCGAACGTTCAAAGCAAGACCACCTACTTTCATTGGCGACCTGTCCAGGGTAACCTGTGACCCCTCCACCCAACCACCACCTTCTTTGCCCAACAGTTGCTGAGACAGGCTCCAGCAACCCCATGACCCCAAAGGGGATACAGCTGGTGATGAAAATAAATGAGCGAATGAGGGTTTTTGACAGGAGCCACAAAAGTTGTATCACATTAATATGTATACTTTTATATCAACATCCATTTTAAATTTCAATTTTTAGAGCATTTTTGTGTGCCTTAAATCAAAGTATTTTATGAAAAACAACATTTCATGTAATGAATTATAAAGTAAATTTTTGTGCATTATAAATAGAGTTTAATCCCAGCAAGTTTGTAAGGAATGAATTGAAACATGAATAATTTACACCAGCCTTCAGGTGCTGTTGTTGTGTTGTTTGAGGTGATGAGTTTGCTGTCACCCGAAAAAAAAAAAAAAGGACAAGACCTGAGTTTTTAATGAAATTGTTTTTTTCTGGAATCATCTGTGTGACAAATTCTGTCTGCCATTATTTCCAGCTTATTAAAGTTTTATTTGGTTCCCCCAGAAATCTTTAGATAGCTATAGAATAATAAAGTAAACCAGGGCTACATTGATTAAGTACAAAACTTGTGATACAGGTGGTGAGTTTTGTTCTTGTTTCATTACAGGTTATTTCTCCATTATTTAAATTAAAGTCATCCGTTTTTTTTGGAAATCCCCACTTGTAGAAGCTGCCTGGGCTTGGCTTTGATTAAATGGCATTCTCCCTCGTATACTTGAAAGCATTACTATATTTGTCCATCCATCCATCCATCTTCTTGGCCGCTTCTTCCCTATCGGGGTCGCGGGGGCGCCGGAGCCTATCCCTGCTACTTATGGGCGAAGGCGGGGTACACCCTGGACAGGTCGCCAGCCTGTCGCAGGGCTACTATATTTGTGTTCATTGAAAATATAACAATGGTTTGGACAAAATGAAAACCATGCAAGCCATAATTTTGAAAAAAAAAAATAGCTACAAAAACATTTTGCTATCATCAAATAATTATATATTACTGAATGTGTTTAGGAATAAAAAAAAATATGTTGTTTTGATGCATTTCTGCCCCTTTAGGAAAAGTCTGTACACGTATATGTATATGATCAAAAGTTTTCTTTAATTCTTAAGGTAAAATAATGTTTTCCATATGTTTAGAAAGTGTAAATACTTGCCTTTACGTCACACGTGTAAAGCTATGTTCATTGTCTGGCTCTGTTTTCCATGGCCTTGAGCACCTTGGCCTTCTCTGATTGGTTCTCATTATCAATTCTTACTATTACTCTCCCCAAACAGCTCAGTGTCTGCAGTTGGAAGATGCTTTTTTGTCCCTGTGTTCTACCCAAACTGGTCACCTAAGCTCCACCCAGGGGACACACCAGAGGGTACAATCAATAGGTCACGCTCGAGAGAGGCTTTCCCTGTTTTCCTGCTTTCTCCTTGATAATATTAGACTGACTCAAAACAGACAAAGAATCTTTTTCTGGTGGCGTATCTGCCTGCTTTCTTTCCCTGTACAGCTTCCCATATGTTGACTAGTCATAGTTTCCAGCTGGTCGTTTATTCAGTTAAGCATTTCTTTGGGTTTTTTGCTTTTTACTTAAACAACATTTTAAATAAAAAAACACACTGGAAACTGGCTAAGTTAGTTTTGAAGCAAGTAAAGTAAACAAATCCAAAATATGTGGTGATTTGATTGAAAACACGTTACAGTACTATAGGAATACTTAAACATGAAACCTGTTACCCATATTTATTTTATCTGTAAAGAAACATCTGGAACAAGTGATTTCCATTACAAGAAAAAAAAAGTCTAGAAAATGTTATTCACTTCTGTCAGCTGTGCATGAAACCTAGAGATTGCTCACTAGCTTGAACTGAGTGGGAAGACATATCACAGCTTGTGTTTGCCAATTTGGACCGGTACCTCTGGGAGCAAGCACAGAACGGAGGGAGATCAGAGGCATTTATCTGAGGAGTCTAGGTTGCTTAGAGAAGAAGCTGCAATTGTGCTGGAAAGGAAATTAACAAATGGCTCTTTATTTTCCCTGTTAAGTGACTCATTAGGTCATAATAATGTGGTTTAGATTTAGGTTATTACGTGTTTAGCAACCTAACTTCCTAGAAAAGTTTTTTTTTATTGTGATAACAATGTGTACTAGTTAGGATCAAGCTTTGGTTTGGAATTTTTTCTGTGGTAATTCCAAAACTAACGAAGAATTCTCTCAACTATTTTGGTCCAAATTTAAAAAACACAAATTTGCAGTTACCTTTGCTTGTTATCTTTAATTGCAAAGGGCTTTGAAGTGTACACATTTAATCATCAGATGTAATAGGGTTAGTTCACTGCTCCATTCCATTCCGATGCATCCACCTGCAGATAAATAGATCCATGTACATTAAAGTTTTCCTGGCATCTGGATCCAAACTGTAAAACTGGATATCTCCATTATTGCTTGGTATTTTTTTTGTTGCACCAGTAATGTTAAGTTGGGGTTGTGATAGGTTGTGAGATAGCCAGACAGCGCGTTAACAAAGGGATGATGGGAAATGTGGCTAAACTTACTCCACACCAAGAATCCTGCCCACAACTCCGAGGGGGAATTTCTAACGAATTACTGCCGGCTAAAACGACACAACCATAATTAGTAGACCACTGGGAATGCTTACAAAACTTTAAAAGAACATTTTATTTTATAACATCTTATTACACTTTAAGAAGAACATCAGAAGTGATTCTACGGGGATGGATTTATTTATTTATTTACTCACCCACGGTAACTCAAATTAACAATGTATAGAGATGGCAAAGTGTCCAAAGTGTGGTCTACTATAGATCAAAAAAGGATTGGAGTGGGACTTATGTATAATTTTAGGAATTACTATGGTTTACATGGTAAAACATTTCTAAGTGCAAACCTTTACTGATAAATAATGAGACATAAACTGAAATCACATTTTAAAAGTGTAATGAAGAGAACTCTTTTGTTGTCGATCAGTGCATTTGCACAGTAAAGCTTGACAAAAGTAAAAGGCATTATTTATCTTGCTAAAATATAAATACAGTTGAGATAAAAAAACTGCATGCACTTGATAAAAAATAAAATATTTAACAATAACATCTATTCTCAAATATCTGTGTGAATCTATGCAAACCTCTACAAAAGGAAAATAACAATGAATTTAGAACAGACCCACAGAAGGAAAGCTGTTTCTCTATATTTTGTGTTCCAAGACTCTTTCACCAAATGTAAAGTACAAACTGTGTGTGAAGTAGGTGTGTGGGGTCTTTGCCAACTGTGCATGCTTTCATGAGACAGCGTGTGCAGTGCAGTCTCTAGTTCTGGAAGCTGCACCCCAATGATTCTCTCAGCTGTTGGTACCACCTGCTGTACTGCTCCACAGGCAGCTGCAGTACAGCTGTTGAAGCACGCAGATGCAATATGTCAAAATGCAGTCGGTGATGGAGAAAGGGCAAAACTCTGTCTATATTCTAAGAAAGTAGAAGAATCGCTGATGGTGTTGTATGTCCATCAAAAATAATTTGAAATGTGGTTTTGTAATTTTTTTATAGACCACTAGAGGAGATTTTTTAATGTTGGAAGTTATTTGTTTTCCCAGCATTAAGTGGTCAAAATATTTATTATAAATAGAGAATATAGAAAAGAGAGTAGAGCTCACAGCCGTATGGAGGTGGAGCATGGTGGAGGGCAAAAACATGGCAGACAGATGAGAAAAGGCATCATAAGAATTCTGGAATGTAGAGAAAAACTACAAAATAACTGGAGTGGAGACCAGATGAACAGTACATACTGGGGTGAACAGGTGAGGAGCATGAGTATTATTGCAGAAAATAAAAGTATGGAAACACAGAAGAGCAAAAAAGATGTGAAGGATCAAGAGGTGGGAGAGAATCCTAACAAGATCGCGTGCTGCTGAACCTTACGGTGGAGGGTCTGCTCTCCTCTGTGGCCTCCACTCATCCATGTGCAAAGTGGCGACCAGGTTCCAAACAGGCAAAGCTCATTTGTTGAGGTCATTTGCTGTAGTGACATTACTGTGGGGATGGACAGACACAGCATCCTGGGTCAGTGATGGCTCAGATGCTTTGCCACATGCCTCCGGTGTCCATGATATTAAACTGGTCCTGTATCCATTATCTGCAAATGTCCTTGGCCATTTTAATCCCTTTATTTAGCTCAGACCTGGCAGTGCTGCAAGCAGCTGCATCTCTGGACCTAAATGTTAAACCCAATGCTTTAACAATTTACTGCATCTTATGATGGACTACATCTGAAGTCATAATCATCTGTTGTGTGACGCTAAGTAGTATTGATGTATGAACATCCGCCTGCAGCATCTTGAACATCCTCAAAGTGTACTGATGTTCGCATGATGTTCTACTGTCGTGTAAAGCAGAAGAGCAGATGGTCAGAGTTAAAAAATAGAAGGAGGTACATCAAGACTTCAAATAAGACAGTGTTTTCTTTGAAAAGCGGACACATGGTATGGCAACACCTAACTGTGAGTTCTGTGTTCTCCTATTGGAAACAATGTGAGGGAGTGATGTTCGACCCTCATCCCGTCTGCAGGTATTTAGAATGATTACAAATAAATAAAAATCAAATTAGGAAATTATTATTATTGACTCACTCTGATGAAAGTCAAAAACACGGATGACATATATACGGAAAAATTAGATTAAAATTAAAATAGCATTTTTTGTATTTTTTATTCAAATCATGGTGAATCCGAAGCAGATGAAAATACGTAATTTGAAAAAGTCCCTATTTGCTCCAGACAAAGTACAACCAGCAGGCCATCAGCACCCTGCTCCTCTCCATTTTGATGCCTCTACTTGCAGACAAATAGACCCATGTACATCTTTCTTTTCCTCATCTGAGCTGGAATCTGGCGCAAAACTGTACGGCTGGATAGCTCCAACATTGCTAACCATTTTGGTTGCACCCTTAATGTTGACTTGGGGTGTGAGGGGCTGTAAGATAGTAGGAGAGAATGCAAACAAAGGCATGATGGGAAATTATTGTAGATTTACTCTGGAGCAGTGGTCCCTCCCGAAACTCAGGTGTATTTCGAATGTACTCCATTAAAATTGCTAAACTATGTCAAACTGTTAATTCAGAAACCATGTCCTAGGAAACGTCACAAGTGTTCTGATTTTGATTGAAAATTGCATAGTTCCAATCAAAAGACCTCTGGGAAGATTTTAACAATAGATCCAAAGATGACTGGAGTGGGACCTTTAGTTGGATTATGTTTTTTTTTTACGTTATTCATTTCCTAAACTGAATATCTGAAAAAAACGTTTATTTATGTAAAATAATATGTGCATTCAAAGACAAGAATCATCTGTTCTTCATTACCAAAGATGATTTAATTTTTCTTGTTTTTAAAAACAAATGTCCTTATCCCGGATCTCCATTGGGGCATTTGTGTGATCTGAGTTGAGTAACGTGAGACTAGATCTGAGCCAAAGACTGTTGTGAGGTACACCGCTGACACCTCGCCTCTTGTGCTTTATGTTCTGGTGTGCAGTTCTTGGAAATGTTAAAGTCACATCATTTTTGCAAGTGCAGAAATGGTTTCCTTGTGTGCCAAAGGTACAGATTGTCCATACCAGCATCCAAGCTAAAGCAACAATTTTTCTCATAATTTTGGAAGAAAGTTTGGAATTCCAGGTTATTTTTCAGAGAAAATTAATGATAAAACTTTTTTTCCATTCATGGTTAGTGGCTGGATTAAGCCATTGTTGACACTTTAAGAAAAGTCATAATGACAACAGAAACTTACCAAATAATACTAAATAAAACTTTACATACCCCAGTTCTTAACACCATAGATTGCCTCCTGTTGCATCAATAACAGCTTGAAGTATTTTGTGGCAGTTCTGGATGAGGTTCTTAATGTTCTCTAATAGTAAAGCAGCCCATCCCTTTTGGCAGAAAACCTCAAGTTTCTTCAAATTATTGGGCTGTCTCGCTTGAACTGCTTGTTTAAGATCTCCTCAGAGTGGCTTACTAGACTGAGACGATTACTCCAGAATCTTTACCTTATTCTGCTGTAACCAATGACAGTTAGACTTGACCTTGTGTGTCACATCAATTTTGAACAAGTTTCTTGTGATTCTGTAACTCACATATCCCTAAAACGTTGGTGATCTGTCGCTGTGTTCCACAGTAGGAATAGTCTTATTTTTATCATAGGCTTTGTTCACTCCTATCCAAATGTAGCATTTATGGTTGTGGCCAAAAAATTTAATCTTGGTCTCATCACTCCAAATTAGCCTCCTTATTGTGCATCTTGAATCATCCACACCACAGTTTTTCAGAGATCACGGCTGATCTTATTTGTGGGTTTTTCTTCGCATCCCTTGCAATTATTCTGGCAGATGTGGCAGACATTTTTGTGACCATGGTTTGGTTTCAGCAAATCCCCTCACTTTCCACTTCTTAATCAAAGTTTGAACACAGCTGACAGGCATTCTCAGTTCCTTGGATATCTTCTTATATCCCTTTCGTGTTTTGTACAATTCAGTTACCTTTTCCCATAGATCTTTTGAGAGTCCAATGCTTTCCCCATGACTCAGGATGAAGGATGCAAGGACCTGTAGGGATCCCAGAAACTCCAAGATCTTTTATGCACGTATATTGATTAGATCCAGACAGGTCACAGGTGAAGATGGTTACCTTTAGCTGCCTTTCAAACCCTTTTGAATCCGCTTGTGTGCATAATTTCATGACAAAGTCAGAGTATGTAAACTTTTGAACAAGTTAATTTGGGAAATTTCTGTTGTAATCATGATTTAAAAGGGTAAACAGATTTTTTGACTACAAATAACTTCACCCAACCACTAACTATGAGTGGAAAATGTTTAGTACCATTATTCATATTGTATGAAAAATGACCCATAAATCATTATTTCTTCCAAGGTACTTAAACGTATGAGCACAACTGTATACTAATTAATGTGGAGGTTACATGTGAAATGAACCTGCTAAAACTAAAGCTCAGTGACTAACATCAAGTTTTTTTCAGTCTTTGCTGAAAACACACAGTCAAAACCGGCAGCTTGCCAACAGTCTGCCATCTTGAAAAGCTGCCAGCAAAGTTTTCTTTAGCAGCTGCAAAAATCATTTGAGTGAAAGATTGCTTTCAAAAGAAAAAAAAGTACATCAGTAGGAAAAAAAATAGACTGGTCAAGAAGTGTTTTCTTCTGGCTTTGGTTTAGGAATGAGTTGGTGTTTCAGATGTAGGAGTTTAAGCATCTTAGAGTCTTCCTCAGAAGTAGGTGGAGAAGAAAACTAGGATCTTTTGAGAACTGAGTATAAAACACTAAAGCCACCAGTTTACCAGATGACACAGAATTAGCCCCTTTTTAGCTACTTTTACGAGCTAATCAAAATGATTAAATAACAAATTTAAAGTCGTCTTGGATTTTTACAGGGTGAAGAGTGTAGCTTCATGCAGGCGCTCAGAACACTGTCTTTGTTCTCCTGCCCTGAGGGAGAGCTTATTGAAGAGAAATCAATTTTTTTGTCCTCTACACAGGAGGGATTTTTTCTCTTTGTCAGACAAATAGAAGGATAAAGAAGTAGTTTACGTGACAGACTTTTCTCAGAAGGTTTCATGTCCGTAAAGCTGTTGTTTATGATGGGTGTGGCCTGTTGGTAAAACCTGGCTGGTCTATTGGACAGACCACGCCCCCTCTGTTTGATCTTCAGATAAAAGCATCTCAATTGGATAACAGCGTGTATTTCCCCTTATCTGTGTTCATGGTGTTTTGTTTCTTGGTTCTCTATGGCTTCTTTTATCCAACTTAAAAAGTAATTCATTTCCGTTGGTGTTACGTTTGTCTTGTCTTCCATGATGTGGTTGGGCTTTTGCATTGATTTGATATTGTGAGTCTTCCTGTAGTTTCATTCTCACATCTGTACATTCCAGATTAATCTTAGATGCTTTTAGCACCACACTCTTATCAAGTTTTTCCAGACAGCAGGAGGATGTGACGGATGCTTATCCAAAACTTTCACGCATAGGGACTAGGGATACCACCATTCCCGGTTTAAAACTGAACTGTATGTTACACTATTAGAACAAATCGTGCAGAAAGTGTATCATTGCATTCCTACTGCATTTAATTAGGCCTATGTTTAAAGCTTTAAGCTCGCATTGTGCTAAATTTAGGAAGAATGTATTTTTTTTAATTTTATTATTGAATTACACTAATTTTAGCATAAGTCAACTGAAGGGTTTTCTTCACTCTTAAGTGCTTATTAAAAAATTAAATAATTTTTACAAATATTTTCTTTCCATTATTTTATAAAACACTAATCATAAATTGAACCAAAACAAAACTGTGAACCAAAAATGAGGTAGTTTAGTTTTGAGTCGACCCATATTGTTTCATACCTAAGAGGGACTGCAGGGCAGAGGTTAAAACATATCGAGGTAAATTACAAAAAAAAAAGAAAATGACATTGCGGTATGGACATTTCTCACCAAAAGGAGGCCTTTTGTAGAATACTGGTAAATAATCACAGAGTGAATTATGATTTTAATAATCTGAAAAATGGTTCCTCAAAATTGATTTTTGCACACTTTAATACAGTTTGAGAAACCAATGTATTCCATATTTCCAATAAAATGATTTAAGCTTTAAAGATGGGAATGAATCACTCTAATCTGCTGTCAATGTATAAGACAAATTGATATGAATATCCTTATAGTTAGAGATGGATGCATTTATATTGGTGAGACACTTTGCATACACCATCTCATCACTGTAAAGCACATTCTTTTCCGATAAAGAAGCTTTTTCACTAAAAGGGTTTAGTCTCGGACGATTGCTCATTGTGTCCATCCTTTTTACATTTCTGTCTTTCTGAAAATAATGTCTTTGGCACAAATTCCAACAAAGATTATCCATATTTCTACATAAAGAAGTCATTAATAATCAATTAATTGATTAATTGTTTACTATTTCTACTATCCAATCAGATTGATCTGTGTGAGACAGAATCGAATCAAATCAAATCAAATTTACCTATACTATTATAAAATGGTTTCAAAATAAAATAAATCAATTATACCGATATTACATAATCCCACTGGTAGAATTTTGGAATTAAGATGTCCTGCATCCATCTTAGGACAGTGAAACGGATCAAATTGGATCACTCAAAATGAATCGATATTTACTATGTATTGTATTGTTAACCACAAACTATCATAAAAATCGCCTTGTTATTAAAATAAGTCGTTACACACCTATTTCTACAACAAATGTTCACGTATTAAATAAAAACTCAGTTTTCAGTCAAACTCACATGCAAAACAAAACCAACAAAATATTAAAAAGAAATCTCATTTTTTACACTCATGTTTACCAGTGACTATATTTATAAACAATTTTTAAGTGTGAAATCGTTTGAGTTTATCTAAAAGACCATCTGGAGTAAGGATTCCAGGCTTAGAGGATGAATATATCTGCATCTTCTTACATCTTAAAAGGTTTTCCTGCAAGATTACCTAATTAGTAATTACTAAAAATGTGTTTTCAAGTTTGGTGAAATTAAACATAAACATAATATTTTAATTTTGAATTTTCCATCTGTTGTGCATGATTTTTTTAAATTATTTTACTGAAGGACTTATGCCAAATTGAGTAATTTATTAGAAATATATTGTTTTTTATCTATTGTTATTTGTCATTGTTTTTGACATGTTTCTGGAATATTTTTCTTTTCTAAATCGAGAGTTTTACAAATTTTGCTCTTTGTTAGCTTCTCTTTCTCTTTAGATTTCCAGTTATTTGATAAATATTTTTTAATATAAATTATTTTTTTTATTCCTTCAGCTGCTTGTTCTCTACCAGTCAATCTACATGTAGACCTACTACACTTACACCTCTCAGGCACCACTAAACTACTTGGTAACAACAGCAGAAAAGCTAAACAACTCAGACAACTGAGGAGGCTTAATTCAAAATGTAGTGTGACTGGATAAGAGTGCAGCCCTCTGGGTAATGACCTGAAACAAAAAAGGGGGCAGAGTGCTGAAAAGCTGATGGCTTATGTGTGCCTCAGTAAGTGTTGGAATTATCGTTAGCGTGACCGAAATGACAGCAGTACATCCCAGAACAGGCAGGTAATCAGATTAAACATCCTATCGCGAATCCAACCTTTCTCCTTCTAAAAGAGTTTCTGTTCCTTTCAGCATTTCGTTTGTGCCAAGGTCACGCTCTTGAACCTCCATTTTCATGCCGTCATTCCCGTTGGTAATGTCAATCATGGAAACAGGAATTGGCTTAAAGAGTCGGGAGAGGAACAGAACAAGACTGAGGGTTTCCCTGCTTAATGGCCTGATTAATAATAAACCCCCCTGTCTAATTCTCAAATGGTGAAAACTAATGAGATTTCTGACATTCATTTTCTAATGAATGTATTATTATTTCCGCTCTGTGTCCCAGTCACACAAATGCTCTAATTTACACTTGTTTTGTTCGTACACATTCATTACTGCTAATAGGCGTTTTGTGCAGGAAAAATAATGTCGCGGTTTGCTTAAGACGTTTGCGTTACTTTACATTAATGTCAAATTCTTTTCACAAACAAGACTAAAATAAATTGCAGAAGTCTACAACAACTATTAGTTTACTCTGGAGTTTAAATAAGACCTCCGTTCTACCGGCTCCTGGATGTCAGTGGAGGGTATGGACCTTTAAATACTCGGGAGTAAAAGTTTAACACTTCAGGTAAATGCCTGAGGACAGCTCAAGATGACCTAGCTACAGACATCAACATCTAGACCCAAAGGTGGAGCTGGAATCCCTCCCATATCGCTAAAAAAAGTTTTTTACCGGCAACCCTAACAGTAACTATTTATCCAATTTTAGGTTTCTGAAAATGTTTTTTCTACAATTCTCTACACTTTTGGGTTCAGGTTATGATTAGGGTTAGGGTCAATTTTATTATTTACACTTCCGTCAGATGATGTCAGGCACCATCTTGTCTGCGGCCAGGTCCCTCTTGGACAGCTGGTTCAATTCGACAGGAGAGACCAGCAACCAATCCAAACCAAGGAAGAAAAAGCCAGAGGGGAGTTGTACCTTAGTCACAACTGGTGGATCTGTGGGTGAAAAAATGGGCAAACAAGACATCTATGAGGCACGCAGGTGGCCTGTAAAGTTTTAAGATTATAGGCCATTTGGTGAGTCTTTTGACCAAAAACGTTTATGCACATTTTTTTTCCTATGGGCATGCTGCAGGTGACAGCTCCTAGCCAACATATAACTCATAACATGCAAGGGAAGGTGAGGGTGAAATAAGTGAGACACAGGCACGTCATATGGACTTTTAATTGTTCCAACCACCCGAACCCTGGGGAAGGGGCCCAATAGTGCGGTTGAAGTGATGAGTGCACTTCTTGCACGAGCACCTGTAGCTGCCTGGAATATGGTCAAATAAGTATTTATTTAATTTTAGTTCTGAAGAATTAAATAATAATGAGTGGTGAGTTAAACTGTGAAAAAAAAATCTTTGGCACCCCCTCCAGCAGATGGCATCCTAGGTGGCCGCCTAGGTCACCTATGCCCAGGGCCGGCCCTGAGCCTGACCGTTAGAATTAGAAATAAGGGAGATTGGGCTGTCGGAGCAAAGTTAATGTGAGCATCCTACAGAAACTTTGGCATCGCCTACACGCTCAGTCCAACATGAAGGCCTCGTACGACATCACCCGTTCATCATAAATTATCTTTAGTCTTTACGATACACTTACCACACGCACAACAATGGTACATGTCCCTTCAGGTGGCCACACATGCCTCAAGGGAAGTGCAAGACACACCTGCGCTTCTCTTAAGATGCAGCTGCACCCGATATGACCTTACATGGGCCTGGAAAACCCAAAATCCTGCAGCATGATTAAGGCATTTGAGATTACACAAGGTCACCTAGAAACGACTTTCTGACTTTTTAAAAGAATTGTGATGTCTGTCGGGGAATTGAAGATAAAGTGAACATAAAAGAAAAAAAAAACATGTCAGCACATTGATTTGCTTCTGTCAGCGATTAATTTACATTTTCATGCCTGTCAGGGACTGAGCTAAGAGGGGCTAGCTGCCCACCCCCCTGCAAAAAGCTTTGCCCCATACTTTTACCCCCCATTTTTGAGTCAGTATTAATATCATTATTGACCAATATTAAGAAATCATAAAAATAAGCTATTTAAAGAAAACAAAAACAACAATTATAACAATATTAATATTAATAAAAATATTCCAGCTGCTACCTGTGCAATATATTTTTCTTCCTCTGATATTTTTCAACATTTAAAGTAAATACTACACATTCAGGGAGGCGGCGGAAACTCTTGGTCCAGATTCAAGATGGGGTCAACTGGAACAGGCTGGCAAGGAACACCCGACAGAAGGCTAGAACGTGCTGCAAACTGGCAAAGCTGCAGCAACAGAGCGAGGCCAACACGATGGAAAACACAGGTGAATCAGCATTGATACAGGGATGGAAAGGCGAGGGGTCACAAGTAGGTAGAGAGATTAGAAGCCGAAAACATCACAGCTTTACCAACTATCTTTTTATTTAGCATCTGAACTAAGATTTGTAGCAACCCGGGATAATATTGGTGGCAATAGGACTGCTAATTATACTCCTGGAACACAAACTTTCCAGATGGCAATCCTGCTATCACAAGATTTGTTATTGAATGCTGGTCTTCTTCACTTCTGTGTTTTTTCTTTCGCAGTTTAATTTTCTTATAACAAAGAAAATGATGCTTGACTTGATATTTCCACATTAAAGTAGTGTTTTATTCATTCATCCAACTGGAAAGCTTTAAACTATGTTGGTACTTTTAATAAAACACCAGAAATATAAGAAAAAAAATGTTAATACAATATTTTTTTTCTTCTACAATTACATGGCTCAGAAAATCATAACTGGTTTAGTAAGAGCATTTTGAAGGTTAAATCAAAATGATGGCTGGATGGTAATTGTTGGGCATGATGGATGTTTTGTTGTTGCATTGAGGTTCTGGGTAAAATCCCATGTGGTGGGCTTCATGTGTGGAATTTGCTTGATTTCATTTCGTATTTGTAAATTTCTTTTGGCTTCTTCCCAAAGTCCAAACACATACATGTTAGCTCGCTGTTGGTTCTAAGCTGCCCTTAGGAATAAGTGTAAGTGGCTGTTTGTCTCTGGGTGGCCGTGTGATGGACGGGCTGGAGCCAATCCAAAAGACCCACACGACCCTGAATTAGATGAAGTGGGTACAGAAAATGGGAAAGTGATTAAACTGGATCTGAGTTGTTTGGTTCAGCCTAAAACAAACTCAAGTCTTCATTTTCAGTAAGTTAATTTTAGTTTGTGTGAGAGCTGTCACTCAGAATCAGAACAACTTCCCACAAATGTTGAGAACTTTGCTCAGTTTCCCATGAAGGTGAAATCCAGGTTTACAAATTACGTTTTACAACTCAGAACAACAAAACAGTCAGTGTCCCGGTAGTTTAAATAAAAAATATATATATATATGTTTATATATTTCCTCTATGTAAAACTTACACTGCAAATAGGTGGTAGCCTAAAATAATAAAAAGAAATAATAGTAATCTTAAGAAGAAAATCTCTTAAAAATAGTTAATGATTTGTCCACACAACAAGTAATTTTACTTAAGAATTTTTATAGGATCTAAATCTAGAAACAAGGAGTTCCACAAAAGTATTCAAAAAAGAAAAACCGAATAAAATAAAATGTGAATATCATGCATTTTTTTCTAATAAATGTTTTTCTTGAGTTTTCCAGTTAATTTTAACCTAGTTTCCACTGAGCGGTCCGCTATGGCCTGGTCTGGTATTTTTGAGTGTTTCCATCGTAAAATGAACCCATTAAATAGTTCCAAATTGTACTTCTTGATTCCCCCTGTCGATTGTTAGTTAATTGAAAAGTGGACCGGGACGGTTGGGGTGGAGCTGCTGTAGAAAACTGTTGATTGTCAGAAAGTGATGACGACATTACAAAGCACCAATATAGTCCTAATTTCAGCTAACATTTCCAACGTTCGTAAGCAGGTTTCCTGTGTACCCTTTTAGTCACGAGTTTATATTAAAAATGCCTGAAACTAACACCTATTCTTAGAATATAAATCACATTTTTTGTGTCCAATATAATAACATTGAAAGCCAGTCTAACTTGTCAACATTTATTGCATTTTAAAATAATATCCTTTAAATTTAACTAAAAAATACAGTGTTTCTATTGTCAAGAGTATGGAGCAAAATGATTTTGACTCATTTCATCATTAATTTCTGGATCCTGCAGTAAAAGTGCAGAGCAAAGATAAATCAAAACAACTTAAAATTTCGTAAAATACCTTGAATATAAAAAAAAGCAAGGTTTTAAATCGTTTCAATATCAAAAAGTGTAGATATTTGAGTTGTACTTTTTGCTGGTTTGATTGCTAAAACTGAAACACTATTAAATAGTCTACATGCAGTTTCCTGTTTAGAATATTTAAACATTTGCATATCTACGCTTTTTTGCATTTTCTTTCATGTCCCCCGTTCATTTTTGTTACAGACATTAGGGTCCAAAATCAAAGAAACTTGATCTTTTGTTTTTCTTTTTTTTAATCAAAAAATTTCACAAAGGACAAATTTTACATGCATTTTAGCAGACTTTAAAAGTTATGTTATCACACATTATTGTAATAACTATTCATTTTTTTATTTATTTATAAGCATTGACCTGTAGATAGATTAAAATTAAGGATTCATTGGATTAAATTAATTGAATCATAATGAATTGGACTGCATGCTGTTGCTCTTAAATTGATCTTTTTTCCAATTACTGCAGAGCAAGGTTTGTTGTGATTCAGAGCTGCATAAATAAAGCTGAACTAAGCTGACTTTAGAATGAAATTCCTCTTTTGAGCGATTGGCAGAAACCAGTTAAAGGCTGCATGTGATGGGAGGAAGGAGAGAGCCCCCACAAGGAGGCAGTAATGTCAGTGACATATCTGAGAATCTGTTTTGTGACACAGGCCCGTTGCAAGGCAAAAAGGAGAGGGTTGAGTGAAGCAAGCACGGCTAAAACTGGAGAGCGTGGCACTTGCACAAGCAAGGCAGCAGAGAGTGTCTGAACACACTCCGAAACCAACTCAGAACAAAAGCTGAGCATCAGCACGCCTAATCTGGGTACAAAGACAAAGAAAACCGAAGCATTTGATTAAAGACGGAAACACAACTTTCACCAGGAGAGTGATGGAGTGATGCCAACAATGAATCATGAAAATGCAACACAGAATAAATGTATCAGGTCAGGCACTTACAGACATTAAAATAAGTTATTAAGTGAAGATGTTGTTAGGCTTTAATAAAGCGTTATAATGAATTATTTTTAATTAAGTGAATCACTGGAGTTTGCAAAACTAACCATCTCTCCATGTATAGGAGGAAAGCAGATTCAGCAATTTCCCCAAAGGTAAAGACACAAGCTTCTTATCTACAGAAGAAACTTTCTTAGTTATTTATTTTTCTTAAAGTTTGAAATTACTTTAGTCTTTTAGGAGATGCCCATGCTAAACATTGCTAGGGTTGGGCACCGAAGTTCGGTTCCAAGTAGGAACCATTATGATTTGCGCGGTTCTACCGAAACCCAAAGATGCGGCTGCAAACGGTGCCGGATTTCGGTTCCAAATTTCATTGAAGTTTCATTTGTCTGTGGACATGTCAATCACT
>NC_050512.1:13359759-13366377 GCF_002922805.2 Oryzias melastigma
ACTGGAGTTTGCAAAACTAACCATCTCTCCATGTATAGGAGGAAAGCAGATTCAGCAATTTCCCCAAAGGTAAAGACACAAGGTTCTTATTTACAGAAGAAACTTTCTTAGTTATTTACTTTTCTTAAAGTTTGAAATTACTTTAGTCTTTTAGGAGATGCCCATGCTAAACATTGCCCTACTTGGCCTGATTTTTTTGTGATGTAACAAGAACTTTCCATTCAGATGGTCCTCCAAAAATGAAGCAAAATTTCCAACATAACACGTGAAAAACAAATCACAATGCTGCATTCACACGTCAAACCCGCGTCTTCCGTCTCTCTTTTGATATGGCTCAAATTTCCCGCTCAAATTTCCCGCTCGACGCCTTGAGCGCCCTGGTCGGGGAGAAACTGCCAACTTTTGTCTGGATTTCATTTGTTGGCACGTCATGAAAAACATGGATGATGTTGAGCGAGTAGCTTGTTACTTCCATCTGTCTGTGGCCCAGTTGGAGCATTAGACTGAGATGAGAAAACTAAAAATAAAACTGGAGGATCTTTTTATTACCGTCTTGATCAAAAAAAGAAAAACATCATAAGCCGATGGAGCTGGAGCTATGACGGCACTACGTCTCTGTCTGCTGGGCCGCATAGTGAGCTCTGGGACCAGCAGGGACCAGCACCCCAGGCAGGAGACCTTGCTAGCTCTGCCGTAGCCCAGGCACTGAAGCTTGCTAGCTCGCTATGCTGTCCACTAGGTGGCTGGCTAGCATAGCGGGCGCGATCGCTCCAGCTCCATAGGATCTGTGACAGGCTGGCGACCTATCCCGGGTGTTTCCTGTCTTTGACCAACATTAACCACGACAGTCTTCGGCAACCATGTGGGTTAAGAAAATGATTGGAAGTTCAAAATGAAAATCCACGCATTGAGCCGCCGCATAAACCTCGCCGCACAAATCGCGCCGGAAGACCTCAGATCGTGTCTGTACATTGAAACTTGAAGCTCCTGCTGTGCGAATCACGTCCGGCATGAATGCACCATAAAAATGCAATATCTCAAGGCCTCTACCAAAACAAGGACAGCACTTGCAAAGCTCAACTCCCCGTATAGGTGCACATGACTAAGGTTTAAAGTAAAAGCCAAATATCAACAATAACTCATGAAAGCAACAGGTTCTAAAGTCACTTTGTGGAAAGCTTTTGCTCCCCTCACCTTCAGTATGCCATTGTAACCTGATCCAAAGCTTTTTGAGCTTTATTTTGAAAGGTAGTGCCGTTTGTCTCAAATTTCAGGCGAATTCAAACACAATCAAGCTTAGCAATGGATTTCAGCAATCTCACAGCCTAATCACCTGCCATCAAAAATAAAACTCAAGTTAGTCATGCATAGGTGAGAGCAAAGTCGTTTACTTTCCCTTTAGAGATCTTGCAGTGCAACATTATTCTTTATAGTTTATTTTCACTCAGTTCATTTTTAATGGAGCTCTTTTGTCTGGGATGTTTTTTTGTCCCCCCAGAGTGAACATACTCGGAGATGATTGAACTAAGGCTGTTCAGCTGTTGTGGAAACACAAACTCATCATGAGGAGTCACAGTGGACCACGTGAGATTTGTGGAATTAAAGTCAACAGGTGGGGAAACAAACAACTAAAAAAAAAAAAAAAAATAGACAAGAAGCATCTAAGTTTCCATGGCGACTGAGAAATTTACCTGCTTCAAGCCTCCCCGCTTAATTAAGCCTGCCCTTCATGAAATCAAAGCTGGCTCCGTACAGTGAGGACGCGCTTAGCAGGAGTCTATTTGGGAAACAGAGGAGTGCAGGAGGAGTGAGCATCAGAGCAGGGACACGTGACTTCATGTTTACACAGCGCGGGTATTAGTGGGCCCGGGCCTCGAAGCTCACGTGCAGTGGATGATCCAATGACCTCATGCATCAAAACATGCGTGCACACATGACAGAAACATTTCAGCACTGTAATGACCAGCTGTCAGAACACTTTGATCTTCCACATGGGCACAACACAAATGGACGAACTGGATATTTAAAGCCAGCAGCTTACGCGACTGATTGATTTCTGTTGACAGTAAAATATGTAAAACATAAATACACACCTGACACAAAATACTTTGTTTACAAACTAATTGGTTTATGTATTGATTGTTTGGATCAGATCGCGAAACTTCTGATTTCTGAAAGATCACACAACCATGATCGGTTTTCTTTGATGGAGGATTATCTATCGTTTTCGGTGTAATTGCTTAGCAAGCAGACATTTAAACTTGCTGTTCATTGAATTAAATTTTTCCTCCTGCCGCACCCATTACTGGAATCCCATCGAGTTCTGCCTGGATGCTTCTCCATTCATCCCAGAAAGTAAATGAGAGCTTAACTCAGATGAGCGCATTGGAAAAAGCTTCCTGATTAGGCTTTGGCATGGAAGTCCAGTCCATCAGTCTCCAGAGTTGCTCTTTTTATTACAGGATAATGTATTTTGTTCACAAAGAAAACTTGAACTAACATATGCAGTGTGACAAGGAGATATTTTATTGCTTTTGCAACATCATTTGGTGCAAAAGCTTTCGCTAAATCATTACCGATTCCCATTTCAACTATTGCCTCACTTTTAAATACGAGATATTGGATCTTTTGTTTCAGTGTTTAGTATGCTGAAGGCTGGCACTAAAAAGGAATAATCAACCTTGAAATAGCATTTTGGCCAGTTTGTATTCATCAGAGACCTTAGGTAATTCAACATTTTTATTATTTGGTCTCTTTTACTTGAAACTGAATCGGCTTCATTGTGGGTAAAGTTGTTTTCAGGTTAGAGTGATGGATGTACAAGTGGCCAGGATTTTTTAATTATTTTTTTTATTATTATTAATAAACCTAGCTAATGAGCAGGTTTTGTACAAATGCTGCATGATAAAGATGCAGCCGCTGTTCATCTTTGTTCTCCCTCCACTCTCCTGATGTCGATTCATAGAGGGCCCTCAAGGGCAAACGTTTCCTGTCCCAATGTGCACTTTCAAAAAGCAAAAGAGTTGTGGAACCAGAAGAGGTCCAATTGGTCAGACTCATCTCTGATTCAGATCTATGAGTGTCTCCAGATGTGTTACAATCAATTGCGTTACAATCAATCTTCATATGGCTGCTGCATTGAATACAACACAAATGGTTAGGCAATAAAAAGCATGATGTGATCATTTTATTTGGCCTGTAGTCTTTTCCAGACTACCTAATGCTAAACTTTGATACTATAAGTGTGCCTCAAGGGGGAAAAAAATCTCCCTTGATAGGATTTACTTTGAAGAAGAGAACTAGAAGTCCATGTTTTAAGCCGTCTTTTATCTAAACTTTGTTTTACTATTAATATGCAGCGATGAGTGGAGTATTCAGAAATTGTACTTATGTGTAGGTGGCTATATTTTGAAATAAAATAACTCAGAAGGAAATGTAATGATTCCAATATTAACTGTACAGTCAGTGAAAAACAGTGAAAAGGCAAATGGTCGAAAAATCACTAAAGTACTAAGTAATGCTTTAAATAAATTTTATTTAAAAAATTTATTATTATATTGGGATTTTCAGATTTTAACAAAAAGTATCCTTTTTTCAATCCTGTTAATGTTTTTAAATGGATTGGGCAAAGATTGATAATCAATATCTTAGAGATTCCTGGTGGATCGTCTGTGCTCCTGTTCTTGGCCGTGGACCACGCCTCTGGCTCGTCTTGGCTGTGGACCTCACCCCCACCTGTCCCCCAGTCCTATCTGGCTGAACTCTTTTCAAATACATAGATGTAGAGTTAGATAAGCTAATTCTTCTTTAACAGTCCTGGTAAATCACTTGCCCGTCTTGGGAGATGATTTTAGGAGTTTTTCCTTTCTGGGAAGGACAGGGACAACCAGTTTTATTTAGTCTGTTTAGATCAGCAATTAGATGTTTTTTATATTTTATGACCGACCTTCTGCTTCTGTACAGTTACCAGTATGAAGCCCAATGAGGCAATTATTTTATGGTTTTGGGCTATATTTGGGCTATAAAATTGAACTGAATTAAATTAACACTGGATTTTTCCTTATTTTTTTTATAAAATATGTTGTATCTGATATTTTTTCAGTTATGCTGAATTTGAGGGGTAAAAATAAATGTTCCAACCACATCAAGAATCACTTCTGCTTTAGCAAAAAACACATTTCTTATAACTTACTGAGTCACTGTTTCTGTCCAAAACTGGCAGTTACCTTAAAATACAATTATTTGCCGATTACTGTGAATCCTCTAAATAAAGTTAAGAAAAACATTATTAATACATTTCAAATAAATGGAATTCAGCCAACCAAAGTTGATTAGAAGTTCTGTTTTTTCCATATTCTATTTACTCAAGGAAAGGTAATAATGGTGAATGTATGGTACTTTAAAACTACTCTAAGGTGTACAATTTTTCCAAGTAGTTACTTTAGTGACTGTAATTGAGGAACTCTTTACTACAGTAAGATTTGCAACATTTCGCATCAAGCCTCTTCCAACTGTAAGTACATGCACTAGCATCTGTGAACACTTTAAAAAGCCTTTTCTGTGCATTCCTTCAACGCACACCAGTCATCACATACACTCTGTATTTACATAGTATGAACCCAGACATTTGAATTTGAGTGTTTTACCAAACCATGCATTTATCTTCACATCTGATCATGTACAAATGTTTTAACCTTGAGAGATTTATTCATTTCAAAGTGTTGTATTTTGAAAAGTGCTTCAGACATAAAACATGCACTCTACAAACAGAGTGAAACATGAAAATTAACAATACTTGTATTTAAGCCCACTTTTTTTGTTTTCAATTTATATGCTGTACCTTTTCTCATAAATGCATGAGCAAAATGTCTGAAAAAGTCAGTAATCTTGCTGGAATGCAGGACTTGAACTGCTACCTCGAATGCACAAGAAGGACCTGAGTCATGCCAGTATGGAAGCACCAGCGACAGATTGGCTGAGGCAGGATTTTTTCTTCACTTTCATCCCGTCTTTGCAGGACGTGTGATCCTGGCAGGAGGGGGAACTTTCTGCTGAAGTAGCTTGAGCAAAGGTCATCGATGTTGTTCATTAGTTTATCAAATTACTTTGTGACTCTTATAATCGGAGTTCATCTTTCGGCCCTGTGCACACAGCTTTTACCCCAAAAATAGACTCAAAGGGAGAAAGGCAATTACCCAGATAAAAAATAGAAAAAACGTAAAGATGGGATTACAGTAAAACATTGTAATAACAGCATTATCTTGTGGCTTTTCATAATGACTTTAGGAATGTGAGTGGAGTTTTATGAGATTATTCTTTTATATATCATTTTAAAAGTAAAGTCCAAATGCATTTTGACTTTAGCCTCGGCCTCTGATTTGAACAAAAAGCAACAGAGATCACTGAAGCAAGATTTCAAATCGAACTGCAGTCACAAAGTGTCAAAGCCTGCCATATGATACAGTCTTAGTCATGAGTTTAGGAGGAACTTTTTAGGTGTCTTTGAACTTTTTACCAGGACTGTCTGTTATTTCAGCACAGCATATGTAAGTGAGACACTTGGATAAATAGCTCTTCCAGTTCCAGCAGTAACCCATTCTGTTCTGTCATCCTCCTCAGGGATGAAGGGAGGAAGAGTTCCTGTTGTAACCAGGCAACAGAACACTCGGGTTTCTCATCTGTTCAGTCAGCATTGGTGGTTGACAGCACATACATTGCCAACTAGCTGTCACCATTTAATGTAGGATGAATGGAAGTCATTCATCTATACATCAAAAAGGGGATTAAATGGAGACAATGATTGAAGTTGTGAAACATTAAATGAAGTGTACTTCACTTTCTGCTGCATCCTGGTGAATTATCCAGATTCCATTTTGTTCAACTGGAGATATTCAGTTTCCCAGTAACCAACAGCATCTGGATGGACAGATTGTTTTTTTCTATTTACAATATCTGGCACCATTTGAAGATGACAAGACATTTATATAATTTTTTTTTTTACTCTTGTGTTTTTCATATATTTTGAACAAATTTGTTAAAATAGATTTGTTATGCATCTTTCATGCATTGTTTAATTATTGTTTTTTACATTTACTTGCTTTTTATTTACTTGTTTTTAATGACTTTTTGATTTCCAATTATGTTTTATTACCCTTTTTTATGGTTTTTTAAGAAATTTGTTCTAGACCTGAGGAATGGAGAGGTAGGAGTGAAGCGTGAGTGGGTAAAGGGATGCCTGGAATCACTTGTATTAGTTAAGATTACATCTGGTGAGAATTCATGCAATGATCTGTAAGTGTTTGTGTTGGTGACACCCTCTGTAATCCTGCAAGACCCAGAAACAAAGGGCGACCATGTGACAGGCTGCAGATAAAATGGTCTCCAGGCCTTTTGGATACATGGTTAATTTGACCTCTTGATTTGTACTACTCCTTTGAGTAAAATAGAACCAGAGGAAGACGTTTTAGGAAACAGAATCACATCTCAACGGCTACCAGAACATGAATGATATTAGGTGAGACATATATAAGTTATGTCATTTCCGCTCTAAAACAGTATCTACTGTTGGCAACACTTCTGTCATCCCTAATCTGATGTACCATACTTTGGGAGACCAGA
>NC_050512.1:13366819-13439309 GCF_002922805.2 Oryzias melastigma
CGGAACGTCGGGGGTCCGCAGCTCTCGGGACGCGGCGCCGGACGCGAGCCGGTACCACCAGACGTGGTACTGGACGCGAACCGAAGCCAGGTTAGAGTGCAGGAGCTCTCCAGGTCCTAGCGCCGGCCGATTTTAGCTCGCAGCTCG
Source organism: Oryzias melastigma (assembly GCF_002922805.2). Classification (NCBI taxonomy): domain Eukaryota; kingdom Metazoa; phylum Chordata; class Actinopteri; order Beloniformes; family Adrianichthyidae; genus Oryzias; species Oryzias melastigma. The sequence continues at coordinate 13,366,967 of NC_050512.1, forward strand.
GTGTTTGGAGACCCGCCCGTGATGTTGTGAGAGCAGCCGGTGAGTTAAAGGGGAGACGCCCGCGAGCGCGGTATGGAAAGGCACGTATGAGAAAGTCCACGATTAATGCGTCAAAAAAATTGTCGGCGTCAAGCACGTGTCAGATTAATGCGTTTTTAACGCGACAAATCTGACAGCCCTACTTAAAATATACATTTTTTTTTTCAATTTTTCTTTTAAGTTTAAAATATATTTTTGTCAAATTGACAATTTTATTTTTCCATCACATTCTCATCCCCAAGTTGTCACATATTGATATTTGGTTAGGGACCTCTCCACATCCCTTTTTGACATTTTACGAACAGCTAGCTTGTCATTTTTGATGCCCGAGCTGATTGTAAAATCAAGGGTCCCAAACCCTCAAGACGCAGTGCGGGATGCTGACTGGTTTTTGGGACACATCTAGTACCGGTGCTGCATCTGGTGCCAGGTTGGGATACCGGCAACAGGTACCATGTCACAATACTGGACCAGTTCCAGTTTGAGGCCTGGGGGTCCGGTTTTTGACAGCCATCACGTCAAAAAACGAGTTTAAAATAGTTTTCAACTTTTTTTTTTTTTTCTTTTTACCCACAGAAAAAAAGCCTTATCTCTGCCAGTTCCAATGATATTAAGTCAATTCAGTCTCTGTTAAGGATCTGTCAATCAAAAGCTTCAAACACTCGGGGTGGAGGTCAGTGGGCATTGCCTCTTTCTGAGGCATCTGATTGGCTAGTTTGTAACTTGATAAACTTGTGACAAAGAAAATATATGATTAAAAAATAGGATTAACAAGAAAATATTTAAAAGAGACACCAGAGCAAGAGTGGTGATTCTGAATGAATAATTGCAGTTTGTTTCTCAATAGATCAGTGGGATTTTGGCTTTCGGGAACCAGCAGGTACTTCCTGTTTGGAACACAAGGGGGGAGGGGTTACTTAATTCATAACAGGAAAAATTCCCATAATTCACTTCTGCATTCACTCTTTGCCTTTAAATCCACCACAGCCGTCATGCCAAAGTGTTTCCAAAACAATAGGTTGTACAGCAGTGTGTTTCAGAAGGGAAATGCAAATGGACTGATGGAATTTTGAATAGTTGACATGAAATTGTCACAATGTAAAATGTTGTACTACTTGAACTTTTGAACCCAGTCAGCTTCCCTTTAAAAAAAAAAAGTCTCACAACAATAGCATGATTTGATGCAAAATGCATTTCAGATTTGGTGTTTGGGGTTGACAGCTTCCATCATCTGAGCAAAGTAAACCTGCATCCGCATGCATAAGTAAAAATGCATCCTTACCTGGTGAAGAAAAGCATTTTTTTCACATTTACCAACAAGCTGAGCTGTTTCAGACTCATCTTTGAAAGGGAGAGCTCATTTCCTCTCCTTGTTAAAGGCTGGTGAAGCAGCAGCTTAGGCCTCAAAAGAGAGGATTGCATGCATTTATGCTCAGCATTTTTCAGCTGAATTTTGTGGAAGCATTCTAAAGCCCACAGCGAAAACCAACTTAAATTACATCCCCTATAAGTTTTTCCTTTGTGAGAGCTTATACATTTTTCGTTGCAGATTTTTAATGATCAGATCTTCAATTATCACATTTTTTGTAGAATCTGATCATTTATAAGCAAACTCAGCTGCATATGAAGCTAGATCCCCTGGGGAAATGAGAAAACCCGACGGAGATCACCAGCTTAAATGTGTTTTGAAGGAAAGATCCATGGATTTTGGAAAATTGCCTTCTCAAACTCATTCCATAATGCAAAACCAGCTGTCAGGGTTGTCAGTTTTTGATGAGAGCCATCAAATCTCTTTTTGGAGGCACAAGTGGTTGTTGCCGTTGGACGGACACTTGATTTCCAAATTTCTTTAAGTGAGCTTTCCTCACAACAAGACAGAAGCAACATGTAGAATACAATGTAAGATGAAACTATCAGGGTGTACATGAAGAAAATGCTGCACACTAAGTTGTGAAGGACACATGGGACCTTTGGATTGCTCAGACATGATTTGAAAGGCAAAAACTATAAATACAATTTCAAAGCCTGTACTCAGACTCACAGACTACTTTCAGAGTCTGTTGTGTCGTGCATTTCTATATGTCATGTTTTTTTTTTATGTATTTTACCAATAAACAAACAAACAAACAAAAAACTGTCATCATTTCACCCTTGAATAGGGTTTTTGTGTTTAACAGTGTCCCATTTTTCCTAAGTTAATAAAGACTCCATGAGTTTCAGATTTTTTATCTTCTAAACTCTGAAACTGACCAAACCCAAAGTCATAGGTTCAGATCATCTTTGTAAATAAAAATTGGTTCTCAAATGACTTATCTGGTTAAAAAAACATAGGAACATCAACTTTATTTTTATATTTTACATTGCTTGACTATTCAGTACCTCTTCTAGGATGCAGGTGTAACCAAATACTTGCTTCAATTATTTTTGTCCAGGTCAAAATTAAATTCCATATATTACAGCTAGCATTCTGGAGGTAAAGCTGCTCAGTCCAGAGAGGCAACCTGTGGTGAGAATTTATTTAAAAATGGAGGAAAGAATATGAGGAAATATTACTTTACAAATAATTCAGGTGATGATAAATGGCATAAACTTCTATAGCGCTTTTTTACCTTCTTAGAAGACCCAAAGCACTTAACAGTCACATTCACACACACATTCACACACTGATGGTGGCTCCACTGCCAAACACTGGTGCCAACCTATAACCACCAGAAGTAAAGTTGGGTTGAGTGTCTTGCCCAACGAGACTTTACCACATGGATGGGCAAGGCAAGAACTGAACCTGCAAGCTTGGAATCTCTGGGTGTATTCAGACTGGAGAAGTCAGTTGGTTCAGATCGAGTCCACTTATTTGTTCCGGATCGAGCCCTGAAGATTGCATTTGGTCTGTATTCAGACTGGCATCTAACGGAGAATTCTGTTTCAGAAAAAACCTTCAAAATAAAACTACATGACTAAAGATCTCTTCAGTCATTGGCCAGCAGTTATGGGGGCAGGTTAAAACAAAAGAATGAAAGATGGAAGTGCTTCAGTTTGCGAATCCTTGCCAGGATTTTTTACTTATTCAAACATTTTATTTCGCTGATCGATTTTTAGAGTCTGAAGGCCAAGTTTAGCACATATTATTGCTGCTTTGGTACAGCAAGACTGTTATTGGGGACACTACGGCTATTAAGGTACGCTAATAAGTGCTTGTGACATATAGATTATCTGGAAAACAGTGAGAAGCATTGTGAATCAGGTTAAAAGTCTCATTGTTGTGATGTTATAGCATTGTTTTTAAGAGAATTCTGTTAACCAGGTAGCTTTTGGAATGATGTTGCAGCAGCGGCAACGCTTAATAAAACACAGGAAGGCATTTAAGAAGAGTTTTTTAGCGGTGCTTGAACAATCATTTTAAACCATAAGGAGTGATTGTTATGGATTATATGTATTTGTGTGTTGATGTTTGTGTCTCTGTTGTTTGTTGCTTTTTGTTTATTCTCAGGAACCTGGTCTGCAAATTAGCTGTTAGCTAGATGGCCTGTGGACATGGGTTAGGGTTAGGTTACATTTAAAACTGTAACAATGTTTTTTTTTTCTTGTCCCTTTTAAATAGATAAATTGAATTGTACCATTTATTTATGTTTTCTAACACAACTATTGTTGCTGCTCATCTGTTGCATTCTTCCTTCGCTGTTCACATCACGTGACTACCAGCTTTGGTGGCCTTTTTGGTTCAGTTATTTTGGTCTAGGATCATATTTAGACTGAGGAATCTCATAGCGAACCAAAGTTCAGTCCGATTGGAAACGAACCAAGACCACTTCGAAAGATGGGACGAAAGCGATTCCTTGTCCCGAACCAGGATATTCAGACTGAAACTTTATTCCAGAATATTGGGGGAAATTAACTTTGGTTCACTTTAAGCAGACCAAATATATCCAATCTGAATGCACCCTCAATGTAAATTATGAATCAAATGTGAAATAAACACTAAACCCGTATTTTACTTTGTTTATATATATTTTTTTATATAAACACAACAAAGCAAGAAAAAATACAATTTTGGTGCAAACATTTAAATTTAACAGTTTTTCCGATACTTTTTTTTTTATTTAGACTTTTCTTAAACTTATTGGGAAAATGTGTTAAAAAGATGTCTTGCAATTTATATGAGAGTCTGGGTATGTTGTGTTATTTCATAATGTCTGAATTTATTTTCAATCATGCAAAAACAAAATGTGTTTTTTTTTTCATTTATTGAAGGTGAAACTAAATTCAATGAATTCCTAGATTAAAATGGTATACTGCAAACATACAGAATGAGAGGGTTAAAGCACCTTGTCACATCTGGTTATTTTTAGGATTTTCCTTTTGGACTTAAAAACAAGGACATTACAATCTAAGTCAAAGATATAAAAGGGACTTTCGTATATCTTTTTATTAACTCTTTCTTTTTATACCTTGCCTCTAAATTACTACAATCCAAAACTATGTTCTCAATTGAGTAAGTGTTAGCAAAAGACATGATGCCCTTAACATTATAATTACCATTCGTGTTGGCGCTGGTTGGATCCTTTGCATATTGGCAGCCATGCATGTTGGCCCGAACCTTCTGCAAGAAAACCATTCAATTCCACCTTTTTTGTGACATCCATATTTCTTCACTTGCTAACTGCAGACAGGCTAGTTCTGGTTCAGCGCAGACTAGACAGCTATTCTCTTCATTTTAAAATGATTAAGTTCTCAAACATATACACTCTTTTTAAAATCATATTCAGTTGAACTTTGGTAAATGGAATTTTCATCGGCTGAAACCTTAAGCGTCTCTATTCCAGAAGCAGCTGCAAGGTCATCTAAGCAGAGAATCTTTTGGACAAGCTGTTCCACTGTGATTGTCAACAACATTGTAAAGCTGGTAATAATGTGAATCCTACCAATAAGTCCCAACAAGGAAAAACTATTAAACAAAATGAATTAGGTTCACATAGTCGTTAATCCAGAACAGTAGGCCCTGACATTCTTTCTGTACAATAAAATACTTTATCTATCGGTGTACCATCCCTGCTTATATTTATGGAATAAAATGGACACAAACAACATATAAGGGTGTTTTAGTGAAACCGGCTTTTTATGGAGCTGCAAACATGAATAACATCATGCAGTTTCCTCATGGCAGAATCTGGCATAAATTCTCCTTCTAATCCACTATACCTGAAGAGCACAGCTGAGACAGCTTCTCCCCAGAGAGCAGCGCTTTTAAGGGAATTAGTAAGTATTACTGGACTGTTAAGTGTATTCCAACTGACATTTCATTTTCTCTGCAGTATATAACTTCTGGAGAAATCACGAGCGTTTCCTTCAGTTCCTTATTCTGCTTTGTACACTAAGCCCGTCCCAAGGTTATTAGTCGTCAACAACAGTCTCCCGAAATATAAAATATGCAGTATATAAAATATAATGCTAAGAAACTATGCATTCATGCATGACTTCCTGGCTGAGGTTTTGAGGAGGAAACAGCAGCATCACTATGCAGCCTGCAAGTCATTCAAATGATTTGAACTGACTATACATAAAAATGAATGTGTGGTTATTGTACATTTTCTTTTCTACACAATGATTAGTATTGGAGTTTGATCATACGGATTTCAAAAGTTCAAATCACACCAACAAATCACAACAACTAAAAATAAATCACATAATAAGCTAATAATGAAAATTATTTTTTGTTTGTTTTTTAACATTTTATTTTGATTCTAGGAAACTACTTTTGTTTTCTAAAATGTTCTTTTTTTGCAAAAAACAAAAGTGATAGGTACTATGGGACATTACTGATTGGATAAATGACATTTGTCCATCATTTTAACTGAAAGGTGTGTGGCATGAAGCATTACTGGATTTGCTCCTAATCATAAAACTTTATTTTTATGCAGAAAATGAGGAGGCATTTAAAAACATTAACGCCAAAAATCAAACGTCATCATCCAATCAGTTATGTTCTATAGTGCCTACCTTTTCTGGTTCTTATTGGGTTTCATTTGTTAACATTTCAATTTGATTTGTGGAAATTAATTTTGTTTTTGGAATATTTTCGTTTTTTTTTTTATTTATTTTTTTGGAATTATGTTTTGGTTTTTATTTTTAGAATTAAAGGTTGTTTATTTTATTATTTATTTTGCTTTTTAATTGTTGTTGTAATCTGTACTATGTTCTTGTATTTAGTGATTCGTTAGTATGATTTGTACTTTAAGGCCACCGTCCTTTTTTTAAATTAAATTAAAGCGAGCTGTGTGCAGTGCTACCGACACTCCTTTTAAAAGAATGTTTCCAGCAAAAATAATCAAAAAAGCTTTCTTCCGTGTCACACAAAGTACGAATGTCCACATTATATTTTCTATAGACAGTGCCATTATGAAAGATTCGTCACACTGCTAGTAAATATCAAAGAGCTAGACTGTATCGTGTGTATAAATGTCCCTGAAAGGATAGAAAACCATGGCATTGGCTTCAAAGACTCTGGAGTCCAGCACAGCAGAGCAGAAAAACCAGAGCCAACTTTCTATCTGTTCCGGGTATTGGATTGGCCACACACACGTACGCTCACACACACACCTACACACCCCCACATGCATGCACAAGGCCACACATGCACAAGGGCATCCTGACAGAAGTAGATCCATACCAAGCCCTGTGCCAAAGCCCTGGAGCCATGAGATATGTTGTGTCTTGAATTTGTTAGAATACATTAGTCAGTTTGTGTGATATAACTAAATCTGAAACAAAAGTCTCAAAAGAGTGCTAATTATTCCTCCCTCTCTTTCCCCCTCACTCTATCTTTTGCTAGTTTGTCTGTTCATTGAAAAAGGCTTGTTTCTGAGCTTGACATCTGTCCTTTTTAGCAGTTCTGTGTGTTTGAGTTTACATTAAAACCTAATTATCTCGATCAGACATCTGTAGTTTTACAGCATCTCTTACTTTAAGTATTCAGGATCACATTTGGTATTGTATTGATGTGTTTTGGTGTACAGTTACAAACATGTAAAATACTGTTGTACTCTAATGTAGTGTCATTGATCACATTAATATCTTTTGCACAAAGAAGGAAAAAACAAACAAAAGACTCTGTGGTCAGAATAAGTTCTGTGCATCCTGTAACTTCATCTTTTTGGGGTTTAAAAAAAATGAAATCTTGAAAAAGTAGAACTTCACTTGTTGAGGTTAAGCGGTCTATCGCTGGTTTAATTCCTGCCTTACCCGCCCCTCTGATGGAAGGTTGGCACCAGTGTTTGGCAGCTGAGTCAACACTAGTGTGTGAATGTGTGGGTGAATGTGACTAGGCCTCCAAAGAAGGTAGTGAAGTACTATATAAACATATGCTACTTACCATTTTTTAAAAGTTAAAAAATATGGACAACTAAGAATGAAGTCACTGATACTTTGCTTAGTTTGGTCAAAAAAAAAAAAAAAAAAAAAAAGACCAAAGTTCCTGGGTGGACATGGCACAGTATCTACAAAAAACAATAAAATGTGTGGTATTGTCCATATTAAGCCAAAAGATAAAGTGTACATAAAGTGTAAATTCAGGTTGATTTTTAGATGTTTGAAACTGCAACTATTTAAGTTTAATCTCTGGTAAATCTGAGGCTTCATTTCTTTAAATGTAATTTTTGGCCAATGAGTGCAGCTATCATACTAGATGTGCTTAAAAAATAGCAATAAGATTACGACCAGAAGTAGTTGAAAATATAGTCAATTATACTAAAGGACAGAAAAAGACCTAAATGGATAGTCTGTTTGCAAAAATAATCTTTGTGACAACGACGTATACTGAAAAAACTTAAATCTGTGTTTAGTTACTATGGTGATTCAGAAAAAACAGGAAAAAATCAGAGTGAGAGAAGTCAGAAAGGTTCAGGATTAAAGAATGCATTTTACCCCAAGTTCAAAAACAAAAATAAGATCCACTATCTTGAAAAGCTGTGCAACTGAGAAGCTTTGCAACCTTATAGTTCTGACTGGGACTGTGGGACATAAAAAGAGACATTTGTTGTCTGATCAAAGAAACCTTGGAGTAGAGTGCCAGAGAGTAAAGTCTCTGATATTAGACCAGGCTTGGCCATTATGAGCCTTGAGAGCAATCAGTGAGGACTTAAATTGAATTCTAAGATGAAGGGAGAGCAAATGAAAGGCAGCCTGGACTGGGATAATTTGCTGCTACTTTTTAGTACAAGTCAGCATTATTGGAGCACCATTTGGGACCAAGTGATGGTGAGTTCATGTGGTCTTGGGGAGATCTTTTATAAAGAAGAAGGTTCTATATGATTGCACAATGACACAACTGATGAAGTGCTTTGTTAGAAATAATTAAAAACCAAGAAACAAGGCTTTTGTCTGGGATTTTATAGTTCTTAAACTACATCGACGTTTGTTTTTTCTTCTAGCAGAAGTTAATTTGTCTTTCTCTTCATTTGAATCATTGTATTAAACGATGCTTCGTGAAGTCGAGTGATGTAAAATATGTGTGTTTGTTTCTTGTAATAACACAGCTCATTCATCCCAATAGCTGTTGAGCACAGAAGAAGTTATAGTTAAAAGTGCCAAACTTGTTTGAATCAAGGTTTTAAGTGAGCTTTTATCTGAATACAATTTAAGAGTTGAGTGGAGAAAGAATAATGGTCGGGATGGTATTAAGACTTAGGATTCAAAGCTTGACTCGGACTGGCAGACAATGCATTTTCATTTTACTTTTAATCTTAGGATGTCAAAATCTAAGGAACAATAGCTTTTCAAGTTTTGAATGTAATTATGTCTTTTTGGTGCCTGACGTATCTAATATTTTTTTGCATATCCAGTGACCATTTCAGGTACGATACTGAAACAGGCCTGGACAAAAATGATGGTACCTCAATAAAAGATTGAAAACTATTTGACCAGAGTGACATGATTAACTCAGGTGTGTCCTTTAATTGACATCACAGGTGTTTTATTTATTGTTACTTTTGTAAGTTTTGAGTGATTTCAGTGAGAATTGTGGGTTTGTCCTTCTTTAACTGAGGGATACCAACAATTTTGTCCACGTCTGTATATGTATAAACAAAAGGCATTGTACAAATAATGTCCTCTTGCCTCCAATAGACGCTGCTATAAAGTTGTGATGCATTACTTCTTTATTCAAAATGAAAACACCTCTGTAAAACACCACGCATGGGTGAATTATAATGCAGCCGACTCAGCACTTGTGGAAACAGTACGTTTCCTGCTGTGATGGTAATGTTATTATAATGTAAAAGTATGCATTTGTCTGATTTGCTACTTTGTCTTGTTAGTTTCTATTTATGTTTATGTAGAGATGAAATCAGGAATAGATTTTTAAAAGCATATTATAGACGGTGGACTGTAATCTAGATGTGAAAGGAAGAATTTGAAAGTAGGTGAAGTGCATCCCCTGCAACATTTGAATCATCAGTGCATTGCCGAAGAAAAAAAAAATGTGAAAAATGTGTACTTATTTGTCTCTTTGTAACCCCTGGGATGGACAGAAAACCTGTCCAAAGAGTCCATCTACTCCTACTTGATGATAGTTGCAACAGAACGAACCTCTGAACCTTGAATAGGAGGAAATGAGAAAGTGCTGTAGTAAATGTGGAGAGAGTGCACAGGTCTGTGGATCAGTGGCCCGGGTTATTCTGAAACCACAATCGGAAAGGCATATCCATAGAGGGGTTTATGAGAAAACCAAACCTTAAAAGAAGCAAAGAAACAAAACTCATACTGAACAACTTTTTAGTTTTTGCTGGAACTCTTAAAAACAATCTTATCATCCATGAGCACAAGAAAAGCTGAATTACTGCTAAGATCTGATCCTTTTTATCAAATATACACCAACGATCTGAAGAAATAATAATTTTACCATTAAATAATCATTTTTCTCAGACTAAAAATACAAATTTAAAAAGCTCTCTCTGCAAATGAATATTTTAGAAACCTTTACCGATTTCCAGAGCTTGTAGTTCATCTAAAGATAATGGGCCAAAGTTCAGGCAACAAGAGATGCTGTGAATGACCATAGTCTTTTTTATGCTTTATTGTGAGCACTTCACTATTTGATGATATCTTACCAATCTGTGAATGATGAAAATATATAAGCAGTAAAAAGAAATCTAGCTCTCACTGCTACATTTATGTTCCGTAGAGTTGTGTTAGTCCTTTTTCTTCATCCTCTTCTTCTTCTTCGCCTTTTGGCTGCCCCCTTTCAAGGTTACCAAAGTGAACCATCCACCTCCATCTAACACTCTCCTCTGCATCCTCCTCGTTCACACCAACCCTCCCCATGCCCTCCTTGACTACATCCATGAACCTCCTGATGCAGGTCCTGGTCTATTCTCTGTGAAAAACTCAACTCTTATGTATCCTCATTTTTTCATGTAATTTTTGTATTTATTTTATGCATACGTCACTCATTTATTGACACATTTTCCTTTTAAATTGGGTTATAATCATGTGTTTTTGTTTATCTAACATTTTGTACATTCTATTACAATAGATTAGTTCATTTAACTACTATACCTGATTGGTGTATTCTTTCGATAAAAGTGTGAAATACATATTAGTGGGTTCTAAAGCAGTCAGAAGCTTCTGGATCACTTTTTTACTTGTATACCAAAACTTTTAATTTTTTTTTTTATACAGTTGAGGACCAAGGAAACCCTGTTTACAGTCACATGGTGTTAAATTACTGACTGCTAAGTATAAAAATTGTATTCATTTAAAGCCAGTACCTCTCTATCTCTGCAGTCTTCTATATCCACACCAAATTATTTAATTTCTCACCTTTGACTGCCCCTCTTTGTTTATCACGATTCCGATTGAAGCCTTCAGTTTCCTGGATAACGATTCCTGCTCATCCCATTGATGCTCCTGCCTTGGACCTTCCTGGTGACACTTCCTCTACCCATCCCTTCGTTTGTGGATACACATTTGGATAGTTTCCTGTGTATATCTTTGCCTCGAATCTTCTAGTCCACGATGTCAACCACTACGGTTGTCGTTTTCTACTTCAACCAACTCTGTGAGTATCACCTCTTTTGACCTACTCTATTGTGGAAGCTACAACTTCTAGCCTTTTTTGTTCACGTCACAAGCATTGACTGTAAAGGAGAACCGGATCGAGCAAGTGTAGCATCCCCCATAGAAAACGGTTTACATTCAGCTCTAATTGTCAGGAGTCAGAGCTCTGACTTCCCCTCTGGTCACCGGCGGAAGCAGTCTCCAGAGTTCTAACTCACATGACACCAATCTGACAGTCACCCACCTGTTTCTTAAGCAGCACACAGAGCCTCACTCTGTGCAAAGTATTGTTTTGTGCCACCTTGCCTTCATTACCAAGCATTTCTATCTTGACCTGATCTTCTGTTTCTTACCCTGCTTCATCTGTGTGTTTGCTGCCTGCCCTGACCCTCGCCTGGACACTGACTACTCTACATTCTTCTTGGATGATCCTATGCTCCTGATTGACCTCTGCCTGTCTGACCCTGATCTAGTTTTGTGGATTTTTAGCTGTGCTTCATTCCTGTCTGAACTAATAAAACTGCTGCTCATGGAACCAGCTGTCTGCCCGTTTGTGACAGCAACAAAATAAAATCAATTCAGCCGCCATTTTTCCACTATACAGATGCCACCATTTGGAGCCAAACAATGTCAGTAAGCAATAATTTATATGAGTTGGTCTGGGTCAGCATTTCTGTGGCAACGACTGCCGTCAATAAGAAATGAGCTCAGAAGTCCACACTCCTATCACTGAACAAAAAATAAATATATTATATAAAAAAAAATAAGGATTAGCAGAAAAATTCTGACAAATGTAACGACTGAGTGTTAGAGGTTACTCTGAAATTACAACAGTTTTAGTAAACGAGACAAGACACAAGAGTGCAATTTCTCCGGAGGAGAGCTCAATGACAGACAACGTTCTCTGAGCGAGATCTCCGGTAAAGGACTGCCTCTTTTATTCAGTTTTCTAGGAGGTCCTGATTTACAATTGGGGAAGTGGGTCTAAGGGTTAGTACACATGTTTATCCTAAAAAAGACAACAATGGTTACTGATAAGTTATTTTCTGCACAGTTGTCACTTTGAGTAATCCTAACACTCCATTTCCTGTGCATTTCCTTTCACAAGACAACAAGTAGGAACTTCCCAGAGTGGGACGTGGAAAGTTTTTTTTGTGTGTGTTAAAGAGGAGCTTCTTCTGACTTGTTTCAAACAGAATTTAAACATAAAGAAAAGTAAAACAAAGGTTAGAATTATAAAAAAAAAGTATGAGTAATGTCTGTCTATTTCTCAGTGAAGTCTACGGGATTTTGGCTTCTTGGAGGTATGTACTCGGGTACTTCCTATTTAGAACGTGATGGGGGAGGGGTTACTTATTCCAGCTCTTTTATACAGTCAATGTTCACAAGCCACTGATTTGTACTCTGTCGCCATCTGCCTGATGGAGTTTATCATTCAAGTCTACGAAACTGTTTAACCCTTTCCTAATTCCAACATATAATATTCCATTTCCTTGCTTGACGTAACTCTATTGAGCTACTATCAAAACAAGGTTATCCTCATGTTTGGCTTTTGTCTGGTTGTGACTTTGATGTTGAGCCAACCACACACAGATGGGCAGAGAGAAAGTTGACATGAGTTGATGAATAGAAGGATGGCAAGATGGGCTTTTTATCATCAGCAGCTGTTTCTAATGACGATCTGTGTCAGCAGAAAAAACCCAACTGCCCCACTAATTGACCCAACACAAGTTTAGTTCGTTTTTTTTTTTGTTTTGTTTGTTTCTCTCTTCTCTCAGGCTATGGAACACACATGAAAATGTGATTCTTATAGAACAACTTGATGATTAATAGCCATTAAAACCAAGTGAATTTTCCTCAAATGTGAACTACTAATATACTACTGCCCCAGGCATTTGATTGCACATCTATCCATTCCTCATCTACAGGGGCCTCATCCTGACTAGGATCATGGGGATCATTGGAGTCTATCCCAGCTATCCTCGACCAAAGGCAGGGGTGCACCCTGGTGAGGTTGTCAGTTCATTTCTGAATCACGTAGACAACCACACACTCACTGCACACTCGCTCCTCAGGGAAAAATCTACAGTCACCAATTAACCTATGAAAAATATTTTTGGACACTGGGAGGAAGCCGGAGTGCCCGGAGAAAGCCCTTCCATGCAAACTCCACACAGAAAGGACCCAGCCGGAATTTGAACCAGGGCTTTCTCTCTGCGTGTAACGACTACCTCTCTGTGCAGTTGATTAAATTCTAAAAATGTCTATTCCTCTCATTTCCTTCAGTCCTCCAAAGGTTATGCAATAGGTACTAGATTAAACAGCATAGCAGCGCGACTATTAGGTGGCCCAAATTAAAAATGCAAGGGGGGAATTTAATATATGTAACCGGCGACCGCATACACTATAGACATACAGATACATGTCATTTTTTCCTGCCAGTAAGTAGTTATTAGCAGACTTTTGGGGATTTTTGATTAAAATTCAGGATGTCTAAAATGAAAGCTGCTATCCAACATTTATACAACATCTTATTTTCAAACCATTTACATTACTATATATGTATGTATGTATATGTATATTTTTTCCACAGATTTGGTATAAATGTATCTATGAGGTTCTCAGTCTTCCAAGTGATGTTATCACTGGATACTGTTCTTTAATTTCCGGTGAAGAACTGAATCCTGTCACAATAGTGAAATTATTCAGGAAACAATTACTTTGTTACACAAAGAATGAATAAAAAAGCTCACATTTAAAGAGGGCCTTACATCAAAGGACTTCTTTGTTGTTTTAAAAATGAGCCTGTTGTGATTTGGGGCCTCAGAAGTCTCCTTCATGCCTTTCAGTTGAGATGTTAGAGACCCGTTGAACTGAGAGTAAAGTTCTGAAGCTGAACATGCTAAAAGGGATTATCTAGTCCCTTTGGGGAACATCTTTGGTTCCCCAAAGAAGAGCTGGACCAAGTCATAAGTAAAAAGCCACGAGAGCAAAGGAGGAAAAATGTAAAAGCGAATTCTTTGTTGAGACCTTTTTCACTGATTTACAAGAACAGAATAGGGGGAATATGTATCAAAGGCAAGCTTTTGAAAACAGTCTCATATAGTATCCTGTATCGCTCTTTATGGCCAAAATATTATTTCTATGTGCATAAGAAGTTGGCAGCCGGATAACAAAATTTCAGGACATCAAGCTGATTCAACATCATTATAAAAACATTATAAAAGCATTATTCGCAAGAAACTAATTGCTGCCTTGGAGAGGTAGCTAAAAACATACCAAGAAAACAGTGGCTAGTAGAATTCTTGGCTTTGACATGTAACGGGGAAATATGAATCTAGAAGATTCCGGGAGTGTTATGAAAGATTTTGACGTAAAAATTAAAATTAATTAAATTTTTTTACTCAGTTCTATTGACAAGTCAACTGTTTCATTACAGAAGTTCTTAGCCACGTTTGTGATTTTCTGTTTTATTGCGTTCTCCTATCAAATTGTTTTCATATTGGTTTTACTAAAAAAAAAAAAGTCCAGTTTTAAAGGATAGTTTCAGAAACCCTGAAAATTAAAACACGGAGTCTGAGTTAATGTAATAACATATCAATAAGTAAAGTTGGAACCCAAATTCACTCTCTTTGTGAAATACCAGTATTAATTGTTGTGATAGTTGTGTAAAAAGCTCATTTTGGTTAAAAATATATTGCCTACCAAGAAAGTAAAATAAATATTAGAGTAGTATCTCTTTCAAAGCTAATGTAAACATTTAAAACAGATTTTATAATTTTTTAATATATTTATTTGTTAAACTCAAGTGAAAGAAGGCTATGAATGAACAAACATGGTTATTGTCCACTCTCTAACTCATTACTGAACTTTAAAAGCACTTTATTTGAGCTGAAATCAGGTGCAGAATAAAGCTGTGCAGCAGAGCTAACACAAACGGGGTGTATGGTGTGTCTTCCTTCACTATAACATGAATGTTTGAAGGTCATATCATCAAAATACGTGGTTGTTTGCTATTTGCAAAAAAGAAAAAAAAAAGCTGCTTAACCTTTTGCTCCTGTCGTCTGTGCTCCTGTCCTTGGCCGTGGACCTGGCCTCTGGCACGTCTCACGCCCCCACCCCCTCTCCCTTTTTTTTTAGGAGTTTTTACTTACAGAGAAGGGGGGTCTAGGGAGACCCAGTTTATCTTAGTCTGTTTAATCAGCTTTTGTTTATATGCTATGACTGACTTTATGTTTTTGTACAATTACTGGTGTGAAGCCCATTGAGACAACTGTGTTGTGATATTGGGCTAATTAAATAAAATTGAATTGAGTTAAGAAATTTGCCAAAAAGCTATACTTGTTTTTCCCATTAACTTGATTCATTGTTTACAACGATACAGTTGTATACAAACTCAGAATTCTTTTTACTATTTTTAGTATTAGTAAATACAGGCATAGCACAATAATTTATTTAATTTCAGTTATATAACACATTTTTATACTGATATGTTGTGGGAAATGTTGCAGCATCTGGCAGGTTTATTTTATTTTTTCTTTTCCATTTTTCAAACTATCTCCATGAACTGACAGTAAAAAGAGGCAACTTCAGGATTCATTCTGTGACTGAAAACCTTGAACACACCTCAGCTTTTGTGCCGTTTTCAAGGATTAAAAACCACTTGAAGTGCTGTAATTTTAAAGTCAAAGTAGTATATTTCTCTTCACCAACAACTATCACAATAAATATATATTAAACAATATTAGAAAGGAAAATACAATAATTTGTAATTCTAAATGAGTTCCTTTTGCCTCAAAAAACAATGACCAAAAGTTTGTTACACCAAAATCTTGGCCAAAATAATGAAAAAGTGCTGGAAAACCTTAAAATGCTCAAATACTTTCTTAATCCTTTATTTAAAAAGTGTAAAACCCTGTAATTCTCCTGAACTAGGAGCATACCATTCTTACAACTGGTTTGGTGTTGGGAAGTCTGGACCTGCTTGTTATCTGTTTATTTAAATCATTATGCAAAAGTTTTGACTACACCTAACAAGCACATAACTAATTGGATATCTTGAGGTATGGATTATACTGTATATATGTGTATTTTTGTAAAACAAAATCAGTAAAGTTCTTGATACCAGGAACAGGGACAAACCATTGCAAGGAAGTCAAGCATTCCATCTTAAAAATCAAACAAATGTGCTCTGGCTTGAATCAAATGGTGTAATATGATGAACTCTCCCAGCTCAGTTTCACTATGAAGCTTCTTTACATTGACAAAGTTGACAACTTGCTGCATAGAAGTGTGATGGTTAGCGGTAACATGTCACACCAAGAAGGTCTTACTTCATATCCCATATGGGTCCTTCCTGTGTTTGCATGCTTTGGATTTCTCTGAGCATTCCAGCTTCTCCCACAGTCCAAAAACATGCATCATGGGTTGATTGGTGACTTTAAATTGTCCCTTGGCAGTAAGTACGTGTGTGTGTGCTGTGCGATGGACTGGTGAACTCTGCAGGCTATCGCCCTTGCCCCACAGTAGGGCCTCTTTGCCCTAAAGTATCTGGGATAGACTCCAGTGCCTCCTGTGACTCTGCACAGGACATAGCAGGAAAAAAATGGATGGATGGAAGCAGACAATTTGTTTTATCCAGTTAAACTCTTTCATCAAAAATCCAACAAAAACAGAAGAGACTAGTAACATTCTCACGCAGCACAGTTAAGCAAAGATAAAGGGCACCTTTATTGAAAAACTTCTAGTACGTCAATGATCTGATGTGTGTATACTTCTGGTCGCACTCACTTATTAACGTCAGCACTAAAGCTATTTCTATTTCATAATTAGTGACACGAGGCAGGTCGACGAAATGTCTCGAAGCAGTTGATGTTATCAGGGTGAGAATGAGGTGATCCAAGGCAGATAAATAAAATATAGCATGGCTGCTATTTGTTCTTCTACCTCCATCTTTAAAACAAAGAAAGACAGAAAAATGAGGAACACATAAAATTATCTAGCTGATAAGTAATCATAACCACATATTTAATCCTTACCTTCTACTAACTTCAATTAATAACCCTCGGCTCACATAAACATTTCACTTTGTGCACAAATAGAATGGAGCCAGCAGCGTTCGGTTCTCAGCCACAGAGAGGCTTCGCATGCAGGTCTATGTTTGAACACAGACCCCACCAGCTAGTGCTGCCAAAATTTAAACTGCATTGTGACTGAAAAAAAAACGGGGTCAGATGGCACTTCTGTGCTTTTCTCCTGACAGTTCTGTGCTCTGGGTCACATTTGTGCTGATTTCCCTTGTGATTCTCCTTATCTTTTGAACGAACACAGTTGTGCTGCATTTTCGGACAAACCTATTGAAACTAAAAAATATATATACATTTATAAACATGCTATAGAATCATTGATTTACAGTGTTTACTTTACTGAACCATATGGGAAAACTTTAAACTGTTGTGTAAAATTTCTAGAGCACAAATACCTAAAAAGTGAACTAGTTCTTTGTATTTGATGAACATCGGCTTTGATGCTGACAGTTTGTGTTAATTATGTTTGCAAAAATCTAATTAGACTTTCAATCAACCCGAGCTTATCTTAAAAGAGTTCTAAACATAACACTCCAACTTTTAATATAGAATGAGCACTATTTGACAGAGTTGGTGTGAGTTTCTTAAAATCATTTGAACGATATTAACTTAATAGTAAACTGACAAATCCATTTCAAATTCAAGGCATAGTGGCTCACATCTGGAGTATCCTCAATTCTTAGGAGCTATAAATTCTTGTCCTAAGTTTTATTTTTTTTCAAACTATACACGTTCAAACAATAGAAAGTTTTGCTGGCTCTCAGAGCAGCAGAGCCACCATGCCATTCCTTTAGATCTTTTAGAAGTGCCTTGAATGCAAATGAATCCCAACAGTTAAAATAAGAAAGACTCCCATCTCTCTACTTCCCATGGGCTTTATCTTTAATGTGTGATTGACAGCTCCATTAATTTGCCACTTGGAAAGAACTTACTGGCTTCTGTGAATACTGAGCAGTTTGACTTGGGTTAAGTTGCTTTGTTTTATTACAGATTTTGGCATCAATGCTGCCACCACATTTTGTGCACGTGTGTCTGAGCGTCACTGTGTAGAGAGTACATTCTTTTCCACAGCTCTCATGCTACGTTCACACCGGGCATGATGCGCATACTTGAAAGCGATTTCAGCATATGTCGTTCACACTAAACACCTACTGTTGGAAGAGGCTTGGTGTGAAATGTCGAAGCGGTGCAAATCTTGCTCTAGGCATTTTCTTTCACAGCCCTATTTTGATACATGGATGACATAGTGTGGTATAATTCCTGCTGTGCTCAAACCACAATTATTCATTTCTCCTTCATGATCAATTTTCAGACAGTTGAAAATTTCTGTGAATTAAAGGGATGCTATCCATACGTCATCACCAAATCTGGGTGCATGATTGGTCAAAGTTCAACTGGTTTAATTTTCAAGCCTCGTTCAAAGGCTTTGTGTTTCAAATGCAGAGCCCAAAAAGACCCACTCCTGGGAAAATCGTGTTTTTAACATATCCTTGTAGCATCTTCCTTGCCATGGAAGAAATACATAAAATGATTTAGGATTAAAACTGTATTTCTGAGTATTTCTTTATCCAAGTTATGATGGGTCAGGAGCAGATAAAAACATGCAGTTTGAAAAAGCTCAGATTTGCCTTCTCTTCTCCACTTCTAAATCCTCCATTTACTAGTTCCCTTGTCTGATCTTGCTCAAAACTGTATAGCTGGACAGCCTTGATATTGCTCACCGTTTTTGTGAGCTGAGAGTTGTGATGGTCTATAAGCTAACAGGAGAGTATAAACAAAGGCATGCTGGGAGATCAACATAGGGTTACTTCCACACCAACAATCCTGTCCACAATTCAGTCAAATTTCTAATAAACTCCTTCCTGCTGCTCCACAGAAAACATATAAATATACATAATTAAAAGACTGATTTTGCAGTAGAAAAAAATATAGGTAGAGTGGGAATTTAAAAACCTAGGTAACTGCAAGTGTTAAACAGCCGAAAACGTGCATATACACACGCGTTCACATACACTTTTAACTGGGAATTTGATTTGTATTCAGATTATAGAGATAAATATTGGCACAAATCTCTGCTGGTAACCTGTAGCTTGTTTTGTAGTTTTATGGGTAAGGGTTAAATAGTCATGGCCACCATATATTGGTGCCCTTGCACCAAATCATTATTGAATAATAGCACTGCTGCAAGCAAATCCCTGAGCCTAACACACACACAACATGAATACATATATTCATCCATCCATCTTCTTGGCCGCTTTTTCCTTTTCGGGGTCGCGGGAGTGCCGGAGCCTATCCCGGCTACTGATGGGCGAAGGCGGGGTTCACCCTGGACAGGTCGCCAGTCTGTCACAGGGCTACAATCACACACCCATTCAATCTCACATTCATACCTAGGGGCAATTTAGAGTCACCAATTCATCTACGAAGCATGTTTTTAGACAGTGGGAGGAAGCCGGAGTCCCCGGTGAAAACCCACGCATGCACGGGGAGAACATGCAAACTCCACACAGAAAGGTCCCAGCCGGGAGTCGAACCGGGGCCTTCTCGCTGTGAGGCAAGAGCGCTAACCACTGCTCAACCATGCAGCCCTGAATATATATATATATATATTTAAACCAGTGTTTCCTACAGGCAGACTTTATTTTAGAAAACCAGTTCTAAAACATCAGTGTATCAAACAAAAACGTGTCCTCCATCTGTTGTACCTGCTTTATTCACTTCATAGTCATGGAGGGTTGAGGCTTGTCCCTGTTGGCATTTAATCTGGCTCAGTATTTGAGAACATCCAAATTTAACTCTGTTTCACATCTTTTTTTTTTTGTTCTCCAAATAAACTAAGAATAGAATGTATCTTTGTATCTCCTGCACTTGCTGAAAACTCAAATTGAAAGTGAAATGATTCAGTCATTTCATTAGCCTTTGGGAGAAAAGGTTGAGAAAAGTAATAAAGATATACATTTATGTAAAATAATTAAACAGCGCAACAGTATTTATTCTCATGGTAGCCAAATATGAATTGGTAATGATTGGCCACTGACACAAGCCAAAAAGTTAGTACTTAAACCAATATCTTAAAGCTCTGCTGATTGCTCGAATTACCAGCTTGACTAACCATTACCCTTTCTTTAAATTGTTATTCCTTTCGTAAGTTGTGCGGAAAATTGCTCAGTTATAAGTGAAGCTATTGCTGAATACGACAAGATCTTCATGTGATTTAGTCAAGATTTGAGAAATTGATGGTTATAACCTAAACTCTTTAAATAGCCAGATGATGTTAATTAAATTTCATCACCAGCTATGAACCTCACTGTCAACATAGTTCACCTTGTTGTTATTGAGCTATTTGCATTCATCATCCTGTTTCAGTTTGTCATTATCTAAATTAGCCAATATAGACACACACATGCGCACAAGTATATAAATATGTTGATCAGTTGCTGATTTGGAAACTTGAAACCCTCTTAAAAAGAAAATGACAATCTATTACATTAATGGTTAGTTCATGTGAATAGTGAGACATAGAAAACCACAAAAAAATCAAATTTGTTTTATTGAGGGAAATAAGTATTTGTACCTTCTTGCCATAAAGGTGAGGATTTTGTTCTTGGATTTAGTTGTCAGTTTTATTACCGTAATTGATTCTTGTAATGTTTTGAGTTGTTCTTCTGTCAGTCACTCCAGGTTCATACTGATCTACCACTGCTGATTTTTTATTTCTGTTAATCACCCTCAGTGTTTTTAAAGTGTCTGGTTTTCAGTTTTAAATTGTCAAGTTATCTGCTCCATCAGCTTATTTCTTGATTGCATGGTTTTGTTTTGTTTCAGTTTATTTATTAAATGTTTTAATTGCTGTCACCAAGCCTGGTTTCCTGCATATTGGCTCCTACACTTCCAGTCACGACAGGGAAGACTTCCAAATTATTCCCCTACCCCTATGGCTTCTCCCAACCCCTTCATGTAGCCCTCCAAATGGAGAGCTATGAAAAATTAGTCTCCTCGAATTCCGACATAATCCCTAGATGGTGTCATCACTATTTGTCATCTACGTTAGCGCGTAGCTGCCAGCGCTTGGAAGATAAATAATAACATGGATTTTATAACTTTAAAAAGACATGATCAAACAAAAGCAAACTTCTGTACTTCTGTACTTGTGGCTCATCCTACTGTTTGAGGGATACAGAGCTTGAAGTTCCTTCGGTCTATCCTTAAAAGACAATTTTGGACCCCCCTTTCCCTTCACATGCCCCTTCAACTGGAAGGGTAGAAAGAAGCCAGAGGATTATGGGAAGAATTCAGAATCAGCCTTAGTAGGGTACTTTGTGGCAAAACCCTTATTAGCTAGCACAAAGCTCTGATGTTTCTTGGAGTTGATGTCCAGGTGTCTGCACATACCAGGAGGAATTTTGGTTCACTTTTCTTTGCAAAGAATTTCTAAATTATTAAGATTTGGTCCTTGTTGCTTTGCAACTCTGAGCTTCAGCTCTCTCCTTAAGTAATCTAAAAGATTGAGATCTGGTTGGACCACTCCATGACTTTGATATGCTTCTTCTTTAGCTGTTCCCTTATTGCCTTTTTTTGGTCATTATTCTGTCTATGACCAATTTTAAGCTTCCTGGCTTTAGGAGGGACGGAGTTTCTCACACAAGATGTGATGGTACATTGCTCCATCCGTCCTCTCATTGCCCACGTGAAGTAGCCCTGTGCAGAAAAACACCTCAAAACAAACCTCCTCCATGCTTGAGAGTGGGGATGGTGTTTTTGGAGTCATAGGCAGCATTTCTCTTTCTCCAAACCCATGGGTTGAGCTGAAGAACTCCATTTTGGTCTCATCTGACAACAGCATCTTCCAATCACTCATGATAGTGTTTATTGACAAACTTCAGGCGGTCCTGCACATGTGGCTTCTTGAGCTGGGATACTTTGTGAGCGTTGTGGCATAAAGTATTCCCAACGATTTCCTTGGGTGATCCCAGCCACTCTGAGATCATCAAGTATCTCTTGCTATGTTGTTTTATGCCTATTTCTCACTGTTATGATCATGAAAACCCCACCAGGTGAGATCCTGTTTGGAGCCCCAGACCTGATGGTCAAGTTGTAATTATTGGATATTCACAGTTATCACCTTAACCTCTAGTTTCTTGCTGATGTTTTTGTACCTCAATTCGGTTTTGTGGAGGTCTACAATCTTCTACCTTAAATCCACTAAAAACTCTTAAGTTTTTTTCCATGTTGGAGAGTTTGGAGTCTGACTGATTGGTTCTGTGGACAGGTGTCTTTTATGTATTTATACATTCTTTAAAGCCTTGTTTTCATTATGATTTTCTATCTCTCACTGTTAGAATAGACCTAGCATTAGAATAAAACACTGTCAATTTCTTTTTTAAAGGATAAACCTACAAAATCAGTAAGGGATCCAAAACGTATTTCCTCCACTGTCGAACTGACAGTCTATTGTAAAGCCTTGACTGGGATCAGTTGTAGTCTAACCCTGTGCATCCCTCGCATTAGGTATGACCCAAAGTCCTTATAAAGCCCACTGGTCCCCGTAATGGGTATTATACCGCATGAGTCCTAGTTGGATAATAAATATAAGAACACACTTTCACACACACACACTTTCATGGACAAGACTTTATATTAATGAAGTCACTAATTTGCTATGACAGTCATTCTGAGTCTTGTGTATTACATATTGATAATAGGATATGGCTTTCAATTAAGTTAAAGTGTTTACTCCCATGTGGGCGGTCCTGGCTATTACACACAATGATTTAATGACATAACATTCAAATACCAACCCTTCCTGCATTGTGATCATTGACTGTAAAAACACTGGATAGTTCACACCCTCCGTCATTGTGGTTTAAATAGGAAGTACCTGAAGGATCAGTGAAGTCAAAATCCCATAGACTTCTATTGAGAAATAGACAGTTATTACTCAGTCATTTTATTTATCAGAATAACCATTCTTGCTTTGATACCTTCTTCTCTCTAATCCTGATTTTTTTTAAAGATATAGTTTCTTTATTGCAAGTTATTCAAGTTCTAAACTGACCAATCAAATGCCTCATATTTAACCATATTTGTTGATGGGCTCAGGAAACAATGGTGATGGCTTTGGCCTGATGTTACGAAATCTAAGAGGTAAGGCCTTTTCTATGGGTGACGTCATACCTCGCTTTGTCCATTGTTTCTACAGTCAATTATTGTGACTTCTTCCATTGATGTTAAAAACTTTGCACACATTTGGCAGACTTTTTTGTCATCCAAATTCATGGATAGATAAATAAATACTTTGTTAATCCCAAGGAAAATCATATAGCAATCTGTAGCTTCACAGGTATTAAAAAAAGACATTAAAAATAAATAAATACATAAGACCATACAACTCATCTGTGATTAAAGTCATACTAGAGTTCCTGCATTATGTAACCTGTATTATAAAGCTTATATTTCTTTATTTTATAAAAAAAAAAAGAATGCATTGGATCAACTGAAGAAATTAAAGATGATTATCACAGAAATAAAAATTAGTAAACTTCTGATTCTGATGCTTTTGTAAATTTGTATGGTGTCATTTTGAATTTTCAAGAGCTCATATATTAAACTGTGACTGTAAAACTAATATTTAAAACACACATTTTTGTATTTCACATTCCATCTTTCTTCTTTTTGCGTAATTTTTCCAGTATTTTTGCATGTGCATTTTCTCCTTGACATATTCCATTGAATGACTTTTCAAAATTGGGTCACTGACTTCTTTGCCGTCTCTCATAGTGGTGTCAAGTATCTAACACTTGAGCTTTGGCCATACAAAGTCCCTTCAATTTAGTGGAAGTGGAACCAATTTTGAGCCTGAGAGTATCATGGCTATGGCTAGTGTAATTTCCTTCAAGAAATTCAACCACAGTTTCATTCTTTTTTTCTCGAAAATGATTTTTACATGGAAAGTGTTTTTTCATTTCAACTGTTCAATGTAGCTTCAACAATATATATTTTTTGCATTAATCCTTTTACTGTCATGAGTAGGACTCCAATGCATAAAGCATTAGTGCTGGTTGTTTACTCAGAGAAGGGGACTGAAGGCAGCTTTACTTCTTATTTTCTAACTTACCCCGCTCTGCCACATTCTAATTGGCTGGACACACCTGATCCAGGTAAATCAACCATGAGAATGACAAAGAAATCTGGAAAACGAGCAAACACCATTTCACCTCTAGAGTTCCACCACTGTTTCACTAAAAACAACAGTTGTAACACAAATTACCCTAAATAATGTTTTTGTTGGAAAAAATATTTTCATAAATCTTCCACATGACCAAGCTTGGATGTTCAAATATTTCCACCAATGAAAAATGTACATTTTTTTTTTTTTTTTTCTTCATACATTCTATAATTGTAGAGTATACCTGAACAAAACCATTTTCATTCTTACTCGATATAGGAGAACAAACCCTGTGGAGTGTTATTGTTAAGTGATCAAAAGAATACTATGAGGAACTCCTCTTTGTGGAGGACAAGACCCGCCGGAAGGTTCAGCAGTGTCATTTTAACAATAGAGATAACTGAAAACCTCAGCAGAAAGTCACCAGGTGTGTGCAGATTCAGCGTGAAATTGCAAAGGCTTTGAAGATTATAGAGCTGACAAAATGTTAGAGGTCAAACTGGTGCAAACAGAATGGCTGACTTGACTGGTGATTCCCAATTTTTAGAAAGGAACTACAAGGAGTATCGCAATTATGAGGAAATCACACTCCTCGGCTGCACACAGGAAAGCCTATGGCATGGTTCAGTGCCACAAAAAATCCTTCTGGACTAAAAGCAGTTGCTGCACTGAGTGAAAGGCTTTCAGTGGTTAAGTTTTCTATAAGGATGAAGTTTAAATAAAGCACAACATTTAGGAAAGTATTGCCAACAACAATGATATAGCAAGTCTAAAAGGCTTTCATAGTACTAGTTTAAAGAGACAGAGGACCCACACAGGGGTCCTCTGCAGGAGGTACTAGGGCCTGGTGGATCATACATTTCTGTTTGGACGTCACCAGCTCTGTGGTCACCAAAAGCAGTTCCACTTGGAGAACTGCTGAGTGCAGGTAGAGCTTGAAGCTGATCTCTTTTAAAATTGATCATGGGCGCGTGTTAACATCCCATATGTACAGGGCCACTATCAAGCCAATCTCAGCGTTAGTCTGTGGCCCCCCTCCCTCGTCATAATCATTCTACAAAGGTGGAGCCTCGGTACAGATGTAAGTTAGCTTGAAAGCGATTCCAAACGTAGTTGGTGTGTGTGTGTTATGTAAACTCTTTTAAATTGTTTATTAAAAATGTGTGTGGCTCATGTGAATTTTATCCTAAATTCTGATATTTTGTGACTAAAGTGATTTGGAGATTGTTATCACTGGAGAACCCGTAAATGTTTACACGATTGAACACTGGAGGGGCATTTTAAATGTGAGTTAGATCAGCTTTCTAACTGTTTTTATCGTTGGGTGTCTCACTGTTGTTCTTGAAATCTGTCTTGTTGGTTTTTGGATGAATTCAAGAACTGTCATACTTGTTTTTTTGTTTCCACTGCTTGCATTTGTTGAGATTTTATCTCCTTTTTTACTATTTGTTGAACTTTTGACTTTGGGCCGCTTATGACCCATTTTAACCTCTGGCACTTTTAAACCCAGTAGACCTTTTACTCAGTAGTTTTAAGTGGTGACCCGGTGCTGTGTAGGTGTTGTTCCCTTCCTTTTATTTTTTGTGTTATGTTTTATTGAGGGGACAATTAATTAATTAATTAATTTTATCCTATTACAGCCTGGCTCCGATTAAAAGCTACTGTTTGGTCTGGTACCTTGTGTTTTAATAAATCGTATTCTCAAATCAGTTACTGCCTCGTCCAGTTAATTCTGGAAACCTGCCTTTTATTGTGTGCAGTCTAGTATCTTTTCCTACATGAGGATCAGACTGCTACACATATTTGTTATTTTTTATAGTCATATTTCTGTTAGTTTGCACTCTGTCCTCTAATTCTTCCAAAATAAAACCTATTTACCTTATCAAACTTCTGCTAGATTTGCTTTATCCACCCCAAATGTATTCTGCAGTTTTGTTAATTGTATTTTTCATCCCTGAATTGATGATTCCCCTCCATCTTGCTGCCCCTACAAGCAGAGGCAAACAGACACTGCGATGCCACCTGCATAAAGCATGTGGTGGGGCAGCGAATGTTTATTTCCAAATTTCCCAAAGGTACAATGACTGCTTTCACACCATGTGCATACTTCTGCCTTGTTTCGAAGCGACGATTTGTGGACTTTATATTTGCATAAGTGTCTGGACTAATATGGGCCGAGGTCCAGTAAATCCACAGTTCAAAAACTGGGGTGGTCCGCAAGACAGGTCCAGGAGGAGGTATGTGAAAAAATTACAATTAATTAGTATAAAATTTGAAATGTGTGTCATAAGAAGGTTCTAAAGATTTGCCTTAAGTAAGTTGCATAGTACTGTGTTGTTAATGATTAAGTTTATACACTTTTTCAAAGGATTTGAAGTGCAAATATGCAAAACATAGAAAGTATTATATTCTATATAAGGTTTGGTTTTGCAGCTCCCTCCAGGATATTGTGCGGCCTTTTTAGTGTTGCGACACAAAAAGTCAGAATTTGTGGCAGTTTTTGTGAAAAGTTACTATTTTTTTAAATAACAGATTCAAATTAAGACTGTAGAAAGATGTACAATTTTTTTGAATTGATGTTTTTTTCCCATCAGTTTATTGAAGTGTAATCTCTTTTGACTCCATAAAGAATGCACTGATACAATTCCTGATGAATACTTTCGTCCTGGTCCTTTGGATAGTAGGCCAGACTTGTCTTGTCTATAAGTTGTTCATTTTGAATTTTCATTAAGCTACTGTGGATGAGTAAATCCGTCCATCCGATACTAAAATCTCTTGTAAATAAATGCTGTTGTACGTTTGTTCTGGGTTTATGCTTAGTGGAAGCAAGCACTAAATCCCACCATAATGGGGTCACGCTTAGCTCTGGCCCACAATGGGTATCTAGCTGTTCAGGGTTGTAACAACTGCATTAATGTGTACCTCCTGTCAAAAACAGTTACCAAATGTAGATCTTATATCTGATGGAAGACCCAAGAGTAGGCAAGAGCTCTGCTGGCCAGGAAGGTCCCTGTCTGTAGACAATGCCTGCAGATAATTAACAGATCTGCAAGACATTCATTAACTGGGTAATAATAAGTGTTCACAAAAGTCACACCTTCAAGCATGGGTGGGGCATCTGGAAAAAAAGTGCTTGAAACCATGTACCATACGTAGTGTCAAGAAAAGGAACTGAGCTGTTCCTTTGATTTCAGTATGGAAATTTGAATTTATTTGGTTGTCTAGTCACTGGACTGAATGTTGCCTCCTCATAGACTTTGTAGTCATGTCATTTTGTGTACCCTGGACACTTGCGTATTACAATACACTGAATAGTATGGGTGTTATGATTAATCAATATCTATTCCTACGATCCAACCAGATCAATCTGTCTGAGGCAAGGTATTAATTGAATCCAAATGAATCAACCTATGCCATTAAGCTAAAATGTGAATGGATTTGCCATTAATTATTGTTTACTTGTTTATTTGTATACATATTTAATTTACATTTGATAATCTTGCAAGAAATATAACCTCACCTGCTGCGTTCAGTACCAGGTATTTATCTTTGAGTCACACCAGCTGAATTTTTGGATAAAGACATCCTTGATTGATTTTTAGTCAGTGAATCGGATCACTCAAAATGAACCAAAATCATTAACCAAAAATTATGATATGAAATAAATTGTCTTTCAAATGAATCATCCCTACTGAATAGTGACACAACCTTGTTATACCTTCCAAAGCCTCAACTGTTGTGGGCCAGATGTAAGACATATTCTTCATTTGCGAGGACAAGGGTGAGGCTGCACCTGGGAATAGACTAATCGGTTTTTGCAGATGACTTGTTCCGCATTAAGAACAAGTTTCCCCTGTGTCATCCCTGCCATGTTGCTGGGGATGGAGAAGGGCATGTCGTAGTTTCTACTGAGCATGGCTAAGCAGGACTGTAACATAACATTCTCTTATCCTTGAACTGAATTCCTCATAACGGTTGAATAAGGGGTAAAGAGCACAATGAGTATTATGTTCCACTGAATGATAGTTTAATGAGATTTCTGCACCCCCCATTCCCCCAACTAATGAGATTGTCTGTTTTTCTATCCATACATTAGGGAATGTTAAATGATTGGTAAAATATACACCAAAAAAAATCATATTTATGTGTTAAATTATATCTACAGCATTAGAGGAGCTGTTTAAAGTAATACTCTGCAGCAGTGTTGTGCTTTTCTCAGAAAAAAAAAATAGTTCTATTTATAGACACTCTATTTTTAGCAACACTGGTGCCACAGAAACTGACAAAGTGAGAAGCGCTGCACGTGACAGGCTTTGCCTCCACAGTTCAGTGAATCCAACTTCTTACATCTCTCCTCCATCAGTCCATCCTCAGCTCTCTCATTGAGGATTTTGTTTTTCGCCTCTGCCTCTCTCACATCACGTCTCATTCACTTCATCCCCTCATTCTTCCTTTACCTGTCCTCTCATTCAAAATTTCCTTCCTGCTCCGCATCTCTGCATTCAGTCATGAAACACTGGCTACGCAGTCACGTTTTGCTTCATACTTTGACAAACCCCCGAAGGCAAGCCATTTCAGGATATTTCACAGTGGAGCAACACACCAACTCTGTCACTCTTACAGATGTGGGCACATAAGCCAGCACGCACGGATTCTTGCACACAGTTTTGCATCCACACACACACACACGCACCGACTTGTTTTCATGCGAGTCTTTACACGTGAATCCTTAACCTGCCACAACCGATAGGGTTTTCTCACATCAAGATGCTTTGTGTGACATGGTCAAATACAGCAAGCGACAACAAAAGCGTGGATGCGATTTGCTGAAGGCAACAAACGGCACAATTTTTTTTATATAGAATCATGAAAGTCTGAATGCAGCAGATCTAAAAATAATGTCAGCTTTATTTATTTATTTACAACCCCCCACCCACTCTCCTCAACCAGAATCATTCAGCTCATGCCACTGCTTTGCTCTCTGAGGAGATGAGCTAAAAATAGAGGTGTTTCCCGTGCACGTTTCAGAATTATTTCCCTCAGCCTCTAACCATTGCTCCACTTCTATTCTTATTCCTATCTAACCCACGCTTTACTGTTTTTGTTTTTTTTGGCTCCTGCCAGAAAGAAAAAAATAACAACATAAAGGAGCTTTTCTCTTTATTTTTGGAACAGAAACCCAAGATAATTTAAACGTGACTACAAATAACATTAGTTGAACTTTTTTTTTTTTCTTTTTGTCAACACATTACCACGCATCACATGTAGGACACCAGTAACAAGCATAGTTGGGTACAAAGCTGTATTTATACAGGGGGACAAATAACATGCTGTATTTAAAGGGAAAAGGTTTTATTTTATGCTCTTAGATTGCACTTAAAATAGGGAAGCGTGGATTTTGAAGGGAAGAATTTGGATCTAGTGTATATCTGTAAAGACTCATTCATCAAGGATGGTACAATAACAGAAAAGGCTTTAATTTTTAAGTTGAAGACTTCTCACCTTCTTTTTTGAACAATAAATACAGTATTCTGTTCTTTATTTCCAACTGTAAAGCTGCAACATTGTGGGACGAATAAAGGCTCGTCTTATTTCAGATTTCTGAATTTCTGTTCACTCGTTGGCCAGGTATTATGAGTGTGGGGCAACGCGACAAGGGAAAATTAATGGAAGTCCCAAGCTTTGCAGTCCTTGTCGGGATAGCTTACTTATTCAAAGTTAAATTTTGCTTTTATAGAAATCAAATGGGTCCAGTCTGAACACACCCTAAGTCTAGATGATCCCTTTTAGAATTGTTTTTTTCTGCTATCTTGTATGAATATCATTTTATTATCATCAGTGCTTCTGTAAACACCCAAGTAGCAAGGAAGATCTTTGTAAAAGGGGCTTGTCCTGTTTTTTACTGCTTCTATCTAGAGTTTAAATTCATTTTTTGCTGGTGTTTAACATACACAGACAATTTTAAAAACCGGTGCAAATGTATTTTGTTGCAAAAAAATAAAATTTGGCTTTTGCAGCCCAGATTGTTATAATAATGTATGAATCAGGATGAATTTACAAATGAAATTGTTTTCCAAAGTATAAATCTTAGGACATCTGATGTCACATCTGACATATAGGTCAAAAGAAACCTCTGGTGGGACCATCCATTTCTGCCTGCTTCATTATGGTAAGGGGCATGAGTGGACTGGAGCATAGCCAGACTGTCATCATTGCAAAGAAAAGGAGTTTCAGTGCTTCTTCCCAGGGATGTATTGCTGTCGAAGCAAACCTGACTGCTGCTCCACCACCTCTACCCTCTGCCCCAACCATGCTTGTCCTGCTCATAGATAGTCTTGCCGAACACGCTGGAGTGCATTGAAACCCCTCTATGGCCCCATTTTCATAACTGTATTCGGACTTCAGCCTTGATTTTTGACGTGCTGCATTTTGATTAAGAAGAACACTTGAGACTTTGGAGAAATCATGGCTTAAAAGGTTGCTCAGAAGAGAAGTGAGCAGGATTGTTCCATGAGCATAGCAATTTTTCTGATTTGTTTTTTTCTGCACTTGCACCAAGCCTGTAAAAAATAATTTCCGTTAAGGTATAATTTCAATGTCAGCACACCAAGTGGTCCTTCTAATTTATCAACCATAAGAACTAATGATCAACTGTAGTGTTTTTTTCAGAGCCAATACCGATTATTAGAACTCAAAGTGGATGGTAAATTATACTTGTGACCAATATACATTTGCAGTAAAGGGTAAATTTAGAATATTACAAACTCCAACACTTAATTATGTTTAAAGACTGTAAGCATATTTTATTAAGAACGTAAAAAGGACAAATTATAAATATGAGCATATATTGTAATATTTAATAGAAACTTAAATTCTTAGCCTGAAACTTCCTGAAAAAAATAAATTATATACAATACAAAATTGAAGTCCTTGTTTAAGCAGAAAAAAAGATTTTCAGAGTTCCCCACTCAGTTTAACTTTTCCTTTTTTTTAATGAATCTAAAGTGGGGCCACTTGATGGCATGTGGTTCAATCATTTTTCATTTATGACACCGTTTGGCCTTCAATTACACTGTTTCCATTAAATCATAATTGTAGAATAAACACAACTCAAGCAATAAGTAATTCAAAAACAATACTTTGATTTACAACAGATACATTAAATTTCTGCTCATCATTATCTCTTAAAGAAGACGTCAGCATCTTATTCAGGTCATGCAGCGCCTAGCTATGTGGGAGTGGCTATGGATTAAGCGATCTTGGGAAATCTTGGTTGGTGATTTTACACAAGAGCAGTGAATCCAACACTTTCTCATGACACAGTTCAACTTTTTATGAGCTGTGTGATGCTGTGGGACCATGTGACTCATTTAATTTGAAAAAAAAAAAGTGTTTCCATTGCAGTTTTTTTTTAAATATGTCATTTCAATACCCATCAAAACCACCTCCTCCAAGCGCAAAAATTCATATTTTTTTTCGACAAATATGTTTTTTTCTAAATTGACATGTTTCCATTAGAGGGATTTTTTATTGCAAATTAAATTTGTGCAATTTCATAGTCATTGGAAACACAGCTAATGACAGTTTCAGTTATCTAAACATCTGTAGTTTTCTGTGTTCTGAGAACTCTACATTGGGATAGAGGAAAATAAGATGACCACTACTGCCCTGAGGTTTTCTTTTAATGTGCTTTGCTGTTCTGCCACTTTTCATATTCTGTAACCTCAGTGTGTTCCTCTTAATAAAAGAAGTCTGAATTGAGGTTTTTATACTCTCTGAACAATACACATACTTCTACCATCCCAGACTGTTTTCAGTCTGTTGACAGCATCATTGTTTCATGGGGGGAGATAATGAAAGCAAGCAGAGGTGTTGTTTATATTGACAGTATGACATTGTTAGGATTGCATCCTCACAGTGAGTAAAGCTACCACTAGTTGTGTGATGTAAAAGACTGTGATATTTATTAATATTTTGGGAGACTTTTCCCTGTCATTACATCCCTCCAACAAATGACATTTGATTGTTCTCTATAGTTTCTTCACAACCTTTTTGCTCTGTGAGAGAAGAAACCACTTCTGACCTCCCTACTATTGCTCTTGCAGCTTATGCTTCTCTTTGGCTCTGAAGGTGCGTACACACCAGCTTCATAGTAAAAACAACACAATAAAAGGAAGAATCTTCTCCCTGCTGTTACCTGTGTGCCTGGCTCTGGTTCAGTGTGTTCACCCTGTATACATGTTCTTGAACACACCACATGTAGCTGTTATGAACGCAACTTTACTCTTTAATCTGGCCTGTAGCATCAATCAGACACTAAGTATCAGCCCAATATTTAAAATACTTGATTTACATGGTGATTCCCAATAAAAAGGAAGCATAAAAAGTATTTGCTGTACTTTATATCACTAAAATTCAAAAGTAGCCCTTTTCTAGTTTTTTATTCTTGTGATTTTCTCTGCAGTCTGTTTTATCCTCGGAAGTGCACCAGGGAAAAGCATGAGACACTGTGTTCTAACCACTCTACTCTCTATGCACTACACAAGAAATAACAACAAATACATAAACCAAAACAGAAATTACAAAAAGTTTGTGTCCCTATGTGAACTGTGTATTAGTCTTAACAGACCTAACTGGATAGATAGCATTGTTGCTTTTTTTGGACAAAACGTCACAGACCAGTTTGCTGGATTGGTGAAGCTTAAAAATGTCCGGAATTACAGTTTGTTTTTTTGTTAAATGGATTTTACTGAAGTAGTTTTATTATCCACAACTCTGTTTTTGTGCAGTTTATGAGCAATTACCCCTCAACATGCACACCATAGACAATCATGTTATTTTATCCGAGAACCATTGTTACTAAACTAATTGGCAGTCACTTTGACTCTATTGAGTCATTTTTGACCAGAAAAGAAAGATTAGACCCTTTCTGAGCTCTGATTCTGCATTGTTTTATAATGTCACTCAGTTTATTATTTTTATCTCTTTTAGTACTCTACTTGAGCCTTGCTGATCCTGACTTCTGTCGCTCCTCGTCCACATCATAACTGAGCTTTCTTAAACAACTGCAAAGCTACAACTGTCTTCTTAGGTTGTCTATTATCCTAACACTAAAAGGCCAAATAAGTAACACATGTTCTAAGCTATTCATCAAATTACACCACAACCCTGATGTTGTCAGGAGTCAGAACTCTGCCTCCCCTTCTGGTCATCAGTGGGAACTGTCTCCAGAGTACTGAAGACATTACATCTCCCAGCAACCCCAGTGCACACGCCCCAGATAGCGCTCAGCTGACTCTCATTGTCAATTACCCACAGGATACTTAAGTACTACACAGAGGCTCACTCTGTGTGAAGTATTGTTTGTGCCACCCTGCCTGTATTGCTGAGTGTTCTATCTGGACCTGATCTTCTGTTTCTGGCCCTGATTCATCTCTGATTGCTTGCCGCCTGCCCTTATCCTCTCCTGGACCCTGACAACTCTAGTCTCTTCTTGGATGATCCCATGCTTGTGACTTACCTCTACCCATCTTTTAAACCTACTCCACACTTTATTAAAGTTAAGATGATCTGGAGAGATACACAATATGTTTCACCTAATCATACACGGAAATGTAAAATAGGACATTTGCTCAAATGTGAGAATTGTAAAAGGGCAACCTCTTTAAAAATTGTTTACTTTGTAAGGTTTTCTTTCCTCACTGTAATTCATCCACTAATAAAATATCTGAATTGACACATATTTCACATTTTTATAAGATGTTTTTATTAAACCAATGGACTATATACATACATATATATACTGCTCACAAAAATTAAGGGAGCACTTTAAAGAAACACATTAGATACATCAGATCTCAATATGAAGTTGGATATCTATACAAATGACGACAGAGCAGTGTCTTAGGAACAAAAGGATGCCAAGTCTTAAATGGAAATAAAAGTTTTCAGCCTACAGAGGGCTCAATTGTGCAGACACCATAAAATCAGAGTGAAATGAAGATGGGGCAGGCTAGTCCATTTTTTCTAAAAATTAATTTCTGCAACTCAAAATGTTTTTCAGTATCTTGTGTGGGCCCCATGAGCTTGTATGCATGCTTGACAACGTCGCAGCATGCTCTTAATGAGACGGCGGATGGTGTCTTGTGGCATTTCCTCCCAAATCTGTGTGAGGGCATCCCTGAGCTGTTGTACAGTCTGAGGAGCAACTGGCGGCACCTAATGGACCGAAACATAATGTCCCAGAGATGTTCTATTGGGTTTAAGTCACGGGATTGTGAAGGCCATTTAATTGTTTCAATTCCTTCATCCTCCAGGTACTGCCTGCATACTCTTGCCACTTGAGGCCGGGCATTCGTGCATTAGGAGGAAACCAGGACCTACTGCACCAGCGTAGGGTCTGACAATGGGTTCAAGGATTTCATCTGGATACCTTATGGCAGTTAGAGCTCCATTTCCTAGGCAGTAGGGGTCTGTGCGTCCCTCCATGGATATGCCTTTCCAGACCATCACTGACCCACCACCAAACCTGTCATGTTGAACCATGTTACAGGCAGCATAACGTTCTCCTTGTCTTCTCCAGACTCTTTCACGTCTATCACAGGTGCTCAGGGTGAACCTGCTCTCGTCTGTAAAAAGTACAGGGCGCCAGTGGCGGACTTGCCAATTCTGGGGTTCTTGAGCAAATGCCAGTCGACCTCCATGGTGCTGGGCAGTGAGCAAGGGCCCACTACAGGATGTCGGGCCCTCAGGCCACTTTCATGAAGTCTGTTCCTGATTGTTTGGGTAGAGACATTCACACCAGTGGCCCTCTGGAGGTCATTCTGTAGGACACGAGCAGTGCTCAGCCTGTTCCGCCTTGCACAAAGGAGCAGGTATTGGTCCTGCTGAGGGGTTGAAGACCTTCTACGTCCCTGTCCAGCTCTCCCAGAATAACCACCAGTCTCCTGAAATCTCCTCCATGTTCTGGAGATTGTGTTGGGAGACACATTAAACCTTCTTGCTGCAGCACGTGTGGATGTGCCATCCTGGAGAAGTTGGACAACCTGTGCAACTTCTGTAGGGTTAAGGAATCACCTCATACTGCCAGTAGAGATAATTATCAAGCCAAAATCAGCACGAGTGGAAAACCAGCCAAAACAGATCAAGAGGGAGAAACTTGAAATGACCTCCACATGTAACACCAGTCCTGTTTTGAGAGTTTTCTAGTTGTTTCCACTGAAGTGCACCTGTTGTTAATTCCATGAACACCAATAATTATCAGACAGGTTTAATTCAATTCATGCCAGGCCCAATAAAAGTGTTTCTTTAATTTTTGTGAGCAGTATATATACATATGGTGTTCTTTAGCTTTGTTTGTTTTCAGTTGTTTTCTTGGTTCTTGTCATGTTTTGTTTTTTCTCCTGTCACTGTTACACCAGGTACAAGTTACTAGTTATTCACAGTATTCACAGCTGTCTTTATTTGGGGTCACTGGGATCACTCCTCTTTATGTTCTCTGTCCCTGAGGATGGTTCCTGTTCCTCTTCCTTGATCATATTTCCAACTTCAGGCTGTTGAGGACTCCTCCTCTTCCTACCCCCTTTCCACTGGTGTGTTGAGGCATCTGGGATCTGCCCTTTTANNGGGGGGGGGGGGGTACTGTGAAGGTGGTGCCCTTTGGTTTGTTTTAAGTTGTTTTCTTTGTTCTTGTGAAGTTTTGTGTTCTTATTTTCCTTTCCTTGTCAGTTACACTAGGTAGAAGTTGCTAATTATCCACAGGTGTCATTAAGTATCTCCTGGTCGTTTGTGTATTCATTATTTTGTTGCTGCCATTGTTCATGTTTCTTTTTCATGTTTAAATGTATCTATTGAATGTTTAAGTTTGCATTTTAGATCCCTCATCACTTGTTCCTGACAAAGATTTACAGAATTCAATATTTATCTTTTTTGTAAAATGCTGATTTCAGCATTGCTTTTCATTATCTACCTGATGCATAAGTGTCTGCTAAATAATTTCATGTAAATGTCAGTTTCCTTATTTAAACATCAAGCTTGTGTTTTATTTCTCCTTAAAAGAAAAACATCAGTATATGTTTTGTGTTTGGCTTGTATGCATTTTATAGAGATTGGATAAAGGAAAGTGTGTATGACAGTCCTTTTCAGTTTATTAGGAGACAGAGACAGGCAATTTTCATTGCGCGGTAGGATGTAATCAAGTGGTTCAGACTTGATTCCCTGATATATTACAGCTATAAAAGCTTATATCATGTCTATAATAGGGATATGATCACCCTGGCATCTTTGTCATAGAAACATTGCAGGCAGAATCAGCTGCTGTGTGAAGCCCAGTGGGGCCACAGTACCGTTGTGTCCTCAAAGTGCATTCAAGTTAATGATGTAAATAAGGGGTATATACACTGAACATGATCTCTAAAGTCATCCTTTGGATTCTGAAGAATGGAAATTAAGCTGAATATGGGAGGTGCCCATTACCAGAGGTTTGCTTTGCCCACATTAAGAAGATGTCTGATTGGTGGGGATATGATTTAATAAATCCATCCGATTGTTATGGAGCGGCCATGATGCAGAAGTTGAGCGGTCGACTTCTGATTTGTAGATCGTAGGTTCAATTCCTGCCTTGCCACCCATATGTCAAAGTGACCTTGAGCTAGATAATGAACTCCTCATTCCTTGTAGTGGTAATAAGTTGGTGCAAATGTTCTTGACTTTAAAGCACTTTCTGCCTTAAAGCAAGGTAGACGATCGCTATATCAGCATAGCCATTTTACCATTTTAAAAAGACCCCCTAAAAATGGATAAATTTGGGCCCTAATAATATCTAGGATTACTTCTTTTGGGATGCTTAGTTAAAAGTGCGACAACAGATGACCTAAGAACAATCATACAGTCATTTATCTTTTATTTCTGCTTGTTTCTATGTATATTGTTATTGTTTTTGCATATGCATGGAAGTGTGTTTTTGTTTAATTGTACCTACAGCACCTTGAGTTGTATTTTACATGAAATGCACTTTAGAAATAGATTAATTTGAATATCAACTGAAATCCACACTCTTAATCTGTGGAAATATTAACATAAAAGAAATGTGAATAATTAGCTTATGAAACCAGGTGGCGCTGTAGCTGACCTCAATCATCTTTACCCTTTTTGCTATCATATTTGTACAAAGTAGGTGAAAAACTTTGATTATTCCCATGTAGCGACTGTGAAATGAATAAGGTTGGACATTTAATGACTATGTTGCACCAAATTTCAAATACTCAGATGACATAAAGATTTTTATATCACCAGAAGAAAGCCTTAATTGCTAAAAGTAAAAATTGGATTCGGCAATATTAGCAGCTAGACAGTGTCTAGACCTTGCATTATGATCTTATAAATCCAATAAAGTCCTTCCATTACAAATTTTAGTCGATGAAAAAACAAAAGATTAGAATGACATTCCACTTTTTTAATTTGTTGTGAAAAAAAGATTAGGTAAGGTAAAATGATCATATTTGTAACCCTATTTTAAACTGAATTGTAAACACCTAATCTGAAGATAATCATCTTTTGTCTGTGGGGTAGATTGCCACCATCATCGACCCACTTGGAAGCTGTTTTAAAAGTAACATCCATCTTCCCTAGAGAAAGACAGACAGAAAGTGATATGAAGAAAGATAGCACACTCTCTGTACTTTCTATGCCAGTAAAAATCTGAAAGTCTCACCCAGTTTTGTGTATTACTAAGAGTGTACAAGTGGCTGTCATTTGTATTGTGGGTTTTCTTCTGTAAGACAAGGGAAAGCTGAAAGAATTGTTGTCAGCTGAGATTTAATTAAACTTTAATTTAGGATCTGTGGAGTGTCACTTTGCGGTCACAGATTGCTGACTTGAAGACAGTCATCATTATGACAAGATGGGGATAAACAGTGTCACATCACTCAGTTGTATTTAAAAGCAATATTTTGGGTATTTTTACTCTGATGTGAAAACCTTTGATTCCCATATTGTGAAAAATGTGATCTCATAAGAAGATCAAAAAAGATGGAGCAGTGAGGTTTGTGGTTGGGAGGCTTTGAGTCTTACAAATATATGCACCCAGTTTATTTGCCAACTATCAAATGTGTTTTACTTTTTTGATTAGCATTTTTTCCATACACATTACAGACACGGAGAGGACAAAGGTAGAATATAACAGGAAAAAATATTAGGTATGCCACCCTTATGTCACATTTGATTCATTTGAATAGTAATTATTAAATACAGTCCAGCAGAGTTTGATTGAGGGACATACATTAAAGACCCACTCCAATAAAAATCATGTTTTTGAAGTTTTCAACATGTTCTTGTTGCATTTTTTTATGTGAAGAAGAACAAGTATATATGTGTATATATATATATATATATGTATATATATTAAGCTTAAATCTTCATTTCTGAGTTTTTCTTTATTGATATCATTGTGAATCAGGTGCAGATGATAAAAAAAGGCCATTTGAACAAGCTTGGACCAGTGACGCAGGTGCTACAGTCGGCAGGCCACAAGTACCCTGCTCGATACTGATATATCCACTTGCAGACAAATAGATAATTGACATCTTCATTTTCCTCTGCTGAGCTGAGATCTAGCTAAACACTTTATTTCTAAATATCTCTAATAGTAGATAGGCATAGAAGTATGTCTATCTGCATTACAGACATTTCGCCGGCCCTACTCCGTCACATTTGCCTCCCCGCGCTTTACTTCAGCGCAGTCTGGCCTCAACAACCAACAGCGCCTATAGGCTCTTTGGTCTCTTCACCTGGTCCGAGGTCATCCCAAGCATGAAAGATGTCTCTGTCCAACTAAAGACTACTGACCATTCAAGCTCAATCTCAACTTATTGAAATGTATATTTTTCTGACACGTAATTGTTGTGTTTGGTCACAAAGTCAAAGACAAGAAGTTTTTGATGAGGCCCAGAATACAATTAAGATAATATTTTTGATGAATCAAAACTCAGAACACAAAGTAGTCAAAGCGCAGAACAGGTTTGGACCAGAACCTACATATGCATAACTTGCACACAGAATCTTGACACATCTTAAAGAAGTCTCCTCAAATTAATTAATTTGAGCAAATTAATTAATTGGAATTGAATAAGTCTTTGTTAATCCCTGTGACAGTCTGGTTTCACCTCGTGTGAGCTCTGGGAAGATTCCCAGTGGGTGTTCTAACAGTTGGATTGTTCTTTTAAGTGGGAAAAAAAGCTATTTTGACTATCATTACACCAATTATTTCTACTCGACACTTCCATGTTTCAGTTCATACACTCGAGACTGCACAGCCCAAGGACTGCAATAGATCTCGCGAATGTAAGCGCCTGCAGCCACAGTTCTTCACCCTATACCCAAACAGTTGTTTGAAACCATTAAAGCTGGCTCTGGCAAGTTATTTTTCTCATTCTATGACCTGGCAATAAAAAAATAAAAAAATAAAAAAAATAGAAAAGCAAATTATATGGATTGAAATGATCAAATGAGATAGATGTTAACTGTTGGGAGGTAATGCAGCAAAAAAAGTATGTCTTGTTGCATAAAGTAGATTTTAAATCACTAAAATTAATACAATATGAGAACCTTTGGAGTCAAGTTTGATTAAAATAACTATTTTGGGCTAGTAGGCACAAAACCTAATTTAGTTAGTTAGTTATTGAAGTATTTGAAATTCACTAAATTAAATTATTTTTGGAACTTTAATACCATGAATGCTTAAAATTACCTACCACAGTACTAACAAATAGAGTTGTTAAATATTTGTAAGCAGCATGACTCTTTACTCTTGATTTGAGGAAAAACAAAAAAATCAAAATCTACTAATTCCCTTTTGGGGACATGGTGTTGCTGGAGCGTGTCCCAACTACTGTTAAATGGTCAGCTTGCTAATTTGCTCCAAGACAAAAGATCAATCCTTTCATAACAATTCTGGAAAATGTGTTGTCCTGTAAAATATAATACAATATTTATGCACTCCCACTCCTTTACAGTAACCAAATCCCTAATATTTGACATATTGAAAACTGTTGCAAGTGTCTCTGGGAGAGCGTGCATCTGGGAATCCATTTGTTATACAAATTAATGACTGTATGTGTCCCAACTCATTTAATGCGTTCTTTTGAGCACAGTCTGAGTCAGCTCACACAGTCCACAGGAACAGATGCAGTCTCTGCAGGAACACACACAGATGCAGGAAGGACGCGCATCTGGATGAGGGCTCCTTCAAATGGCAAACACCTTAGCTATGCATACAGAGAAGCCACCCCGAACAGTTGTTATCACTGCCTGGCTCTCTTAGACTGATGATATGCATTGAAATGAAGTGAAATGAAAAACTGGGGAGTGAATTCAAGTTTTACGACAGCATATTTTACTTTGTGTTATAATATCTTCAAGACCAAAGATATATTCCTTTATAAAAGCGCAGGTCATCTAGGGCAATTGCACAAGAAGATGAAGAAGATGAGGGCATTTTCAGTCTGGCTGTCTTCATTCCTTTCTCTTGCTCAGGTTACAAATTGCTTCCTGAGGTTATATTAAAAATGTGGAGTTCATACACTGAATGATGTTTGCTACTAGGTTCCCCATATACCACAAAAAAGCTATTTTGCCACCTTAATTTTTTAAAGAGGAAAATGAGTCAAAATGTTTTGTTTTGTTAGAAGCTGAAGTCAGTTCTACCAGTGTCACACTCAGGAGTCTTTTTTTTTTTTTTTTTTGAAACAGTTATTAGTCACTCAGCCTGAAATGAAGTTCTCTTTGCTCCTGGTTTTCTCACAAGTTTTAGCCTGACAGGTTATGAATCACAGGTACCACAATATCCTCATACTGCCATCTATCTGCACTATGCTGATTCCCTATGTGACCTAGGAGTTATGAAATGATGAAGTCATTTAAGGAGTGTCACAGTTGGTCTTTATTTTGTTAAGGAGTCTGTATCTTTGGTTTGTAGCTTGATTGTGATTCTTCCTGATAATATCAGTTTCCATTTCACAAAGCCCTAATGTAAAAAGTGCTTGGTTTAGAATAAATACATAATGAAAAATACATAAAGTCTAAAGGGTTCTGCACTATGGTGTGGCTAGCAGTCTTACTTCACAGCGAGAAGATTACAGTTCAAAGTCCCTGCTTGGTCTTTTCTGTATAGAGTTTGCATGTTCTCTTTGTGCATGGCGCGCTTCCTCCGTCAGTCCAATAACAAGTTTCATAGGTTTATTAGTGTTTCTGTCTCTGTGGTTATCTGTCTGTGGATAGGCCTGCGATGAGCCCGCAAACTGTAATGGACGTATCCCTCATTCACCCAAAAGTAACTGGATAGGCTCCAGCATCCCCGTGACCCAATATGTCACTTAGAAGGTTTAAAACATGAACACATGAAAAAAGTTGAGTTATTCTTGAATTGTCAACACTTTTAGGTTTTGGTTTTGCAGAGGAAAAAAAAGTGTGGGAACGGCACCATAAGCATAAACCTTGAGTACTGCAGATCTAATACATGTACATACATTTTGTCATGTATGACAAAAATTTAGGACAATGCTTTGTTGAACCTCGGTGGCATAGATTCAACAAGGTACTGGAAACAGTTCAGTTAACACTTTGTCATGTTCAAGAAACCAGTCTGAGATGCCAACAGAAAATGGGTACACTGTGGTCAAAAAGGGATGAACATGGTCATCAACAATACTCAGGTTGGCAGTGGCATTATAGCCATGCTCAATTGGTATTAGGAGGTCTAAAGAAAATATCCCCCACATCATTACACCAGCACCAGCCTGAATTGTTGATAGAAGGCAGGATGGATCCAATTCTAGATATGGCGTTGACGCCGAATTCCGACCCTACCATCTGAATGTTCCGGCAAAATGTTAGACTCATTTGACCAGACAAATTTTCTCC
This sequence comes from Oryzias melastigma, assembly GCF_002922805.2. Lineage (NCBI taxonomy): Eukaryota > Metazoa > Chordata > Actinopteri > Beloniformes > Adrianichthyidae > Oryzias > Oryzias melastigma. Next base: position 13,409,222 of record NC_050512.1, read on the forward strand.
AATATTCTATTGTCCAATTGTGGCATGTGTAACGAGAAGTTAGTTGAGTTACTGTTGCCTATTTATCAGCTCAAACCCTTCTGGCAATTCTCCTCTGACCTCTAGCATCAAAAAGGCATTCGCCACTCACTGGATATTTTCTCTTTTTCTGACCATTCTCTGTAAACCCAGGAGATGTTTGTGGGTGAAAATCCCAATAGATCGGATGTTTCTGAAATACTCAGACCAGCCTGCCTGACACCAACAACCATGCCACACTCTAAATCACCTTTCTTCCTCATTCTGATGCTTGGTTTGAAGTGCAGCAGATTATCTTGACCATATCTGCATGCCTAAATCCATTATGTTGCTGCCATGTGATTGGCTGATTGTAAATTTGCATTGATAAGCAGCTGGCCAGGTGTGCCTAAGAAAGTGCCCAGTGAATGTAAGTATTCTCCTTTTGAAATGTTTTGCCACTCATCTAAGTAGCTTTATTTGTCATTATCAGTTGGCTTTATCATCAGATACTTGGGTGAGTGCCAAAATGTTTCAAAATGAGAAGACAGTAAGTCCAAATGCCATGACTTAATTTCAAGACATATGATAAAGCTAAAAAGAAATGATTAGTGAAACGTTCTGTTCTCATTGAAAACAGTGTGTGGTAATTTGGAACTCCTCATTTCAGAAACAAAAGAATGCAAGTCAGGCTACCACCACTTAACATTATATTAGTTCCTAATCTACTGATTCAATACTCTTGTCTTTGTGTACTGTAGTCTTTAACAAATTAATTGAATTATCCTAATGTGAACTCCCCAAAGTCACGCAATGGTACCGACTAACACATTAAAACCACAGAATGAGGTATGAGTCCATGCATTAGACCTTGGCTGCTAAAACATGCATGCATGCTTTTAAATATGGTTGTGAATTATTCATTGTTTGCAGACACAGTGCGGTATAAAAAAGTATGCCAAAGTCAAGTTGCAAGGACCACAGTTCTTTTTTTCTTTTCTAGTTACTTGCTATGACAATAATTTGTCATCCTTTTTTGCACTGACAGTATAACTGGCATTGCAGTTCATTCTTTACCCTTGTTTACTTTTGCGAACATAAAGAAATATATTGACACAGATTGATACATTCTAAATTAATTTAATGTGTTGGCGAGGAAATTTCCACATGAATGATTGCCGTTGCTTTGTTTGATAGACAATCTGGCAACATTACAGTGACACAATTACAGGAACAATTAATAAAATCAGTGTTGCTGCATGTCTTCCCATGTTTTCACCTGCTTTAAGTGGAAATACTGAAACAATGACATGAGTTATTTAATTCAGGCAATCATTCACAGTCCACGGAGAGCCGGTCTCTACAGTGAAACATCTGGATCAGTAAAAGTAAGAATGGTAATTAAAAGCACACGGTGACTGCATGGACTCATTGTGTCAGAGATGGTTAATTTTATGCAGCACAGACTCTTCCTAAAAACCTTAGTGTCTTGCCCATGCAGGTAAAAAATAAAGAACTGTGAAAAGATATGCCCCTTAACACTTTCTCTGAACTAAATGTAATTTTTACTGGACACCAAAGCAGAATCATTAATATTTATAGTCTTCAGAAAAAGTTCATATTTGCTGCATTTTAAAGTTTGACCTTGCAACAGTTGCTTTGCCCCAACACAATAAAGTGTGAAGACTTTCTGGACTCACACAGTCAGATTAGACCATAACTTTATGGATTTATTAAGATGATCAAGAAGTGTGTTATGCCAGTAAAATACAGCATACAGACAACCAAACTGCAGGGGATTGTTTTTACACTGGGCAGAATGTGTGAATGCTTTGTATTTTCACAGAGGGCAGTGACTTTGTGAAGAAAAACCCACTATGCAGTTGTTTTTTACACAAAGCTGTTGCTTTAATCAGATAATATGCACACATAGTATATATATATATATATATATTTAAACAGGCCAGTAGTCTACTGGAAAAAAGTGTAAGTCTGTGTTAAACAAAGCAAGCAGTGTTTTCTTTTTCAAAAAGGGCAGATTAAGGAATTTTGGTACTGCTTTACTTTTTCTCAAACCCGTAAATAACGACAAATGATTCTACAGGATAGTGTTACATAACTGGGTCAAACAGTTTCAACTAAAAATGCAGAGCAACTTATAGCTTCTATTTTCCTGTTTTGAAAACACTCCCACAAACCCACTGATGTTTCTGGACTTAATGCTGTACTGGGCATCACTATAATATGCAATGTAGGGACATGCAATGAGGTTTGTGACATGGTGAGACACCTCTATGACTTTAGTCCTCCTCCTCCTATTAGTTTTAGAAACACTTTGAAACTATTCATAAACTTTGAAGCTCTAAAGGTCCAACTTTTCTCTTCATGTTTTGAATTTTAAGAAACTTTTTTAAAAAGGAGACATTATATACGCCATTTTTTTCAGGCAGAGCAAAATCGCATCCCATCATATTCAACAGTAACCACCGAAAAACAAACGTGTGCCCTCTTCAATTGACTTGATTTGATTTATTGGTTGATTTCAAGCAGTGATTGTACATAATACAACAACATCACACGGATGTACTAAACTCATTACAGACATAATGAATTTAATGCATTGATTAAAAAGGAAGCAAAAAAAGAAAAAATCATGTAAATGTAAGTAGAAGATAATTGATTCTCGTGAGCATAAACAGAGATTTTTGCAATTATGCATACAATACACTTAGGTCACATTGGATTCATTAAATACAGTAATCAAGTAGACTTTGATTTATTCCTTGAAAACAGGGGGAATGAAGCTAATTCCTATAATCCCACCACATTTGCAACAGAGGTAATGCCTACCACAACTTGTATTTTTTGTACTTGTATTATGACTAAATAAGTGACATACACACAGGAAATACATTAAGTGTGGTGGAAAGTGAATAGATGCATTGTAAAACGTCTAGAACGTAAAAAGATTTAGATACATTTTTAATAGCATAAACAGAGTCAGCTAAAGGCACCCGCTCAAGCTGCAAGGGGTTGGCCATTTAACCTTTAGGAAAAGCAAGGCCTATGCTGTGAATAAACAGTAAATACTTGCAATACAGTATTTTTTTTAATTGAGTGAAATTATTTGAATCATTACAAATATTGCATTCATGGCACAGATTAATGGATAAATACTTATTTTAATGTTAGCATAAGTCTTATGATGGCAGGTAAATTAGGTGAGGCAATGCCTCTTCCGACCCCATTTCTATGAGATAATGTAGGAACGACGTGAAAGAATATAATAATAAAATAAATCCAATATGAGATAACTATTAAGCGTTAGATATACAACAGGTACAAGAGTGTATGATTAAGTTGTCATAGAAAAGCAGATGTTCTCTTTGAAGCATGTTTTAGAAGAACACATTTGTGAAAGAAAACCTTTGACTTGATTTTCATATTAGATTAAATATTAATTCCTTAGATCAGACATATATTCAATGGATGCCTAAAACACTGAAAGGCTTTTTAACTCAACTACTCTGTTTCCCCTCTAAGACATAAATTAAAGTATCCTCTTCTGTTGTGGCTAATATTTTGTTTCTTTTCTTGAAGGTTTTCAAACAGCTGAATTAAAGGCAGAAGGATTGCTGTTTGTAAAGGGGTAAGATGGAACGCTGTAACAGCTGCATGACCCTGCAACGACATGATGCTGCAACAACATTCGTCAGCCATAAAGTACTGCACGCGTAAATATAATTAGACAGAGTCAATGACAGGCTTTTCTGGTTTTTCTTGTTCATTTTCTGTGGGTACAAATGCCAAAGATTTTTACAAAATAATAGGAGCTTTAAACAGCAACAGCTCTTATGTTTAACAATCATGTTTACTTTAAACAAAACTCATAGTAGACCCAATATTTCGGTTTTATTGAATAAATATAACAGTTGCAGATGAGCACCTGTTCAAGCTATTTGAATGTTTAATGGAAAATAATCAGAAAAATTGTTTTGATACAGTTCGGCCAACGACAGCAAACTGAGTTCAAACTATGTTTTAGGGGCTTCTCACCATGTATTTATTTATTGCAGTAGATAAAGCTATTGTGTTGAAGAGGTGTTTGTATCCATGTGCAAACATTTTTAATGGCGAGAACAACAGACAAGGTCGAGGTGAAGAGAAGTCAAAAACAGGATGGAGTCAAACACATGAGGCGAGGCAGGAAAGTGAATGAATAGGGTCAAAATACAGAAAATTAAAAATGGGAAGGATGCTCAGACTGTATGCAGGGCAAAAACAAGACTTTGCACCGAGCTCTGCTCTGTGCCAGACTAAATACTGTTTGTGATGACTGCCTGACGTGGAACAGCTGGTAAACCATGGGAGCGGAGGCCAAAGGCTGATGGGAGATGCAGTGAGGAAGGTGCTTCTGAGACTGTCAAAACTCAGGTGATGTCTTCCTCTGGTGGTCGAGGTGGAGGAGGATGGTTGAAGTGTGACAGCTATAGACTCTCAACTTTAAGGTTTGAACCATTGACTGTATAATAGAACTGGACTGAGGGAGTGTGAAGTCAACCGGAGAAAATGTCTTATTTCCAGCTTCAGTGAAATTAAGCCAATTCAGTAGCCATTTTTCCGCGATAAAGAAGATGCTATTTGGAGCCAGGTGAGGTTAGTAGCAGTGACTAGTCTGGGATTGTTCAATCCAGTTCTGGTATACAGTCAATGGTTTGAACACTTGCTCAAAAGAAAAAGAATTACGATCCTGCTGATTTTTGATCAGCAATCTCAATTTTTTTAAATTAACAAACAACACTACTTTGTGTCTTGACTATCAAATAGATTTAATCCACAAATTCAATCCTTTTTTTTTCTAAAACCTTCTGTATTCCTTAATCGTCCAATTATTATGAACATTCCCTTAATAACAACAGGAAACTAGTGCTGACTGGCATCAAGAAAGTCAAAGCAGACCACCAAACGACCTCATTTTCAACCAACTGTTGTGTGAGAGGTGAGAACAAAGAAAATGTTGATGGTGACCCTCTTGCTGTTTTTCAGATAACATCTTTCTTGTTTCCCATCAAGCCTGCATACGGTATCTTTAGGACTATTATGTTACATTCCTTTTTCTTCAGTGTTTTGCTTATTGGCTTAAAAAAGCTGAAGGACTCTGGTACATTTCCTCATTTATCTAGTTATCTACCCCTCTCAGCCATTGTTACTTGAGCACTTTAGTTTGGTAAACTGCAGTGCTATTGCAAAGGACCTAAATTCTACATAACCTGCTTTAAAGTGGAATCCAGAATCCCATTGTTGCAGGCTTTAAAGTAGAGTTGTTGAAGGCAGTCTCAATTGAAAATGGTTTATTTACAGATATGTTTATCCCACCGAGGTTGAGCTCCGATGAGTCCAAGGTTATATCTCAAATTGTTTCTTGACTACATCTATATGCTCCATTTTGTGAAAAACAAAGGGTTCTTTTGTAAAAATGCAACTCCCGCAAAATTCTCCATCCCTGTTCTTGCTTCTTGAACAAGCCCTTCTTACCCAAAAAAAAACCTCTTCCAGAAGAAGAAACAAGTTTCCTCGGCACTCTGTTAAATTTTTAATAAATAGCATTTGTGATGTGTCTTTCTTTTCTATTATTGTTTGCATTTTGAGTCGGTACTTAGTCAGCTTCCTTTTCTGTCTTCTTATATCAGATTTATTTAAAAATTCAGAGTAAATTCCGCGTGAAGTAAATACAACAGAGAGGGAAATTTTACCTTCGAACGATCCATAAAGACGAATGCATCAGCTCCTTGCATTTTAAATATGTTTATGTTTTCAAACACTAGAATTTATTAAATCATTTGAACATAAGTGAAAAAAAATATTGCAACACGGACATAATGGTTGAAGGCAAATGTTTTATCTTTCCATTTCTACTGCCTGGTCATGCTATATTTGTTGTGTTGACCTCATCGTGCTGTCCTTAATGAGCCAGCTTTTACTTTTAACCCACTTTCGTTTGAAGAAATACAGTATTTCGGCTTTAAAGTGAGGAAAACAGGATCAGTTTTGTTATGACAAAAACTTTAGCAATCCATCCAATTAAAATGTCTGATACTTAGATTATCAGTGGACTACTTCCTCCCCATTTGCAAAAAAAAAAGAGGAAAATTGTAGAAGCACAAAAAAGACGTCCTACTTAAATGCATATAATATCTGTGTAAAGTACATACAATTAAATAAAAACACATCTGTACAAATGATTTCAGTCAGTTTCACTAATCAGATGTCTCAATAAAAAGTATGTGGTCTCAAGTCAAATTTTCAAAGCATTTATTTGACAGATTCTCTTGAACCTGCTTTCAGTGGCAGGGGTGAAGATTTTCAACAAAGTCTGTCCTGATTGGTAAGAGTGGTTGCCATAGAAATGCTGAATCAGACCGACTCGGACCATTCACTGCTTACTGACGTCATCTTTCTCCAACATGGTGGCATCTATATTGCAAAAAATGGCAGCTGAATTGATTCCATTTGGTTGGAAAGGAAAAGGGAAGGAAGTAAAGTATTTTCTTCGAGTGACATCTCACTCCCTCGGTTCAGTTCTCTTATACAGTCAATGGTTTGTACCCACTTTTAAAATGCAAAACCACTCATACAGCCTAAAACAAATCTATCAATAACTTCAGTTACCAAGCCTGTTTACAAGATTTTAAATACTCAAAACAAAAAGCCCACTAATAAAACACTCCAATTGGCCTATCATTCAATGCAAGGTTAAATACTTTACAGGGTCTCTTTGAACTCCTTCAATGTCTACATAACTTGCTTGTTCTCCACAAAATGTTCAAGCACATTTATGTTATTGCGGCACATGAAGACTTTTCCATAATATCATTAAGTCCCAACACTCATAATTGTAGAGCCACATTCCAAAATCTCAAATAATGCTTCTTCTATGGTATTAAAATCAGTCCAGATAAATAAAATTACATTTTATCTAAGATATGACATGTATCATCGACAAACATCTTACCACCTAATAACTAAATACACCTTAAGTTATATCACAACATATTACATTTGAAGCATTCTATCCACTAAAAGCAATTAATAAAGTCATTTCATTTTATATCCCACAAGTGTTTCCAATATTTTGACCAAATCATCACTCTAAAGAATTAAGATCGGGCTAAGGCCTGAAAAACTAATAATGTGGTGGAAGGATCAACTTGTTCAACAAACTGATATGAAAGCTGTTTTGTAAAAATAAAGCTTGTGACTGAGCCACAATGCTGTGTGTATCACATGTGTGCTTTGGCCAATGGCACTGGTCATTATAAAACACATATAAACTATGCATGTGAACATGGTTTCCTAAAGAAAAGAAATATGCTTGAAGCTTTTAAAAATTCTCACAGATTTTTCTGTAATACCATTGTTGAAGATGCCCCCATCCCTGTGACATCTATCAATTTTCTAATACTTGACATAAAGACTTAAAAAACAAAATCTGATATTGTCTCTGTTTCAGACAAAAAGGTGACTCCTGTTCTGGTTTACTCTTCCAGAAATAATATTTTTTTTTCCTTCAAACAGAAGACCGTCAGCCAAAGTGGAGGATTATGGGATTTTCTCTGTGCCATTTGCATGTCCTTTACAGACATGGAGACATTTTGTTCTGTTGACTTTGTTGATATATACAGTCTATTCTTCTTAATCCTGCAGCTATCCTTTTTTATTTTTTCAAAAACAAATGTAGCTCAGAGATGCTGGGCTGACAGTTGGTTGTTAGTACAGAAAGAAAAAAAAAACATCATTCCAGTCACAAGGCAGCATGATGTCAAGTAATGAGCAACAAAATGAGGGAGACAAAATGAAGAACAAATATGTTTTCCTGATGTACCTTAGAAAGACTGAGCATTTTAAAATACAAACAACATTTTTACAAGAAAAAAATGATAATCATTTCATTTACGATGCACTTCACATTTGGATGAAATCTCAGTGCCAACATGCAAAAACGGGGATAATTAACAAGAAGAAAAATAGCAGCAAGAATCCAAACAATGAGAAACATTGTGAGCTACAAACTAATGTCTGGTCTGGGTCTCCTGACAACAGTTCAACGTGGTGAAACAAAAACTTCTTGAGGTGCTGTGTGGGGTGAGGGTCTCTCTGAGGGTTCCCATGGATACACAAATGATGGAGATGGCAGAGTTGATGAATTCTATAATAGATGGGTAACTACTGAAGAGTCGGAAGAACTGGTGTGATGTGGGCATATTTGTGGTTCCTCGTCAGGATTCTTCAGCACAATTCAAGCTTCTGCTGGCATCAATCAGAGACCCCAACAAAGAGGTCATGACGATGATCCGGCCTGAAGGAGACAAAAGGTGTGGATAAGCCTTTCAGTGTAAGGTTGGGAGAATGTGTTAGGTTTCCTACGCCTTTTATAATAAAGTTAAAAGAATAATGAGTCAGACGGAGTAACAAGAAACTGCTTTCCTCTGAATTTTGGATCATAGTTTGTGTGGTATTTTTCCCATTACGCCTTTACTTAGCTGCTACTTCCTGTTCAAAACTTTTCTCTGTTACCCCTTCTTCACTTGCTGTTAATTCATTTGATTCATTACATTCACCTGCTCAGTTTCTCTACTTTACAGCCACTGATGGACAACATCACTGGAAGCTGGAGCATGTTTGTATTTTCATGACTAAGTTCTTCTTTTTTGTTTTTGGCCAATTCATTTTGATGGTTTTGACTTATTCCTTTTTTCTGTGCACAGTGATGATAGGAGACCCGACAAAGCAACTTGCGTATGGCCCTGCTTACGAAGAGAATTGTACTCTCTGTAAATCACTGATTACCTGTCAGGAGAGCATTCAGTGTTGTTTCTTTCATGACAACCTCTGATCGGAAGATTGGAGGTTTGATTCCTGCATTACCTGCCCATGTGTCAAAGTGTCCTTGGGCAAGAAACTGAACACCACCTTGTCTTTTGTGGAATGTTAGTGCCTGTGGTCAGCAGCGGCGCTAGCATCAGTGTGTGAATGAGTGAAAGGAACTGTGACTGTGCTTTGGACCTTTGAGTAAAATAGAAAAGCACTATACAAGTATACGCTTTTTGGCATTACCTTCAGTTATTTTATGAACAAGCTTGCAACAGAGGTACAGTCCTTAAACTAAATATAGCCATGTCCAAGAACGAAGGGCTTAAAAAAATTATCCAATCACATCATGATGATAACCTCTTCAGTTAGTAGTCTCGGTGGCATTTCTAGCTCTCTACATTTAAGTAGAGCTGTGAGGGTTGCCATCTATCAGCTTTCTAGATCCCATCAATTCATCTTCTTTCTCTCCGGGCTGCGGGGGCAGCAGTCTAAGCAAAGTTGCCCAGACTTCCGTCTCCCCAGCCACTTCCTCCAGCTCCTCTGGGGGAACTCCAAGACATTCCCAGGAGACAGTCTTTCCAGCATGTACTGGGTCTTCCCCGGGGCATCCACCGAGGGGGACATGCCAGGAACACCTCCCCAAGGAGGCATCTAGGAGGCATCCGGACTAGATGCCTGAGCCACCTTAACTGGCTCCTCTTGATGTGGTGGAGCAGCAGATCAACGGCAAGCTCTCTCTAGGTAACTGAGCTTCTCACCTTATCTCTAGGGAGCACTCAGCTACTTTCATCATGACCCAGAGTTCATGACCATAGAAAGGTGAGTTCTGAAACAAAGATTGACTGGTAAATTTAGATCTTTGGTTTCAGCTCTCTCTTCACCACAATGGACTGGTATAGTGACACCATTACGGAGAACACTGCTCCAATACACCTGTCAATCTCATGCTCCAATCTTCCCTCAATCGTGAACAAGACCCTGGGATATTTAAACTCCTCCACCTGGGGCAGGAGCGCTCTACCTATCGAGAGAGGGCAAACTACCTTTCTCTGGTCGAGAACCATGGCCTCAGACTTAGCGGTGCTGATCCTCATCCCAGCCGCTTCACACTCAGCTGCAAACCGCTCCAATACATGCTGGAGGTCCTGGCTCGATGAAGCCAACAGGGCAACATCATCTGCAAAGAGCAGAGAGAAAATCCCGTGGTCCCCAAACCAGATCCCATCCAGGCCATGGTTGTGCCTAGAAATTCCTTTAAGACTATGAACAGAACCGGTGATGAGCCAATTTCTAAATCCACTTAAAATATAACACTTTGCGACTCTGTCACAGGGTTAACATTTTTTTGTGACAACTTGTCATGTAGAAAGCTTGGGTAAAATAGGGTAAAAATTTAAACTGCAGAAAATTTTTATTTTTCGCAAGTTTTCAATACCAAAGTCACATACGCTGGCCCGTAAACATGGTACAAAAGAAATTGGTGTAATCAGACATCTAGAAAAATGTTACCTTAATATTTTAATCTAACGTATGACCTAGTAAAGAATGTCAGCCCAGAGAGTGAAAAGCCTTGGGTTTAAATCCTTTGTTGGGTCACTAATTTCAACTTAATCTATGACTATTCCAAAAAACATGGGGTCATTTAATACAGGAAATAATGCAATTATGGATAAGCTCGGAATGTAGGGATGCATGTAAACATATCCCTCACTTTCATGTTTTATTCAATTATTCTTCTCTTGTAAACTAACATTACAAGACAGACAAACAAAAAACAACAAAAAATTACAAGGCTACAAATTTAATTTATTTCAAAACTAACTTAGATGAGCATCACTAAACCATCCGATAACAGTTCAGTATCAGCCGCAGATCTCTCCCCACTCAATGGAGACATTTTACCGCATGAGTGGTCTGTGGTTTACATGCCTGAACTACAGCTTCTACAGGCACTTAAAGTACCAGAGTCCTGCTCTAATAATGCATGCAGAGAGAGGCTTGACATTCTTTTTTTGTTTCTAAACATTTGTTTTAAAACGTGGTTGAGTTTCAGATGACCTGCAGGACAAATAACATAATACATAGGCTTTCACATCATTATAAACCATTAGTAATGTTTCAAAAATGGTACAAGGATCTGTTCTAATAAATGTCACTTTGTTTCCAGAGGCATATGAAAGACTTGATGATTTTTTCATGTCAGCAAAAGCACTGTCAGAAATGTCTACAACAACCTATCACTGTAAAACAGCTTAACGGAGTTTACTGTTTATATTAAATTAGAGATTAAAAAAGATATGGCTATTACAGCCTAAACATGAGGTCTCATTTAATCAAGATTTAAGATTGAGATATACTGATACCAAGAACAGCCGGCTTTCAGTTGACTCATATTATTAGAACTACTCCTTTTAACTTAAAATGACTGGACTGCTATTTTTATTTTAAAATAATGACCTTAAAAAACTAGAATTTGTGGCATGTTTGCCATTATAAAAAAACATCTACACAGTTTGTTTTTAGATGTCAATGTTGGGTATTAAGAAACCCAATCAGGCATTTCAAGACAGGGACAACAGGGTGATGGGGGTCCAGTATGAAACAAAGGGAACATTAGAAGTCAAAATGAAAAGAAAAATATCTTAGCAAAGCCAAAAGTTCTAAGCAACAAGACCATAACTAAGTAACTTATCACAGAGTGATGTTAAGCTACATACACAATGGGAATGTGCGGCACGATCAAGAATGCGCTGAAGACGGGTTCTTTTAGCATATGGAGTTCACACTGTAGTGTTCCTACCTGAAATTAGTGCATGTACTCACAGATGGAAGAGGCTTGGTGCGAAATGTTGAAGAAGCGCAAATTTTGTAAATCTTGCTCCAGGCTTTTCTTTCACATCTCAGTTCTGATACATGAAAGACTTGGGCCAAATCCGAATTGCTTCCCACCCCTCTGATTCCACCCTATTCCTCCAATTCTAGGGGCATTTGATACTGTAGTGATACTTGAAAGTATTTTTTCAAAAAGGACTTAAGACTGGCTATATACGTCCTTGGTGGGGGGGCCACATCATACTTCACAAAGGTGTGCTCTGAAGCCGATAAGTTTACAGTACATTTAAATGCAAGCTTATTATTTATTGTGACATTTAAATGACTTTTTGCATTGTTAAAGTCATAAAACCAATATTTTGAGCACTGTCAACTATGTGCTAACGCAGATTACCGACGACTATTAATGACATCATCAAGCGGAAGTACATCCGAATTTAAAGACACTATTTTTTCCATATCTCTCCCTCTGGAGGTATAAATGTAGGAATAGGGAGAAGCTGGAGTGATAGGGAAGCAATTCAGATTCAGCCTTGGACTGACATAATTCCGGCCAGGCAGAAACCGCAGTTATCAATTTCTTCTTCATGATCAATTTTCAAACGGTCGGTGCTTCTGCGTTTTGAAATGGACGCTATCCATACGTCTATCAAATCCAAGTCCTTGACTGGTAAAAGTTCTACTGGTTTAACTTTTGATGAGCTCTCAATCGCCTGGCGTTTTGTACATTGAACCCATAAACAGACTTTTGCATAACAACACATGAACTAAAGAATCTGCAATCTTCTGATCAGAGGTTGACCGGAAAAACCACTGCACAACAGCCACCAGGTTAGTGAGCTCAGGTAGAAAGATTGAGGTCACTGATTTCAAGATGCATTGTTATGATATAAGTTTGAAATGAACAAGTAAAAAAAAAATCAAAAGCAGGACTGGCATTATATAATGTTTCACTTTTATTAACATGTTGCTGTGTTGGTAAATAAAGAATCAGGTTCATACTCCCAGGTCTGTATCTGAGTGGTTTGAAAGTAAGAGAAGGAGAAATGGTGGTGAGCGACCAGGACTTGGGTGGATACCATAAATTGTGTACATGTTGTTCACTCTTTTAACTTCAGTTGTTTGATGCTAAATAAATAAATCAAATCAGAAAACTTTATCTTTGAGGCGGAGCTTTTGGTTAAAATCCTGCTTTGATTGTGCACTCATCAATAATAATAGAAAAGACAACAAAGTTCAGTAAAACATCAACTTTTGAAATGAAGGAAATGCCTGAGGGGACCCTGCCTTCATTGACAAATAAATTAAAAGCTTTGTTTGTTAATTTGCTTCCCTTCCAAATAGTATGCAAATTTTCTTAACAATGACATTTTCAAATCAACCTATATACATACACTTCAATTATAACCCACAATGGAATGCAGTGGGAGATACAACACAAACTGTGTGACTCATCGTAAACCCCTACGCCTTTTCTTTTTTTTTTTTTTTTTGTCTGGCATTGCTTGTACTACATTATCATTTGAGAAGCAGTGTCACATTGTGTCATTTTTGCTGATGCCTGTATCGCCTTTCAGAACATGTAATGCTGATTTAGGTTTGTCCCCACCAGGCCTGCCAATGTTGGAAACAGCATGAGCTCAGGGAAGATTATAGCGCTTAAGGCAAAGTCATATACAAATGTATGCAAATGTAGACAAAAGACACCTTTTGTTTTATGTCACGCTTTTTTTAAATTACGCACTGACAGATTCAACATCTGTGATCAGTGAAAAGGATTCCTGCCAGAAATGTGCATGCCAGGCCTTATAGTGAAATACATTACAAAGTGAGCAATGGAATAAAAATGACTGGATTATTGGGTTATGTTTGGGATCGGATTAAAGTTAAACCCCCACAGTGAGTGACAACCTAATAAGCCCTAAAGATTTGGAATATTGTAATCGCACAATCACTATGTGCCTGCTATTACTTTCTACACGATCTTCTTCAACATGACTTGTTTTTGACATTGCAGAGTTTTGTGCTGTTCAGATTGTTTTATTTTTTTACCCCAAAATGACATTTGGTTTGACTTCCCACCAAACATTTTTTACTTATTTTACTCTGCCTTAAGAATGATAATATCCCCACCTTATCCATCTTTTCTCGCTCTACCAGTCTTATCAGTTTGCCCTTGGCTTTCATTTCTCAGGGGTGTTGATGGGCGCTGTGAGATGACTGACAGGCTGAGCTGAATTCGGTAGACTAATAATGACATCACTGCTAAGTCGACTTAATTTAAAATACGAAACAAAATACATAGTTTGCTGTCGCCTCACAGTGGAAAGACTCTGGTTTGTATCTTGGCTGAGTATTTTCCCTGTAGAGTTCTCTCTGTGTATGTGTTCTTTTTTTCCAGCTACTCACGTCCACCCACAGTCCAAAAACCTGTGATATTATTTTCCCTAATGTCTCCCTTAAAGGGGCCATACCATGCTTTTTCAGGCCTTTCAGAGTAAACTAAATCCATATGTATGATCATATATTACCTTAAGAACACAAAAAAACTAAATATTTATAAAATATGAGTTATTTTTGTTATTTTTTTTCATTGCAGTAAGTAAAACGACTCGATCTCTGAGGCTCCGCCACTCGCTCCTTGGGCGTGCCGCCTATTTCATGACTTCCTCCTAGAGCCGGCCTTGTCAGCGTGTCGACCACGTAAAAAAAGACAAAAAAAAACTTTTTTTTTTTTTTTAATGTACATACAGTGCAGCCTGGGGGCTTATTACCAAAATTTGTCCCAGGCACAATGGTGATGGCTAATAGGTTAATTTTGCGGTGAAATTCGGTTAAAAAATGTAGAAAACACCAGATGAACATTTCAGGATTTATTGAATTGATGAGAATATTGTTCTGTTTAGCACTGGCTGTGAACATTTCTTGTCTCTTTGAAGCAGCATTATTCTCTGTATCAAACATCCTTGTCACGTGTTCCTTTCTGCCTTTGCTCAATAATCCATGTTCAAACCAGTTCTCCCAGTTCGTCACTCGCGGTTTCCACCAGGAAATAGTCTGCTCCCTTTCTCCAGCCATCTTCCCAATATCCCTCTTGCACCATTCTCGGATCAATTTAGGATCCATTCCAATATGTTCAGATAAATTGTTTGTTTGTTAGTCTGGGGGCGGAGCAAACTCTTCCTGGAGGGGGTGGTTCTCAACTTGTGATGTAAGCATGTGAAGACCTGCTAGTTTTTGTGGGTATGGGAGGGGCTGCTGTTAAGAGTGCATGTTTTTATGGGATTACTCAGAAATGTGTGAACAGATCAAAATGCCGCTTTGGGGTTGTTTAAAAGCTCAAAACGTGGATAAGTGATCACAGTGTCTGTGGTTGTTAGTCTGCGCATGGTTCAGTGGTCCCTTAATGCCGTAGTTCACTTACATGGTCTTGAAGATTTTTTACAGTGCAATTTTGCATGCTTCATCTGTTTTTTCTTTTTCTTTTTTTTTTCTTTTTCATTTTAAAACCACACTGTGGTCTGCTCCTGATTGTCTGTAGACTATTGTTAATTAATCTCCTCAGTGCTGTGTCTCCTGTATGCTCAGCTTGTCAGAGTTACATAAATCTTTGATTGTGATCAGACCTTTTGTTTTCAATAATATTGGACAAAAATTTAAACTTTACACATCAGAGAAATAGTGAAAATGTTAAGTGTGTACCGTAATAGAGGAGTTTTACAGCCTTAAAACATCTTTACTTTGTGGATTTTACCTATTGTGGGTTATTTTAGAATGTAATCCCTGCTATAAATGAGGAAACACTTTACTGCAAGTCTGGCGATACAATACGTATCGTGACTCACGATATGATTTATATCATGCTATATATCATGACTGTACCGGAACAATTTTCTGACTCTTTTTTTAATAGAATATGACTTAGAATAAACTCTACCTCAAATGCTCCAAGATGGATGTGGAAAAACCCTTGTCAGTATCATTATCAGCACCTCAACATTTTTACTCTTAGGTCTTACTTTACTGAACAAAGAAAAATAAGCGATAATTGCCGCCACTTTTCAACAGGTTTGCTCTCATAAGCATTTTAATGCTTTGTTTCATGTTCACGCCAAGAAATGCAGTAATTACTCCTGGGGAGAGAAGTCATAGTTATTATTTTACTAAGTGCTCAGCAGATTGCATATCAAACTGTAACCATAGCCCTCAATCACTTGAAAAGAATATGCTGGAAAACATTGAGCATCCAATTTTATTCTTCCACTGAACGATGGAAAGTAAGTAAGTAGTAAAATAATAAAATAGATGTTCATGTTGATATTTTTGAGTTTTGCTCTCTCCTTTTCTATAATAATGACAGAAAGATTTTTTTTGTGAAATCACCGAAAGTACAGGGTTCCTGATTAAGAGGTAAAATTTGACTGTTCCTTTTGTATTTCTTTTAACAGATGGGTCTCAGTTTTCGGTGTGTCCCAGGAGTCTTAAGTTTTGGCAAACTACCGCAGGTAAAGACAGAGTCAGATTACTGCTTGGTGACAGCTGTTAGCCAGTAATAGTCTTTTTCCCATTTCTGAGCTAAACCACACATTCTAATTGCACAAAGTTATCTAAATAAAGATTTAGACTTTGATTTTAAATGAGAACATTTTCAAAGGCTTAAAATAAATAATTCCATTTGGCAAATGTAGGAATATGACAAGTTCTGCTTATATTTGGAAGCAAAGGCTTTCGGTGTGATCAGCCTTGAATTGTTTTCAGTTCAACAAACATTCCATTAAGTTGTTTAACTCTCTTTTTAATTTAGTATAAATGTGATCTTGGGTCATGCTGGTTAATTTCATGGGGTGAAATCACTGAAATGGTAAAGAAACATGTAGCATTTGTCTCATATATTAAGAAAATTAAGCATTAAGCAGTTTTTCATTACTCAAATGATTGTGAATCAGGAGTGCAAGAAAAAATGCTGTCAAGAACAAAAACAATAGAAGCTAAAGAAAATAAATATAAAGTAAAAGAACATGTCTTTGAGTCAGCTACAAGAACTCTTTTAGGAAAAGTTTCTGATTTTCTTTACTGAAAGAATTTCGTCAGCTCCACATAAATGTATTACCTTTAAGGCTGTGGTGGTGAAACGCGGCAGGTATAGCTTGATGAATTGGCACCTTTGCATCTTTACTGGCCCCTAGCCGTCATGCGTCACAGAATGCTTTTCCAAAACTCAGTCTTAGGGGAAGATTTGGGCTGCAAATCTGCCCTTGTGAAAGCCTTCATATTGTGATTTCTTAGTGCTGTGAGGCGCCATCCAAGCAAAATCTCCATCGTTCGCTGACTATTATTAAGTAACTCAGAGGTGGTTCTGTCTCCAGCATGCACAAAACAAATGTTAGCCATTGCTTCAGTCTTCATGCCTCTTTTTTTAATCAAGTTTAACCAAGCTCTTCTGTATCAAAGATTTAAATAAAATATTTTTGCAACCATTGTGCAATAATCAACGCTTTGATGGCAAAATATTTTCAATTTAAAAGTAGAAAAAACATTCCTCTTTAACAATTACATTTACTTTGGAAATGGAACTAGAAATGTACATAAAGTAAATGTTTAAAAAAGACAATGAGGTTAGTTAAAACAGCATTCTAAACAGAATTTGAATCTGTAATCACTAAAAGCAAAAAAAAAAAAAGTTAAGAATTTAGACAGACCAATGACAAATCACAACTTCTGATGCATGGAGTGATCTAAGGATTTTATTCCTGGTACGGCTTCAGAAAAATAAGAAAACAAAGATAATGGAACTAATTTTTCAGATGAATACCAGAGCCCTTAAGCTTCAGAATATAAAATTGTAATTTAACTGGATTAGAAAGACTTAGAAGTAAAAATGTTGAACAACTAAGGTTATATTGTGTCATTTCATGGGCCGACAATAAAGGGATTAGCGAAGAGGCAGGGCTGTCACTCAGGTGGCCCAAGATGACAGCTTACCCAGATGGAGTTTGTCTTCCATTAAGATAACAGTAAAGTATAGGCTTGCTGTACTTATTTTTCTGTACTGGCAAGGAAAAAGAAGATTAACACTTGGATTTAACTGAGAGAACAACAGTTGGGGACCTATATTAAATCGTACTGCAATGATCAGTTTTCATTTGGCAGCAACTTCAGCTTTGGTCACAACTACCCATCCGGGTGGATATGCTGTATGCAGCCCACATGTTTCAAAGTCGGCCCTCTGGGTAAACGTATCCGGCCCTCCAGATCATGTTATTTTATTAATGGCTCGATCTTATCTTGCACTTATTTCCAACTTGTATAATTTAATAAAATATATTTTTATGGAGTGTAAAATATTGAAAGTTATTTAATATTTAAGTTGATTTATTCTGTAATAATATTTCTGCCTGTTTTTATTCATAGTTATGTTCAAATTTATGCTTTTAAAGTTTTAAAAATGTTGTATTAGAGTGTCCAAAAAATGTTTATCATGTTCAGGCTGCAACCTAAGGTGCGTTTTGGATTTTAGCCCCCTGTGTGCGACTGAGTTTGAACCCTCTGGGCGAACCTGTTCGGGGCATGCAGATGACTGGTACTAAATATCATATGTAGACCAGACGGTAAGTCTGTACAGTGAAAATATTCATATACGTTATTTCCTATGGGCCTTCTACAGGCAACAGTTCGTAGTAAACAGTTAAGCAACACGTAAGTAAGGGTGAAGTAGGTGAGACGCAACCGTGTCTGTAGCTGGATAGAGCGGCTGTGATATCACCTACCACCTTAGTGCCGTCTCCAACAAAATGAAGCCAATTCAGTTGCCATTTTTCTCCAGTACAGACGCCACCATTTGGATTGTGATTGGTCCAAGTTTCTAAAATATCTACAGTCGACAATTATGAGTAAGCTTGTTGGGAGACCACACCCCTTCCACTGAAAGCAACTCCGGAGAATCTGTCAGTCAAACGTTCGAGATGGAGCCAATGGGCACCACAGGCTTTTATTGAGGCATCTGATTGGTCAGTTTAGAATTTGAATAAAATGCAATAAAAAATATTTAAAAAAAAAATGTATTAGCAAGAAGATGTTAAGAAAAATGGGTATTCTGACAAACTGAATGACAAAATATTTAATTCTCAATGGAAGTCTATAAGATTTTGGCTTCTTGGAGCCAGCAGGTACTTCCCCTTTGTAATAAGAGAACTGGACAGGGTGACCCCTTGCCCCTCTTGTTCTAGTCAATACATTGTACAGAGTTTTCATAGTTGAAACCCTCCCTAATCCTTAGCACTGCACAGGAAGCCCATTTGTGCTTCTCAAGTGTGGGTGGCCGTGGTGCAGAGGTAGAGTGGTAGACCACTAATGGACAAGTTGCAGGTTCGATTCCCGCTTCGCCTGCCCATGTGCCAAAGTGTCCTTGAGAAAGATACCAAACCCTACATTGCCTCTAGTGGTTATAGTTGGGTAGTGGAGCCGCCAGCATTGTGTGAATGGGACTGTAACTGTGAAGTGCTTTGGGCCATCAATGAAGAAAGAAAAACGCTATAGAGTATACGCAGTTTACCATAGTTGACGTACAGCATCTGCACCCGGTTAGTAAGGGGCCATTATAGGCATCTTACTATTGACTTACATTTGTTATAAGGACACCATATGATAATATCACATGTATCATAAGTGCATGCAAGTCACAAATACTTCACGATACACTTACCAGACACACGACAATGGTATCCTCCATTTTTATGAGGTCAATTAAGGTGGCTGTATGAGTATAAGAGTAAGCAAAACACACCGGCACTCCATTTAAGATATGGCCTGCTCCTCTCCACAACCCTCAATGGGTCCAGAATGGCCGAAAACCCTACGGGAATTCATACAGGAACTGGAGCTGCTTTGCTTGATTTTGAGTCAAGATTATTAAAAACTTAAAGTAAAAGGTATGATAAAAAAAAAAAAAAATTATGTAAACCATTCGAAAATTGCACTTTCCCTAACAACTACAACATTCCAAAATAACTGTAAATGTTATTTTGGGAGCATTAAAAACATTATATACCTATAGAAAAGTGAGATCTCAACCCCAAATAAGAATTCTCAAGAATTGCTTGAATGGACTAACCACTCATTAATTCAATTTAATATAATTTAATTTATTCAAAAATACTACGCATTTGACCCCCCACTCAATAGTTAGCAAAGTTTGATTTCTACCTAATGCAAAACTTTGTAAGCACTCAGCTAACATCCTCATCCTCACATCCCCCATCATTAGCTCTCCTTTTCTTGCTGTCTTGCTCCTTTTATCTCTCTGGGTCTGCACATGACTATACTGTACTATAAATAGCTTTCCTCCAAATCATCTTCTCACAGGGGGATAAGGAGCATTAAACCTAAATAACCATGCCATTGTCTGACAGGCAAAAGGCCAATATTTCACCTCTAAGCCTGACGCTAATCAAGGTGACAATATTTACAAAAAATGCACATGGATACTCAGTGCAGCTTTGTCATCTCTGACATTTCAAATTTTCCTTCTTGTTATCAGCTGCCTTATGTTGACATTCCCAAAGCCTCACGTGCAGCGCCAGAAACAGTCGAAGGAGGATCTAAAAATAGCCGCAGCAGACATCTCAGCGTGCCCAATATGAGTGAGCACGTTTTTAATATCTCCTCGTTAAATATGTATGAGATTAAGTCTTCCAGACACTGCTGTTTTTGAGAGTGTCAAGCTTTGATCTGAAATTCATCCCACCGATGTACCAATCCCCCGTATTTCTTTATTCGTCTAAGTCAGTGATTCCTGAATAAAATACAGTTGATCAAATAGGACGGAGTTTCTGCACATTATTTATCACACCAATGGAAATGACAAGCTACATTAAAAGAAGAAAATTGAGTATATTTTAGAAAAGACAAAAACAACATATTATAATATAGACTATTTGGTCAAAAAAAGGTCTGTTGATAAATAAACCAAGTCCCAGTAGCTATTAGAAACCCATGTGACCTTTCCAGCGAATCACACATCAGAGAGTCAGTGAGTTATGATTTGCATTGTATTAATAGTCTCGTGTCTGCAGCATCACATGTAGGCAATGACACAGGATATTCAATTGTGATTTTAATGAATTTTGGAGACACTTGTCAATAATGAATTTATAGGAGTTTAAGTTGCTTATTTTTGCAAAATTAGACCAGGGGTGTGACTTATACTCAGGAGCAATTTATATAGGATTTTTAAAAGATAAATATCGGCTTATATATTTGTTAGTTTGCCATTTACAACTGGTTGCCCTTTAGTCACTAAAAGCCACTGTATGTGTGTGTATCAGTATTTGCTGCTGATAGTAACACAGACCGTCCAAAACAAACATGGAGGAGAATCTGATCATTCTCCTCCTGAACTTTATTATATTTTTCTTATTTACATTGAGAAATTATTCTTGTTTTGAGCTTTTCCTTTTTTTTTTGACTAACTCAAGTCATCAAACTGGGTTACAGAGATATGGAAGTACCGCTGAAAGCGCCATCATTCAGTCAGTTGAAGGTAATTGGGTCTCTGAGCAGAGCAGCCAGACTCGTATCTTGTCAAAATGATTTATTCCGATCAAACGTGTGGCGTATGTAAACATTTGTTACAATCGGATAATGTTTTTCAGGGCCCATCTACACAGTTAAATTCTGATCCGAGTACAGACATTTTGCACGTGCATGCAGCTAGTGCTTCCATGTAGCAATGAGACTACAAACTTCAACTTCTCCCACTCTCGATGGAAGTTTTGTGTTCATGAACACATTTTTCGGACAAGTATTGAACATCAAACTTGATGTGCGTCAGAAGAGGCAGCGAGCACGAAGTTGATGCGTGTTGAAAAAGAAGCAGCAGACACAAATTTGATGCGTGAATCGTGTTCAGTGTTACCGCAGCATTATGTGCGGCTTGGCAGAGTAGTTTAGAAGCATCGCACTTTTCTCCTAGAGTGATTTCTTTATATATTTTTTTTCTTCTTCATGAAGCATTTTTTGCTTCCTCTCCTGCAACTCATCCTCAAAAAAAATGTAAGTGTCTTAGCTACAAATTCTAAAATGTTGGGCATTTCTATTACACCCAATTAGATTTTGTGGTTGTTTTTCATGCTTGTTTTGGAGCCACCATGGTGGTTTAGATGAAAAAAACTGGGAGAGTTTTTCTAATAGCAACCAATATAGTCCTCTCTGGTGCACATCTATAAGTGCTTCACCATTTACCAACAAAAATTAACATTTTTCTTGATATAAGACGGGTGAAACTTCCGCAACAACCATTATACAAGAAAAAACACACGCACACACAACTCCATTTTTTTTTGTTTTGATTTCAGGGTTTTAGCGTCAGCAGTTGTGCACTCCCCCCTCAGGGTATGAGCGTGCAACAGTTCTGTCAGCACAAACCCTTTTGCTGTAAAGCTCTCTGAATGCTGTTGGAAAGGAACACTGTTGTGCTGTTTATCCTTATCAATCTGTTCTCAAAACCTCATCTAACAACCCCAAGGAGCCATTGTGTGAAATTTTGCTCAGCCAAATATGCCCCCAGAAATGCCTGCACATCTGGGTAAACACAATATATACATTTCATGATACCCTGGTGTCTGCTACAGACCGTTCCCATTTATCTTCCTATTATCCGTCTACAAAAAAAGGCCTTATCAATGACTAAAAGACTAAATCTACCATTAGGTTGCTAAAACCCCAATTGCATAAAGAAATGGCCCATGTGACAACCTAGAAAATCTAAAGGGACAGGTGTTGCCATGACAACAGTTGCCCTGAACAGGCAAAGCTTACAAACAAATCATTGCATGAGTTATTAAAGAGCGAGAGACAGAAATGTATGTGGCAAATATGCCAGAAAAGAGCCCACAGTTCATTCTGCCTCCTCTGCTGTGGAAGACAGAAAAAACAAACCAAAAAAAAAAAAAAACATCTAAGGCTTCAGTGAGAGCTTCAACAGGAACTGGAGAAGCAGCCATGACATAACCCTTTCTGCCTGAGCATCACGGAATCTGGCTGTGGATAACTTAAAGCATAACTTCATATCTGCAGTACGTGAAGAGCAGAACAGCAAGACAAAAAAAAAAAAAAAAAGCCCTAAGAGGAGTTTCTCCTCTAAACCGAAGAGGAAGAAGACTTCTGACTGATGATCAGCTTTTTCTATATGTTTTGTATTCTTGAATAAGGAAACGTAAATAATCCATATAAAAATAAAAAAACAAGAAAAAGATGTTTGTGAATAAAAAAGGCATCTATTTAATTCCTATAAAAAATATTTTTTTCTAGTGCTATCGATCAAGAAATGAATCAGATTAATCACACTTTCGGTTGTTGTTAATCATGATAAATCACAATGTTTTATTAGGAACATTTTATACGACAATACGCAGTTTTTGAACAAAAACAAGCCAGAGAGAAAATTGCTTTCCTTCATTAAAATTGCCAAAAATCAGATATCCCACTAGTGAAATTTGTGAGCACAAAACAAGTCAACAGATAGATAAGCAAAACTGTAACTTTGTCTCTAGTATAACTCCAAGAAAACAAAGATGCTGATATACAGCCATAGGAAACAAACATTGAGTCTCTGCACTTTAAATGGTGAATACTCCATTCTGATTGGCTGCTGGGTGTGGATTCACGCCTAAAAAAGAAGCTCCAGTCACAGACTTCTTCTAAACAAACTTTTGTTTCATGATATGGATAAAAACATTGGTAAGAGGTGAACTTTCTCTAAAACTGATGTTTTATTTAGCCTATCAGGACCATCAGCATTTATTTCGCTTTCCTTTTCCGCTGCAGTCGAGGTCGCTTCCGGCTTAGCGACACGTTGTTGTGTTATCATGACAACGTGCCGCATTACCTATAAAATAGTTCCCCTTTTGTGAAAAGCGATCTAAACCTAAAAAATAACAATAATAAAGTACTAAAAAATGATTGAATATTTACTTAATTTGTAAGTTACCATGATATTGTTCCTGACGAAGTGAGCATTATCAGAAATGAACACACGACGTGGAAGCCTGAGCTGGCTGTGGACGGTTGCTTCATGAAGTGTAAGTAATTAGCGTTATTTTTTTTATTAAACAGGTGCGTTAATGCCTTAACATTAAAAGCCTTCTTTTTATGTTGTAAAAAAAAAATCTTATTTTTGAAAAGACAACTTGAGACCAAAACCTTGAGAAGCATCTGTACTCCAGTAACTTTTGGTTTAAGACATTAATAGAGACTTTACTATGTGATACTTTATTATTAATTAATATATAACAAATGGAATTATTTGGCTTAGCATTAAATAGCTTTATTTTTTTTTATTTATTTTTTTTTTCAGGCAAAATGAATATTTCTTATTTTATTTTAAGTTAACAACATTGGAGTATTTTATTTTTTTGTTTTCATGTTAAAACAATAGACTCTCACCTGTGAACGAGAATGTTTCTTTAAAAAGCTTCTGCCTTTTTTTCTTTATTAGTGGACAACCTATTTACATTTTTAAGCTTCTTGCTGACAATTTTTTAAAATAATGTTATTTATTATTATAACTATTTCAGCGATTTCACAAACCTTGAACCTTCTTATTCCGGGAACAGATTTTTCAGGTTCAATTGTATCTAGAAGGAAGCTAAATCTAAGTATTTTGAAGTTTTAAAAAAAAGAGCTGACCCTTTAAGTCAAAATAGTTACCTCTGTTAGAAATGGCGGCTGGGTGGCTCAGTGGGCTAAGTGAAGGGCTGGCAACGCAGAAGCCCTGGGTTCGATTCCCAGGGTTGTCCACTGATCCCCACCCAGATTGGGTCCTTAGGCAAGACCCTTGACGCTGCTGCCTAACTGGGTCCCTGTGCCCCTCAAGTACAGGGTTGTGTCAGGAAGGGCATCCGGCGTAAAAACTCTGCCAAATCACTGATGCGAAACAGTGGGTGCTGTTGCGCTGTGGCGACCCCGAAAAGGGATAAGCCGAAAGTGAACTACAGTTACCTCTGTTAGAAATGTGATGCTTAAGAACTTGGAAAGAGGAAACTCTGATTTGGCGTCCATAACATCAACCTGAATTCGAGCATGTCCTTTGTAACCATAAAACCAACATTATGGCCACACTTATGCAGCTTTCCACCTCCTGAGCCCGAGGTGGGGCCACTCAGTGACAAACAAATGCACTTTAGAGAACAAAATATAAATAAACATGAAAAAATGAGAATACATAACACTGCATTAAATAAGAGGTTACGGTGTGAAAATTGATAGATGTTAATACCTCAAGCAAGTCGAAACAACAAAAACCATCTTAAAGGATTTGGTTAATCCATAATACAAACCTGAAGCTTTCTGAAAGGTGCAAACTCAGAAAACACACAAAAAATAGCTGCTAAAATGAGTGTTTGGCCTCATGTATTTTAGCAGAATAGATAAAAAGATAATATATTATTGAACCAATGTTACTAATCTATTTATATATATATGTATAAGTGTGTATCACTGAAAATGTTTTGCCGTTTATCATCCACTGGAAAATCTTGGGATGATCAGAATGACGGACATTCTCATGAATCCCAATTCTACATCTTAGCCTCACTTTTAGCATCTAAGCTTATGGCCAAACAAGAAAATGCATTTTAATGTTAAGTTAAAAAAAGTACATTAGCAATGGTCTTAAATAAACAAAACTCCAAAACCAAATGAATCCCTTTTGGAGGTCATGGAGTTGCTGGGGCCTATCACAGCCACTGAGGGTGGGGTGCACCATGGAAGGTTTACCAGACTATTACATAACCACATAGACAATCAAACACTTTCATTCATATTCATACCAATTTCAGATTCACGATTTAATCTATGAAGTACTTATTTGGATTGTTTTCCTATAGAAAACCCACACATACATGTACAAGGAGAACATCCAAACTCCACATGTAAAATACCCAGTCCAGATTTGGGCCATCTCACCGTAATGTTTGTATCTAGTGATGCAGAAATATAACTGAGTTATTGCTTTTCATGTCAGTCTGCCACGTTTACATAATAAAACCCTTTCTTAACTTTCAATTAAATATATTGCTTTCAACATGTTTTGCAAGTCTCTACATGTATAAAAAATGAGAAATTTCATGCACTATTACTTATATAACTCACAATTTTAGCTATGAATGATATAAATTAGGCTATAGTCTCAATTCCAAATGCCACCGCTTGATGGGAAGGCATTAGTAGAATCTCTAAAGTGTCATGCTGCCACCTAATTCTTTTGAAATGTAGTAAGGTGGCTGTCAAGCATACAGAATGTCCCAATGTTTAAATACTCCCAGGTTACTGGGTGGCAAGTGGCACTTGACATGGACGGGCACCATCAGGGGCTGCACGGTGGCGCAGTGGTTAGCGCTCTCGCCTCACAGCGAGAAGGCCCCGGTTCGACTCCCGGCTGGGACCTTTCTGTGTGGAGTTTGCATGTTCTCCCCGTGCATGCGTGGGTTTTCACCGGGGACTCCGGCTTCCTCCCACCGTCCAAAATCGTGCTTCATAGGTTCATTGGTGACTCTAAATTGCCCCTAGGTGTGAATATGTGAGGGACTGGGTGTGTGATTGAGGCCCTGCGACAGACTGGCGACCTGTCCAGGGTGTACCCCGCCTTCGCCCTTCAGCAGCCGGGTTAGGCTCCAGCACCCCCGCGACCCCGAAAGGGAAGAAGCGGTCAAGAAAATGGATGGATGGATGGATGGATGGATGGGCACCATCAGCAGACATTTAAACATTTTAAAGTCAGGGCTGCTGCTGGCTGGCGATCCGTGTACCATAAACTGTGGTCGCCCAGCTGTCGTTGGACTGACAACCTCAAAATGTGACCGATGTCATCTTTTAGAGAAAATCCGCAAGTATTTGTTATAGAATTTGATAAATCTTTCTGAAGTGTGGAGATGAACACTTCTGTTGTATTGGAAAAACTGTCATGTAACATTTCTGAAATCTGAAAAAATATTTGTCAAATGTAAAGTTCGTTCCCTGATTTTGACTCTGTTGCTCATTTGAATGTCACTTTCCATACAGTTTCTTCCAAAGGAAGCAGCCTAAATGAAATGGAGGTGTTATATAAGTATCTACAGAGCAGCATCAAAGCATACGAAGCCTAAAAATTATTTTTAATAAACTTAATCTCATCCTGGTTGGTCGTAGCTCTCACCATGTTGTGACACATGACATACAAGCGCATGCTTCAGCCAGGCGCAGCTAATCACGCAGCTTTGATGAATTCAGCAGGTGTGCAGAGCTTTACAAAAGCACCGGTTTGTCTGTCGGCCGCCTGGGAGCTTTAATGTGTGAATCAACACAATGCCAACGTGAATTGACATCAACAGCAAACTTAAAGAAGCGATTGTAGCGGCACATCAATCTGGAAAGGGTTTTAAAACCATTTTGAAACAATTTGAAACTCCACGTTCTTTGTGAGGTCTGCTCATGATGGGAAACTTTCACAACTCATGCTGTTTTAAATTTGCCAACACTTTTTTAACATTATATTTTTATTTTGTGACCTTTTGAGTGCAATCCTGGTATAATTGTAAATCTATGCACAGCCTTATTACAACAATTGGGTGTTTTTCAAGAAAAACTGTTTTTTTGTGTGTTTTCAGGTCATTATGATTTGGTAAACAGCTGCCATGATTTTTTTTGCCCTGCTTTCACCCATTCACCTGTTTCCCCTCTGCTGCTGCTCTGTTATTGGGTTTACACCTTGAACTCTTTAAATCACCTTCTTTCTTTTATGTCTTTTTCTACAACTGTTCTTTTGCAAGTTATAATTAAACTCAGAAGTATTCCAAACTATAACTTGTTCAAGTAGTTTCAAAATAAAATCAGAAATTGAAATGTTACTGCTTTTGAGCATTGTAAACATTTAAGCTCTTTAAAATATTGTGGTTCCAGGCCAGTTTTTTGTGTCCCCATTTCTGGTTTTATGGATTTTTTGACAATCGGTTTTATTCAGTGTAAAATTCTAGTCTTTACAAAAATGCAAATCTGGTAGATTGTGCTCAGACAAAAATGTAACACGATTAGGTTTTGGTTTTGTGAGACAGATTTGATATAAGTGGAAAGCATTCAACATGGTTGCCATCAGGGAATTTGTGAGAAGATTTACCCTGAAGAAATACAAAAACAAAAAAAGAAGAAAATTTAAAAATACATCCCAAATAAACCACCACAAGCTGCGAAAGACTAAGCAAGGGTTTGGCAAGGCTGAAAGAGAAAGTCTCTTTTTGTCTCAAAAGAACCTGAAAGCTTGTTAGGTTTGCAAAACAGAACAAGAAAAGGCGAAATACATCTGGAACAATGTGCTACGGACAGCAGAGACTAAAGTGCTGCGGTTTGGTCTTAATGCTCTGAGCTGTTTAGCAAAAGCCAGACGCAGCATTTTCAGCATGATCTGATGAGGTTTGACCAAAAATGGGTCATGCAACAGGACCGAGATAAAAGCAAAGCACTAAATCACCATTTTATATCAAATAACATCAAAAGCATATATTTCGGATATCTTTTTTTTTTACGCAATCTGTTTAATGTGAAAAGCAGAAGGTTCTGATGCAATCCTTCAATTCTATCTCCTAAAAATAAATGGCAAATTTATACTTAAAAGGTAATGTCACCTGTTTCGGGTTACTTTTAACATGCTAGGGTTTACTTATTATGATGGGAATCAAATTGTTAAGATTTATCTTTGCATCCCTAGTTTAAAACCAATCAATTTTACCTTTGCAGGTCCACTTTAAATTGACACAAAGAGAGTGAGTCAATTAAATTGAAATTCAGTTCAGAAAAATCCAATCAGTTTAGTTTCATAGAGTCCAATGTATTATAATGGGGGAGGTGAACTTGTAGAATGTATGAAATAATCCCGGTTGGTATCATAATGTTGGGATCACAATCTCTGCATCGTTTGTGTATTATGTCAAATGACAGATCTTATAGTCAAAACCTAAAGCATAGAAATCACTCCTCACTGCATATGAATGAGTCTTATCTAAAAACCTCAACCCCTCCATCCAGGTGAGCATCCCATTCTGCCAACTGCACTCTGCCAGCAAACAGCAGCAGGCTGTCACTCTCAACCAGCTTCTTTGGGCTAGAAAAATGTTTCCAGTTACCTCAATCCAAATGGCTGAGGTAAGCGGCCATCTGGATGCTCTTTTACGGAATCCTTTGTTTCAAGGTGGAAACATCCAAAAACCCACTGTGTTTGGTGTTCACAGTCAGTGGTAGCAACATATTTTAATAATATGAGTTTGGTTAACCAAAGCAGCTAAACCTTTGATAGTGTGATGCTTATACCTTTCTGCCAATCAAACGCTGGCCTATCGTTATAAAAATACAACCAAAGAGAATCTCTTTAGCCACTTTTGTGTCTCATAGTTTTTATTCTATCTGCTGCTTGTTCTTTTTGTCATCGAATGTGGAAGATGCTTTTTGTACTGTGGTTCATAATAATAGGTATGCCAACAAGAGGCCAGCTCTTGTTCTTCATGTTTTTCTCAGTATGTAGTAAGGCAGAAAGTGTGACTTTCCATTGTGGACTTCCCTTTGAATGCGGATAGTCATAACTCCCCAGTTTATGGGACCACATCACCATAGTGATTGATCCGGTGGTGGTGTAGTTTGCAACTTTCCAGAACTTTATGAATTGCTCCAAATGTCCATGTTTCAAGAGAAACCTATCAATCATAGTAGACTGGTTCCCCCCTTCCAGTTCATAGATGGTGGTCGGGTTAACTTGTTTGTCATCCTCAGCAGTATTGTTTAGACACTGACTAGTGACCTGGTCAATGTTTTCTACAAAACCTATTCCGGGCAACCTGGTGGATGGATGTGGAGTAATCACTGAGGGAGGGGTGGTGTCAAGATTCTGCCCTTCCCCATATCCGCTCGTCCATCACCAGAAACCTCCTTTATCACATGCATCTGTTCACCTGTCTATGTATTGCTCTGGTTATCTTTCAAGCCTGTTGTTCCAAACTCTGCACTGCTTTCCAAGACATGTTTTGACCCTGATGTGACCTGGAATTGGCCCTGCCTGCCTGCTTCTGCCTATCTGGTGAGAAAAACCCTTGTTTTGGATTGTGTGAGGGAGAATCATATCTTACAAAACTGGAATGGAGTGTAAGAATGAGGAGAGCTTAGGACTTCATGACTGGTTTTCTGAGTCAAACCATCTGTCAGCCTCCTGTCTCTGGACTGTGTGGAGACCCCTGCTCCCACTGGAACCAACCACCCCTGAAAGACTTTGCTGCCTCAGCCAGTTGCCCAGCTGTGTCCTGCCTGTCCAGAGCCACTAAGTCAGCTGGGTGCCGCCCCTCTTCTGTGTGGAGGTTCTGATCCCATACCTATA
>NC_050512.1:13439371-13443323 GCF_002922805.2 Oryzias melastigma
GAGTGTTTTGCATTTTGAGAGCTTTTCCTAAATATCTGACAGTTTCACCACTGTAGTATATAACTTCTTATTTGTTCTATCCTATAACAGATGTTCCGGTAATTTTATGCTTGTCTGCTTTCTCAAATCTTAATGCTGCAATGAGGAACTTACATTTTTAGTCTTACAGTATAACAGATGCTGATGGGATTTTGAGTTGTTCCCTTTCTATCCTGTTTCTTCCAAATTCAAATTACTAAAATATATCTTTGAATGACTTTCTTTAAACAAGTTTCAACCCCAAAGTCCAAAATTTCCCCTAGGTAAAAGTGTTGTTTCTCTGTTATTATAGCACCTGCTGTTGCTGTGTGTGATGATAAACTCAAATGATTATATTAAAAATAGTTCATAGCTTAACTTAAAGGTGTTCATGAAGCTGATGATAAACCATATTTGTAGTAAATATTGCACTATTTGTTTGTCTGAACAAATTGAGGTAAAGGAAGATTAGATGTCTGCTGTATAAGAAAAATGAAGTGACTTGATTTGATTTGTAAAATAATTTTATTTTATGCCACTGAGGCTTTCTACTCTGTCCTAAACGAGAGAGTCAGAGAATATTTGATTTATGTCACTTTAGTCTGAGATGTAAATACACACAGTCACTTAAAAAAAGTAGACCCAGATAAGGAATCACATTTTTGCAATGTGTCCCGAGTCTGTGAAAATATAAAAAGGACTCACCTGAAATGATTGTGTTGGAAGATATGTAAGGGAATGGAATCATTTCCTGACCGCTTCTTCCCTTTCGGGGTCGCGGGGTGCCAGAGCCTATCCCGGCTACTGATGGGCGAAGGCAGGGTACACCCTGGACAGGTCGCCAGATAAAAAGACACTTAGACAATACCAGGAATAGTACACAGAGATTTGCTAAGTCGATGCGTAACAATACAGTTGGCAACAACCGGAAGTAAATAAGTTGTCTTATTTTAAACCGGAAGTATGTCACACAGTCCCGTGCGTATACCTATGAAGCTTGTTTACGGACAGTTGAAGAACCGATGCTTACATGGGAGAACATACAAACTCCACACTTCACAAAGAAAGGTCCCAGCTGATATTTGAACCAGGTGAGAGCTCTAATTACTGTTCCACCATGCAGACCGGCAAAAAACTTCTGTGCATAATTAAAATATTGTTTAATTTAACAGTAATCTCTGGTTCAAATGAAAAATCATTGTCAACATTCTAAAAAAAAAAAATTAACAGCTCAACAACATAGGGTTGTTGTTTTTTTTTTTTTTTAGAATCTTAACATTTAGATAGAATTCTTCACATTGTTATGTGGAGATGATCAACAGGCTATAAGACACAGGTGCACACCAGCTGTGTGAATATTTCATGTGTTGCCTGACTGACACTTTCAGCCTTATTTTGGCATTTCACTTCCTATTGTGGAGCTTGTTTGTTTAGCTTCTTAATAAAGATTCTGTGCACAAGAAATTCACTCAGTGAATTCCTTGTAAACCTATTTCGGGAACCACAACCCACTAAACCAACCGTTCCCTGGGTAGTGCAGACTGCCAGGGTAATTTAGCTTTCTAAAAACAGCTCTCACGTTTGTGCTTGTGATAGAGGAGCATTAAAGCGTTGGAAGCGTTCTAAGTCCTCCTCTGTGGACTACAGCTTATATTCTCGCTGAGCTGTCTCATCCAGCAACATTTCAAATTAGCATCTCTGCCCACAGGGCAGTAGTAGAAAAACTCTGGACTGTCTGTAACTTAGGAGCCAGGATGACAAAGCCCCGAGGGGAAGAGCAAACCCTCTCTGCCTTTGGTTAGAGGTTTTAGATAGCAAGCAGGAGACATGGCGTGGGTGAACTGCTTCATCTGTGTGAAAACAAACTGAGGCTGGGGATTCTTGTTCATCACAGCAGCAGGAAGAGGTAAAGGAGAGATTTTGGTATCAAATTAAAAAAAAAAGGAAACCACAAAACACGCTTAATGAACCTGACAACTTTGCTTCCAGGCACCTATCAAAATCACAGTGGAACGGATGCCAAATTAGATAAAACTACATTACAACAAAAGATGTGGGATACGCCTATTGCGTTTTCATTATCACATAATCAGTGCATCATCAATTACCCAAACAAGTAATTCGCATAAATAAAGGTCATATTACACAAAAAGAAGACAAGATTA
Source organism: Oryzias melastigma (assembly GCF_002922805.2). Classification (NCBI taxonomy): domain Eukaryota; kingdom Metazoa; phylum Chordata; class Actinopteri; order Beloniformes; family Adrianichthyidae; genus Oryzias; species Oryzias melastigma. The sequence continues at coordinate 13,441,555 of NC_050512.1, forward strand.
CAATCTAAATGGACTTTGAGATTATTTAAATGAGTTTGCTTTTAAACCATATTTCATATATTTAATAATATTTTTACACACATGTGAAGAAGTGTCTGCAACTCCAAATGGACTTGATAATAACATATTTTAATGACATCCAAAGGGAGAAATGAATATTCTTGATTTTCAGTATGTCGGATAAACAGTTGTAGTATGCAACGTTCCCTCATTGTTTTGTGGATTTTTTTTTAACATAAATGGTATTAATTTTTTTATGTATCTCTTTTTATAGCACGCTGTGTCTCCTACACAGATAATACATACGTTTCTCCAAATCTACAGCATACTGGACTTTTTTTTTTTTTTTTTTTTTATAAAGATTTGAACTTTGAGACTTTTAAACATTAGAGAAAAGTGTGAAAATGTTTAATGCCTGTCTGGGAAAAGTGTATGAAGTGTTTAGTGAAGGGTTTTACTGTTGTATACCATTTGTAATTGCACTTCGCCCATTTAACTTATCGCAGGTTCATTTTAGAATGTATCCCCTACAATAGACTAAACATGGCAACACTGTGTACCTAATTTTCTGAATATTTATTCTATGCTGATTTAGTCACAGCTTTAATGTTGAAACATTAGCGTAAATAATAGAAGGACTTGGTTTTATCATCTAAGCAATTGGTACTTACTGTGTGTTCAAAACAACAGTCATATTTAAAATTTCCATCATTTATAGGGTTGCAAACGGTAAAAATGAAACAGGCACATTGACCAAATGAAGAAAAGGGTGAGTTTTGTTAAGTTCACCCATAGGTCTACCGTACAACAAAGTATTAAGGCCTGTTTACAAACAAATAAACTTGTTTTTTTTTAATTACAACTTTAAATCTCATAAATTTATGAGAAAAAGTTGTAAATGTTAAATTACAAGAATATAGTCGTATATTTATGACTTAAAATGTCATTAGCTAAGTTTTTGATTTTTTTTTTTTTTTTTATGAATCTCGTAAATGTAGGAGAAAAAGTCATAAATTTACGAGAAAGAAGTCATAAATTAATGAGAGAAGAACCAAAGTTGTCTGTTTATCAGAGACGTGTTCCAAAATGAAAGACATGGAGCATTTTGTGAAGCTTTATTACCAGATTGGTGTCAAAAACAAAGAAATTCTTAACCTTTTAGCGACTCAAATCAAATCATTATCAGTGAGGCTGATTTTCCGGGGTTTGGTGTCGGCAATGCAGAGTTTCATATGTAAAATAAATAGCTCAGAGACTAACGTTCGCAAGACTGCCACTTTATTCTTCCCTTTCAGTTCACATACCCAGAAGCCCATTCGCCACCTTACGTCACGTTTCTGTCATGAGCAGAAAGAACAGTAAAGAAGAATGAAAACAGTGTTGTATACATCCCCTTGTCCAAATGACATCTCCCGTTTCAACACTAAACAAAAAACAGGAATAAAAATAGTCTGTAACATTAGCACAAGAACATTGAAAAGTACGAAAACTAGGCCGCAGAGATCCTGCAAGCCACCCATCAATAAATAAAACAATAAAAACTGTAAATCAAGCAAAGAAGTTACCAAACATTTGTAATGTTTAAAAATTCAGCTTACCTGTTGAAATCCAAGACTCTTTTCACAGCTTGGTTGGTCTGCTGCTGCACACGGCGTTAACTCGCTGGACTGTAGGCTCACTTTGACTTTAATCTCGCAAATTTACAAGATTTAAAGTCGTAATTTTCGAGAAAAAAACTTGTAATAGGACTTTTTTTTTTTTTTTTTTTT
>NC_050512.1:13443431-13462646 GCF_002922805.2 Oryzias melastigma
AAATAATAATAATAATATATATTAATAATGTATGTGTTAATAATGTATAAACCCACAGTTGTCATCAACAGAAATAAATAACACCAATAATGTTTCTGACACTGGTATAATACTGTATTTTGGTGTATATATTTTTTTTTTGTTTTGTTTTTTAAGATAGGAGCCAATCAGAAATAGCTCTCTTTTGCCAGTAACCTTTAGTGGCCTTTTGGAGGAACAGCACCATTTAATACGTGAAGGGTGGTATTGGATTGGGTAATACAAGGTGGAACCTTGATTTGAACTCACAATGTTGCAGACTTTATGCAAAAAATCTTTTAATCCATTACCAAGGTGATCCAATCTGGTTCATAGCCCAAGTCATACTTATTATACTTCTTCCAAAGTCGTAAACACAAATCTTTATTTTCCTGTGAGGTTTCATTGTACCTTGTATAATGACAATAAAGGCTTCATTCATTCATTACATGGTGCCTTCAGGGACCTAAAGACTATTCCAGCTATTGTTGGGGAAGAAGTAGTATTCACCACAGACCATTCCCTCTCCCATTACAGGAAGAAACAACATTGCATCCCCAGACACACTTGAATGAGAAGTACATGATCACTTTTCTAATTCAGCACTTTTTTTTTTGCTGTAGGAGGAAGCATCACATAGAAAAAAAACGTTCCTATTATAAATGAATCTATCCTGAATAAGTCACGACTTTGTAAACATTCTAGCATCTTAGAAATGTATCTAGAAAAAGGTCATGTTCTGATTAAAGCCCAAAATCTAGTGAATGCATATCAAGAGGAACAATCACAGCAGTCCCACTGAAAGCAACTCTCAGAAGAGTCACATGTAGCCCTGACTGACCTACTGTAGCCATCAATCTTATGGAACAATATGCGTCTTAAAACAATATCAAACAATTGCAGCACCTGGTGGATATTTGGCCACTACAGCCTAAATAATGGGACTCTACTTGTTTTTTTAATAAAACGGATGAGTTAAAATATTCCATAATTTCATGGTGCCACATGAAATGTTATCTTTGATGTTAACTTTTATATTAATTGGTTTTAATCTTTTGTCCCAACTTTGAAGGCAAACTATTATATATTGCAGCTCCTCAAATCGATGTACACATGGATTCAGTGGTCTGCTGATAGTTTTATTATGAAGCGGTCATATTTTTAATGGGTTGATGAGGAAAACATATGTTCATGCAAACAGGTATTATCCCTTCTTCAAATTACCACTGAAGGTTGGTTTATAGAAGGCAGCACTTCTCAGTTGACTCCCAAAGCAGAAAAAGTTTTAAAATGGGTCATTTAGGCTCCACTTTTCTCTGCTTTAAAAAAACAAAAACGACCCATTTTAAAACCGTCTCTTCTTTGGAACTGCCCTGGGTAAACGAGACTCATCACAAATACTTTGGCTTCCATTAGTTCTTTTTTAATTGGCAGGTGGATAAAGACATTGGTGACTTCCGTTTGCTTTGACCTAACCAATAATCCATTTTTGGAACATCGCTGGTTAAAGCAAACTCCAGTCAATGTGATTTTCAGTTTAGATGTTCAGAGTCCTGTAGGTGACCTGTTCAGTGTACATGATTTATGTCAAGAAAATATTAGTAGCTTTTCTGTTGTAAACATAACTTGTTCCTCAGTAAAAACAAACCATGTAAGCAAGTCAGATTTAAGAAAGTTGAACAGCAAACTCTCTTCTGTGGGAGCCTTGCAAACATTTTTACTGTTGATACTAGTCAGTAATTCACACTTCTATTTATTTTACAGGACTATCAACTGATAACACATAAAATGCAGCCCATTTAAGAAAAATGTCCCATTTGGTCTAAAATCTTTTCTAAAACATACGTTTCAGAAAACTTCAATAACATTGAGATGGCTATACACCTTGTAGCCATTGTGTAGACAGCCAAGGAGACCTTGGAGGCCAAAAGTGACCCTGGCTTGTCAGCCTGTGAATGGAGAGCTGATGCAGAGTGCTGCTGACCAAGCTTCATTGTGTGACAAGCTGAGAGTAAGAGTTTGAGTATCAGGAGGACATCGCCAGCGTTCTGACTAATAAGTAGAGTACACAACCACTCTACGACCAGGACATATGGACAGTGTTTGTAACCTCAAAGTGAGTTTTCTTTTATCTCAAATCCACCAATGTTGTTTTTCCTTTACTAATCTGATATATTAGTTACATTTTCCACACTGCTCAAAAACACTAATATCTCAAATCATGAAAACCTATAAACTTATGTTTGAATTTTGTCGATTTGTAATAAAGAGGAAGGTGGTTACGACCTTTTCATTTTAGGAAAAATATTTGAAAAACATTCTTGAGAATGCTACTAATCATCTGAGCACTTTCTCACTTTCACCAAGTAGCTACATTGCTGTTTCTAAAATGTTGACATGTTGCCGGTCAACCAGGTTCCTATCAGTCAGCTGATTGACACCCCCTGTGGAAACAGGATTTGCTATAGTGGCTTCTTCTCTGAGAATTGGTGTCCCACAAATGACCGATTTGGAACAACTTAAAGCTGGTGGTCTCCAAAAACAAATGTTTGGAGTTAGTCTTCGTATCATCTCCAAACTGAAGGCATCTCACCACGTCAGCGCCTAGGTCTGAAGTTTATCTTCTACAGATTTGAAGACAGGGACAAAATGGCCGACGGCTTTTCACCCGGGCAATCCTGAGTAGACCGCACGCAGCCAATCTCCGTAGGGCTGCCAGGGGGGTCGGCATGACTGCCTTTCATCATCAGGCCTGTTTGCCCCGGTGTCTGCAACATGTGCTCTGGAACCTGAACATGTGGGGGAATGCTATGTTAAGCGATGAGTCCAGATTCTGCCCATGGCAGTTGGATCGTAGCCTCAGTGTGGAGATGACACGGGCAATGCTATGCTGTTTGCTGCACCAGAAGAGTAAGGACTTTTAGATAATGATCATCTAACACATCAACTTTCAGGAAAAAAAAAAAAAGCATTGAAAATGTATATAACCTATTGAAAAAAACAAGATATGCAGATAATGTATAAAAACAAAAGACACTCAACTAATTAAAAGTCTGTTTCAACAACACTGTCATCAGCTCATCGTAAACTGGCTTTACAGAGTTTAAAGACCGACTCCAATGAAAATTGTGGATATTTTTGTGTGTTTACTAAAGCATTTTTTCTCATGATGGATGACATTTTGTTTTAGCGTTTTATAGCTTTTGTTGTTGCTGTGAGAACTTATTTCAATATCTGTCAAAAGTAGACTAAAGATCAGAAAAAACATTCACCTAATTAACATTTGGCATAGGTAGAGCAGTGGTGGAAGTACAGGGAGGCAGCAAAAAGCTTTACCGCGACACTTGCCCCCCAGTTTTTGGGTCAATATTTGAATTATTATTGAAAAAGATTAAGAATCATCAATACTTCCTTATGTAATACAAATCCATAAAATAAATGAAACTGTAAAAACTTAATTTAATATTTGTATTTGTAGTGCCCTGTTCTCATCTGCCCCCCTCCCGCCCACATACAAAATCTTCTAGCTCCGACCCTGGAGTAGAGAAAGTGTGATAGCTGTTTTCTAATTTTGAGTTTTATTCATCTTGAAGGTACACATTTTCAACACAGAAACATCTCAGTAGGCTACTAACTAGCCTTTAACTCTTCAACAATACAAAGTTTTGTTCCATTGACTACGTTTTGTAACTCATGTGCTCACTTTTTGGGGCAAGAACCTAAATTAAATCAACAAGCCAATGGCCAACTAACAAGGCATTTAGTCTAAAGTTGTCAGCCATCAAATTGGTGTTCATTAGCTCCATCAGTTAATGTTAAGTGTCATTATGAAAGGAGAACGTCGTGTAGCAGTCATCAAGGTTTTCAGACAGCTGTTGTGGCTCGTCAACCCAGAAGCTTTCAACTTTCATCCTGCCGTTTCTATTTTTGGTTCTGTTCCGTGTTGTCCAGCGTGGCTTTTCCTTTCAGAGGCTTGTTACTTAGAGCTGGTGGAATCCAGACACATGTGTCCCTGTTTGTTTCCGATGTATTTTCAGAGAGGTTAATGCATGCTGACATCACATAAATGTCCTCTCATCCAACTGAGAATATGCCAACCATGCAGCAAGCAAGCCAGCTGCACACATGCAGGCTCACACCCACACACACACACACACACACACCATCTCCTAAGTTGATCTTCCTTTTTTCAGCACATTTGAACTGTTTTTAGTTTTACCTTAGTTTTACCCAAAGTTAAACTTAAAAAAAGAGAAAAAAATCATATTTGACTGGAACATTTTTCAACTAATCAGCCAAGAGAGATTAATGAATACATATTGTAGTTTTCTAAATCCTTAAAGACCTGTTCAAATAAACAAATTGTGTTAGAAAATTTAACATCCATCCACACAATAACAAAATAATATTTTTATTCAATAGCGATCAAAATTTTGAATGCACTGCAATCAAGATTGTATCCATTGAAAGATCATGAAACCCAATGAGTAGCCTTAGATGGTAAAGGAATAGTTTTTTAACAACCAGAAGTTCAGTAGTGCAAAACTGAAAATGTGCACATGTCAGAATTATTTAAAAAAAGAAGTCTATTCCCAGGGAGCATGAAATCGATTTGGCCCTGTGATGAACTGGCAAGCTGTTGAAGTTGCACCATGCCAGTACAGTACAGTAACTGGGTGGGCTCCAGCGACTCCGTGACCCTGCAGAGGAATAACTGAGTTTAGAAGATAAACAAATGAATGAAATAGATTAACAGTCTAAAACTTTTAAAGTGCAATAGAGGTCGATCAAGGTTTAAGAGTCATTCCTACAAGTGTTCCAGCACTTTAAAATTATTCATGTTTGTGTAAATGCACTGCTGGAATACTCACTGCTACCATACTCTGGTGCACTTTAATTAACAATTGTGTACTGCTGGAAATAGTGAGTTGTTGGTTATTTCAATAATGTAAAGAAAAATCAAGCTAACAATAGAACAGAGACTAGTACAACACTGACAAATGTAGACCTTTCTTACTGAGGACTTTCCTTTATCATCAAAAGTTGCTCAGAAACTTGGGGAATCTCTGCCAGATCTGTTCTAGATAACACAACACAGGAAACCTGCTTCAAGCTAAGTTTAATTGTGGTCGTAGTAAGCCAGTCTTCAGTCTTTCAACTGCGGAGAGAACACTTTGAGCTGCGGGGTTGACAGTTGCAGCAAGAACGGCATTGCCAAGACTTCAGAATGAGACCAAGATACTTGCCTTGGCTGGGAAACACCACCACCAGACTTCTGAAGACTGGAAAAAATTTAAAATCTTAAATGTGTGAATGAGTGAATGTGTGTTTTTGCTTATATTTATGCCTGTAGACAATTATCAGCAGTCCAAAGTGTACCCAAGATGCAATGGAATTATATTTCTAGAAGAAGCAATAGAAATGTACTGGTAAAAAAAATAAATAAATTTCTTTTAAAAGGTACTGAACAAAGTAGATATATTGAAACTGTATAAATTGAGGATAATTTACTTGATGCATTTTAATCCAATCGGCGTAGCTGTAAACTCCTGAAGCCCAAACGTGTCCTCCAGGCTGTGATTGCTAAGCAACAGTTATGAATGTGATGTTTTTCTGCTCATAAATATTGTTTTATAACTGTCCAATATGGATGGATTCCTAAATCTTCCAGCCAAATAGATTTTCATGTAGCCCAATTTATTTTAGGAAAGCAATATTTCAAAAGCAGAACACTTAATCCATCATGTTTCAGTAAACTGCTTTCTTTGATTTATTTATTTTTTTTATCAATAAAATACTACCAGACAATTTATGTCTCAACAATCATCATTTCAATCAAGGAGAAAGAACTTTTGAAATATGAATAAGCTAAATGCAATAAATCAACACAACAAAGGAAAACGGTTGAACAGTTGGATGCTGACTGGTGGAATTAAGTTGTAGCTTGAGTTGGCAAACTTTAAAATGTGTGGTAAAGGGTAAACGTTGGAAAAGTGGTGAACACTAAATTGTTGGAACAGATGACAGACTGGAGCTACTGCCTAGTGGCTGTGCTCATGTTGCCAACTCTGCAAACTAAAGGAGAGGAAAGAATAGAAATGTTTACAGCAGATTAGATCAAAATGTTAATAGAAAAGAACTAACCCATTTCTTTAGAAAGAATATTATTGAAAAACTAAATTGATGAAATCTCTTAACGACCACACACAATGAATGGAACAGGTCCTCGATTGCTTTACAGGACATTTACATCAGTAGTTAAAATTTAAGGTTCTTTGTCTTTAAAACAAAAGTGAACATCATAGTTGTGCTGTGTGTTCTCTTGTGTGTTGACAGCTTTTGCAATTGAAGAATTAAGGTAAAAAAGGCACATTTGAGAAAATGGTTTGAATTTATCTATAGTCTTGTAAAATGCAACTTTTAGGCTATAAAATAAAGTAATTTAAAATAATACAATAATAAAATTGTAACATTTTGATAAAATGTCACTTTTGGGCCTAGCAGCTAAAGAGGAAGGTGCTCCAACCTTTTAAAGACCTTTTATGAGAAGGGTTTTAAGGTGATATTGACTGTTTGGTCAACTCAAGTGTGAAAGCAAACCGTCCCAAAGGAAGTGTAACAGTTTGTTTATTGGCATCGTATATGAGAGAGCCTTCAAAGGCTGCTTTCTGACTGTCTCATTCCTGTTATTTGGGGAGGGGGAAAACATTCTTCATATGATTGAAACAGTAGATTCCTGCACAGTAAAAAACAAGATGCACCCATGAAGAAAATATACAGCCGGACAGCATCAAATGTCAGCATCTGCACACTCAAGTTTGTTCTGACTGACTGCAGTCAGGGTTTAGCCTCCAATCAGGATAACGAGCATGCAGATGAGTTTGCCTGACACTGTTTCTGACAGTTTGTCTAGAAATGATTCGATTATGCAAACCAATTGTTGCAGCAGCTGTTCAGGCGGCTGGATGTGGAGCTCCGAGGCTGTGGCGTGGTCTCATGTGGTCACAAGGCTGGTTAGAGGTCCTGCCAAATCCTCAAAAATGAGACAGCTCATGGTAGTGAGATGAATTCACAGGCAGCAGCTCAGGTGGACTTTTACTGCATTCAGCGTCCCATTTGAATCCTCCAACATACTATGTGTCATCCTTGTGTACATTACTGGACAGTGCAGAGAAACCTGGGCAATAATCTTACTGTCTAATCAGTCTTTCTATGTGACCTTATGGGTGAGCGTATCGATTTGAGTATCGATAGTATCGACGCCAAGGTGAAGTATCAATACTTTCAATACTTTTGCCAACGTTTTTTTTTTTTTTTTTCTCTTATTACATACAGTACAGCTCTTGAATTTACTAACAGAGTACATACAAGTGTTACAACTGAAGCTTAACACAGATTTACAATGACATAAAAGAAAAAAATACATCCTCTGTGTTCATGGCAAATTTAAATCCTGGGTTATTTTCAAGAAAGATGGGAGCAAAGTTAATAGTGTTCCATTCTTATTATGTTCAGAGTATTTAGCAACCACATGTCATGTAAGTCCAGAGTTGTATTATCTCAATAAACTCTTTGTAGGAAAAAGAGATTTTCAAGGAGACCTGCTACATTTTGAGAGCATAAACAATAAAGTTTTAAAATGCCATTGAAGGGAGCAGAATAACTGACTCTAAATAGCTCAAAATGATTTTTAAAATGAGAGTTCAAAACCTCTTCTCTAAATTGTTCTCATAAAAAGAAAGCAAAAATGCTCCTATTAACTAATTATCTCTTTATACAATGCAAAACCTGCAGCTGGTATTTTGATGAAAATTGGTGACAGAGAAGGTATTTCACCCAGTTTGGCCTCGTCCTTATTGGCTACCCATTGAAAGGAGAACCAAATAGAAAATTATTTAACTAACATCTAAAGCTTTAAACAAAAAAAAACCCGTCCTCTCTTTTAAAGAACTCGGTGTTCAACACTTTCCAAACAGAGCACTTTGTTCTCAGTTTGCAGGAATACTGGTTGTTCCTGAAATTTCAAATAGTAGAAGAGGGGGGCAGAACCGTAGGCTATCATTATTTCAATTTCAGAAGCGGACACAATTTCTATCTTTAAAGCTAAACTTACATTTTTTTCATGAAACTTAAAGTTACAGCCACCATGAACTGCCTTGTCTTGAGTTTTGCTGCTACAGGCTTAAACTGCTGAGGATGTTTTAGGATGACAATGGACAGATTTTAAAGACAAGAAGAGAGGCTAGAGACAAAAGTTTTGTCTATTAAAATTTGAAATGTGCATTTCCCCATTTCTCGTTCTGTTTTTAAACCAGATCTTCCCAAAAGCAAGAAAAACTCTAGTATTTGTTCATTTTAATATTTGTGTTTCTCATCTGCCTCCTCTCTGTCTGGACTCGTATCTGCTCATGAATGTAAAAAATATCCCCACTTCGATCATCTTTTGATCTGTTTTAAAAGCATTTGCCACTGGTCTTTTAATTAGGATTATGACATTTTTATGCAAAATCAAAAACTTGTGTTGTTTTCTAGGACATAGTTTCTGCAGAGCGGCAGGCGTTCATCGGAAATGTACTTCTGAGTTGTGGGCGGGACTGTTAGCGTGAAGTAAACCTGCCCCTCTTTCCCATCATCCCTTTGTTGACAGTTTATCCTGTTCCCTTACAGCCCCTCATCCCAACCTAACAAAAATGTTGAGAAATATTAGAGCTATCAAACTGTTCAGTTGTGAGCCATGATGCGAGCTCGGACGAGGAAAACACAAATGTACATGGATCTAGTCGACTACAAGCAGATCCATCAGAATGGAATGGAGCAGGAAGCTTGTGACTTGCTGACGTGGTTACTATATCTTGTAAGCATTGCAACAACCTGCTTTGAGACTAGAGCAGGGGTATTCAAATCCAGGCCTCGAGGGCCGGTGTCCTACATGTTTTCCAACCAACCTTCCATTGAAGCTCCTTATTGGCTAAACATACCTGATCCTGGAAATTAGCAGCAAATGTACTGCAATTACTAGTTCTAATTTTATTTTTCCATTTTACAACAGATGTTTCAGTGTTTATTGAGTTTATTAGTTTCCTTTCTTTTCTTTTAGGACTGCAGTTTCTCAAGTTTTGTGTGTGTGTGTATGTTTGTGTGTCCTTTGGCGGCTTGTTATCTTTGTTTGTTTACTAAAGGTTCTGTCATTGGATTGACTAATGCAGCTATTTTGTTACATTGTTACATAGCAGATACTACAGTGTGTGTTTTATTTTTTTTGCCATGTTTCTGTCCTCAATTTGACTCCAACTTGGTTTGATTTTACTTTTCTTTTGTGCAGCAGCTACCTTGAGACAACCTTGATTGAGAACCTGCACTTTCTCACAAACCAAACTGAAATGACAGATTTTTTTTTCTTTTTGTAGATATTACAGAGAGAGTAAAACAATAAAGTTTTAAATTGTTTGTTTATTAGGGGTTAAATAATTTGGAGGATAAGGTTATTTTAGGCTTCTGTGGTTGTAAAAATGGGACTTCAGGACAACATCGACATTTTTTTTTGACAGGGTCAATTCTAGGGTGCTCAAAAAGGATGAATAAGGTCAAGCATTCTTGAACTAAACATTTTTGTGCTTAGAAAACTCTAATAAGAATTAATACAACAAATCAAATCAAATTCTTATCTGATGGAACGGGCATCTGTAAAAGCACACCACACTGACCTTCAGAGTGTCAACACTGTAGGAATAGCCATTAAAAAGCAGGCATTTATTTACTACTAAGTAGGATAAAACATATGCTCAGTGCTTTACAGTTCATTAAATCCATATGTTACCCTTGGCAGAAAACCCCATACAAACACAGTTTACAGAGAGCACTAGAAGAGTAAAGTCATGCCGCTGCCAAAACAAGCTTGTAACTTCAATTTACCTAGAGGGAAAAAAATCAATCAAGGGAACAAAATAGTTTTTAATAATAATAAAAAAAAAAAACACACGCACTTAAGTAACTTAATAAATACTCATATTCCACTTCTCTTTGACCCAATACATGGGCAATATGTGGGCAGCATCAAAATGCACAAAGACATGTGGACACAAGAAAATGTCACGCTGAAGTTTACTCCAGGAGTGTGGTGCTCCCAAGGAGAGCCAAAATGCTGCTGCACTCTCCATATGACCGCCTCCCTCCTCTGAGTCTGCAGTGTTTAAGAAAGGGCAGTCCGCTTCCAATCTACCATGACATCTTTTTTTGTATTTTGGTAGAATTTTTAATCAGCTTTTAACACAAAAACTAAAGGTTCGCTTCTTTTTCCCTGCAGTTTGACCTTTTCTTAGAAATGGACATGACATTCATTATACTTTAAACAAGTTTAACACATTTGGGAGACAAGTATCTGCTTTTAATGAATAAAGCAAATTTGAATGTAGATCATGGAAGGTATAAATAGATTTGCACCAGCGTCAAATACTAGTTTGATAAGACTTTAAAAAAATCTTTTTAAAACTCTATAAGCTAATTTACTGGAAGGCTGCAGCCCTAAATAGTCTGTCAGCGCTGGGTTACAGTTTGTGAAATAGATTTAATGGAGATAGTGGGATCATACAACACTGTTATACGTGTCTGCACACAGTTGTGATAGTTGTAACTGCTCATATCAAAGAAACATTAAGACAGTAAGTGATTGACGTGCACGCATACATATGCCTTCATGGTTTATGGTGCTTTATAGGTTGAGAAGGAATCAATAGAGAAAAAGAGATCCGTTTTTCTTACCACACCTTTTGTCATCTGCTGGCTAATTCATTCATGGGATGGCTAGTTTTCTGCCTCCTGTGTTCATGGTCAATGTGGGAATGATCACTCTAAGTCGGCATAGTCGATTGTTTGGATCCTTTGTCCTTTGTGCAGTTAAAGAGCTGCCAGCACGTCTGCGGTCAATCTTCTTTAGGGTTGCCACTGTCCAAAAGCGTGATCATCCCTCCACTCACCACCTGGCTGTTTTGTGCCAACTATGTGGAATACTGCTGCTTCAAAAAATTGTGAATTTTGCTTGGACTAGCCTGTGTCTGTTCACCTTGAGGATTCATGCTGGCAGCCCTGTCTAAAGCACTCCCCACAGCAGTAGATGCTTATGTACAGTGGCAGAAAGCACAGCATGTCGTGTTTATTCCTTTTTTTCCCCCTTTTGACTTGTTAAAGGCTGTTATTTAAGTCCTGCATGTGGGTTATTTTGTATGAAGTCATGATTATTTTGGTGAGCCCATGCTATCTGCTACTTTTTTCTGCTCTTATAACTGGATTGGAACCCAGTATTGCCTTTTACTATATACGTTGGAGGCATATCTATGCCTTTAAAAGCATACTTTAATTGATTTATTAAATACAATATTAAAATGCATAATCTCATGCTAGATAGAAGAATGTATAGATTGAAGTAATACCTCCAATTAACCTAACATTAGTCACTGGTTCTATCTTATGAAGCTACTTTATGAAGCATGGACCCAAAAGGGATTTCCAATTATAATAGATATGTTTACTGTTACCATAGCCATTGAACACTCACTGGCCTCTTTTACGCACACCTGTCCGACTGCTCGTTGACACAAATTTCTAATCAGCCAATCACATAACAACAAGTTGAAGGCCCGGTCCTACAGGATTTGACGGCCATATCATGAGTAAAAAAGTTGGAAAATCTGCCACGCACTTAGATGCGCCAACTTTATGCATGCTTGTGGAATCACAGTGATACAGACACCGGAGTCCATTCCTCTACCACTCCTCTGCCAGTCCTTTGCCAGCGTGTCCTCCCTCTATCAGCCGCTAAACAGAAGCTGTAAGCAGCAATTCAAGCCCAGACTGGACAGGCCGTGCTACAGCCATACACGTGCGTGGAATTTTGGCATCCAAGCGCGTGTGCCGACATTCGCTCCACGGCCCAATCTTGCACTGAAACTGCTGTTGTACCGCTGTTTCACAGCCATTGCAAGGCGGTACCGCTGGTACCACACACAGTCACCCGCGGTCTCAATTTTTGTGCATTTCAAAAATTATTTCCCCATGTAACGGCGGCCAAAGCTGCTAGACTCATCTTGTTTGACCAGGTTTTTGGTTGGAGTAATCACCCAAGATGTGCTGCTCCAGCCTCTTCTTAAGCACGCTCCTGTTTTCCACTTTCTGCCGGAATGTCTCAGTTCTCTCATTGGTACGCCTCAGTCACGTCTCTCCCACGTCTCAGCGTCATCTTCTTCCTCCCGGATTCTGTATTGCAACTGTGTGGAGTTGAGATCCCCTCCTGGAAACTTCTGTTTTACCTGCCCGCCCTCATCGCAGCTCTCTCCTTTACCCCACTCTCAGACACTGACTTCCGCTCCTGTCTCGGTGGAGATCCTGTAAGGACCTGCGCCCTCTACTGCCCAGAGGTGTCACACCCAAAAGAACTGCTACTCCTTATTGACTTAATAATTTGACTTTTTTCTTCACTAATGGGTTTGCTTATTTTGACTGTCCTAAACACACTCTGACAGTAGGCATACTCAGTGGATATTTTCTCTTTTTCTGACCATTCTCTGTAAATGCTGGAGATGGTGGTGGGTGAAAATCCCAGCAGATCATCAGTTTCTAAAATACTTAGACCAGCCCATCTGGCACCAATAACCATACCACGTTTAAAGTTGCTTAAATCACCTTTCTAACCTCATTCTAATGCTCAGTTTGAAATGCAATAGATAATTTTATCCATGGCAGTTCTGTGGGCAGAAATGCCATGTTGATGCCACAGGTCAGACTGGTTCCAGCTGATAGACAACAGTAACTCAAAAAACCACTGGTTACAACCGAGGTCTGCAGAAGAGCATCTCTGAGCGCATAACACGTCCAACCTTGAGGCTAATGGGCTACAGCAGCATAACCAAAGCGGATGCCACTCCTGTCAGCTAAGGATAGGAAACTGAAGGTACAATTCACACAAGATCACCAAAATTGGACAATAGAAGATTGGACAAACGTTGCCTAGTCTAAGTTTCCATTTCTGCTCTGACCTTTGAGTGATAGGGTCAGAAATAGGCGTCAACAACATGAACGCATGGATTCAGTCTACCTTTCTTGGCACACTTTGGGCCCCAGTTAGTGAAACTTGAGCATGGTGAGTGTATGTATGTATTTGTTTTTAGAAAGTAATGATTGTTGGAGCAAACATCTTAAAGATTAAATAAGAATCTGATCTGAACTATATGACATGTCATTGTTACTATCACCACAGGAAATATTCAGACAAATAAAGCAAACAATTTATAAAGATTAGATTAAAAAAATAATTAGTAATTGATCAATAATGTGTTGTTACAAAGTTAATAATGGGATCTTTTTAAAACATAAAAATGAGGTACTTGCAACTCCCAATATGAGATAAAGAAAAAAAAAGCTAAATTTGCCCTTGTCTTTATACAGCACTGGGATGTGCTGTTGAGCGCTGTCACCTAACAGCCAGAGAGTCCTTGTTTTAATACTTCACACGGAGGTGTCTAGTTTGCCCATGCCTTGTCATGTGATGGACATAACAGAATGTATCGTATTAATGTCCAGGTTGCGTCCTGCCCCCCAGTCAAAGAAAGCCTGGATAGATTTTCACGACCCTGAACGGGCTGAAGCACACATGGAAAATGGATGAATGAATCTGCTGCTCCGGGATGACAGGTAATTGGGTAAGAATTTGAAAAGTGAACCCGACATCGCCAACATGGCACCCAAGGTGTTCAAAGAGGCCCGTTACAAAAACGCTGTACCACATCAATATCAGCCAAGTTGTTGAGATAAGGTGACTTTGAAACTAGAAGCTCTGTGGGGAAATAGTTCTTGTTTGAGTGTGCAGTACAGGCCTGACAGGTTTACAACCTTCCTAATAATTCATTTGAATTTTTTTTGTACAAATGTGAAGTCATTCGTCCAAGTTCCTCTAATTGTCCTCTAATTGAAGAGGACATATATTCTTGTTCTGTGTGTTTCTTAAAGTGACAGGCAGAAGGTTAAGCAGACCTAAGTGACTGTAGACTTTGATTAATATTATATCTTATAACTTATTTTTTTACGTCTAAAATCATAAAATTAAGTTTAATCAATGCATACAGACGGAAACAAAACCAAATGACAAACACTTATAAATTGTACTTCAAATCCTAATTTCGTACATTTTTTTTTTAAATTGTGGGTTAAAACGGAAACAGTAAAAATTAAACGTAAAGTGCAAAATGTAAAAGAAGCTGAAACAGTTAATTTGCATTGTCCAAAGAAAATAAAAAAAAAAGCATGATTAGTGCTTCTTAGTTTTTTCTTTTGTTTTTACTTTAAGGAAAAAGTCTTGTTTTTTGCTTCTGATTATCATTTTTTCAGTGTAATGTCCCTAATCCAATGGAGAAGGGGCAGATGAGTAACATAAAATAAATTATATCAGTGGGAGAACAATTTATCTTAAATATTTAATGAACAAATAACAGACAAGGGAATGATCAAACAAAATAAGAACAGAAGGTCCTTTAAATACCAAACTAAACAAAACTGAGGTTCTGGTGAGAAGAAGCACTTGAGAAAATTGAATCAAGTTAGCATAAAGACAACAGAAGTTCTCATAGTATGAGTAAAAATAAAACAAAGGGGTGCCGTCATTAAAGTGCAAATGGACTACTTCCCTAGATGTACACGTTTAACAAAACAAAACTCTGAGGTTTTGTCTGGACACTCCACCCACAATCAAAAACCATGCTTCAAAGGTTTATTGGTGGTTCCAAATGGTCCCAAACTGTAAATGTGAATGGGTCTAGTTGGCTGTATGGCCCTGCGACAGACTGGTGACCTATCCAGGGTGTACCCTCCCCTTTGCCAACAGTAGCTAGGCCAAGCTTAGGCAACCCCGTCACCTCAAAAAGGATTCAGGAGGTTCAGAGGATGGATGGATGGACGGACGGATAGGTTTGTTGAAAAAACATTCTTTGATTGCCTCACTTGTTTCTGTCTGCTGTAGGTAAGATAGGATAAAATGACAAACACAGTACATGATAACATAAGATGACCTTTTAAAAACAGAGGTGATGCCCTGCCCCAGATCACACTGGCTTCAGTTGATTGGTTAACTTCTCAGGCTGTCAAATGGTGACTGCTTTTATTAGATAGTAAATAGCATACACTTGTCTAGCACTTTACTATCTTCTTAGAAGGCCCAAACTGCTTTAAAGTTACAGTCCCTTTCACCCATGCAGACATTCACACACTGATGTTGGCTTCCCTGCCTAACACCGTGATTGCGAGTTCGATTCCTGCCTTGCCCGCACATGTGTTGAAGTGTCCTTGAGCAAAAGACTGAACCCCAAATTGCTTCTGGTGGAAGGTTGGCGCCAGTGTTCGGTTGAGCCACCATCAGTGTGTGAATGGGACTATGACTGTAAAAGCACTCTTGGCCTTCAAAGAAGGTAGACAAGGGCTATATAAGAATACACCATTTAACACTCATACCAACCTATTACCACCAGGAGCAATGTGGGGTTCAGTCTCTTGCTCAAGGACACTTTGATACCTGGGCAGGAACCTGGGATTTTCCAATCAGAGGTTGACTCCTTGGTTGAAACAAATCCTTCCTGAATGACCTCAGAAACTCATTTGGTCCACTGCAGGAGAATTGAAACCGACTCCTGGTCGGTAATGACCTAATTTTGGAAAAAGGCAAGTGGCAAACATATATTAATAGTTGGGTGCACAAAGTTGTCCTCTTTCAAAAAACAAGCTTCTAAACTCTAAAATAAACTGATTTCGACACACGTCTTGAGTTTTTTAACAAATCTGAAAGTTTTAGTGTTACTTTTTGAAAGCTCGACAGCAGAAACAGCTGTACCCCATGTGGCTGGCTTAGCTTGTCACAGTGAAGAATTTTATTTAAAATTCAGGCTTTCAGAGCATCCCCAAAAGACACAAGCAAGGTCATATTGTGGGAGGGGTGAAAGTAGAAAAATGTGTGCAAAGTCATATTTAGAAACTTTAAATTAAAACTTTAACCTTTCAACTATGTTAAAAATAGTTATAATAAACACTTTAAAAAAGAAAGACATCTAGCCTAAAAAAATTAACATGATAAGTCTATTTGAAAAAAAAAAACAACACTCATTTTTATTTATATTCAAAGAATTGTATTATTTACTCAATCCTCCTTTTTGACAGCTTCTCATCATCTCACTGTAAATAAAAAGGTTTTGAGAAGCCACACCACACTGACATCTTAGATGCAATTAAGGAATAGGTTAAATTACTGTAATAAAAATGAGTGGCCAGTTATTCTTAGCTCTCCACTGGCATATTCAGATCATCCAATCCTTTCCTTTGACAGGCAGAGGATGGCCCTTGAATGGGGAATTAGTGCCTCAACCGTGTCTTTGAGAGATTTTTAACTTTTAATGACTGTGCTAATTAAGAAGTTCTCAGCTCTTGGATAAAACGGGGTAAAGCAGTGATGGATGGGTTTAGAGACAAAGAAAGAGAGGCAGTCTAGGAAGACAGAGAAGTGCAAAGACAGCCGAGTTGACGGCTGTGGTCAGCTCTCTTTCCCAGTTCACTGTTGGGGTCCCTTTTAGCAAGAAAGGTGCAGGCGGCTACACTTTTTCCTAATGAGGGGAGCAAGGCGCCTTTTGAACATGCAGCAAAGCCATTAATAGCTGGGCTTCTTGGGTTGTGGGAGGAGAATGCATCCTACATGACTTAGCGTGTCTCTCCTTGAGGCAGCCTTGGTGTGGAGCATGCGGATACACGCACACACACAGATGCATTTATGCCTTCAATACTTTTTGGTATAATTTTATGTTTTGTGTTTTATACACGGAAGTGCCAATTAATCCATCAAAAAGTGTTGTAGCAGGATTTTATCATTAACAGAAAACTGTACAAGACTAAGACAAAAAAAGAGAATAAATTTAGGAAAATGGAGCTCTTTTAACCCTTTAACCCTGGAAATGTTGCCGACAATACTTAAATAACACACACTTTGCAGCTTCAAATGGTTCTTCTATCCCTTCATTGTGACACTTTGGCTTTCAATGCTAAAAATGTTACATAGAAAATGGGTTTGTAGTTTCGGATCAGATTCTAAGCATTTCAGAAAACCCATCAATAATGTGATTAAGTTTTTATTGTCAGAGTGGTTAATTTTTTTGAAGAAGTTTTAAGCACAAGTTTTTATCCGCTGCTCCGCATCAGTTACTGTTTTGAGGCAATGTCCTTTATTGGATTAATTTCATTTATTTGTATAATAATTCTCAAAAATAAAGTGGATTCTAATTATTGCTAAAGGACATTGTTCTAGAATTCAATTTATTTTTAATAATTATGTTTATAATGATGTTTTCATTTTAAATTATGTTTATATTTAATAGTAAAATGAAACAAAGGATGAAGGTGCACCAAAGTCATGACAGAAAATGTCCTGTTTGACTTGAATATTTTGCATTTTTTATTCATGTAATTCTGCTCCAGCAGGAGGATCATATTTTACACATTTTTATTTTGAAAGGATGTTGAAGTGCTGCACAAGAAAAACCCGGAAAAACATTTATTAAACAAACTGTTAAGGATACTTAAAAGCTGCATTTTATAAATGAATGACTTAGTGGCCACAAAAAAACAAAAGTGTATTTTTGGGAAGAGGTGGGGCTTTGTAGCTCTTGCTGGTCATTTATCAGTAAGAAGGTGGACCGATCGGCTCCTTATGTGGTTGCTGACCCTTGGTTAATGCAATCAATGTTAATGAACTGATTCTGACGTGGAGAAAAGCGTAACGTGATCCACATCAGAATTAGCTGATTGTTACGGCTGTGGCCGTATTTGGTTTTATTTTCTTTTTGGTCTTGTGGATTTTTGTCAAGAGTGGGACTTCTTTGTGTTTTGTGGATCTTTGTTTGTGTGTTTTTCTGTTGATTTGTTTCAGGTGTGGTGCTGGAGGCGTGGCTCCCCATTGGTTGGACCTGAAGGAGGGGAGCCTTCAAAAGCCCCATTTGGACCTCCAGACCACGAGAAGGGAGCTGGGCTGCAACAGCCTCCACTGCAGCTCAGTGAACTTCTCCACCTGCTTTAATTTGTGCGCACTTTGTTTTCTTTGGTTAAGTTCCCACTCTGTACTCTGTGTTCTGTGTTTAGTGTTGGTTTAAGTTAAGTGAAGCTGTAGGGGTGAACTGCCATTTTCTTTACTAAATGTTTTCTCCTGTTTCTGTTAGTCCAGGGAGGTTAGTGTTTGTCATTCTGTTACAGTTTCTTTTGCAGGTAAGCTCCCTGGGTTGAGTTAGTTGGGGTTTTGTTTGTTGTTTTGGCCTTGGTTCACCCTGAAGCCTTTTGCTTCACTTTTAGTTAATTATTTTGGTGATTTTGGTCATGTAAATAAATTTGTTATTTTTATGGAGACACTTGTTGTGCTTTTGTTACATTTCTTATTTAATTTACTTTTATGTTAGGCCCCGCACCCCTAGACAAATTGGGGCGTAACACTGATTCCAAACTACGTTACTTGCATAAACGATTGAAGAGTAAAGTGTGACTGAAAGAATGTCAACAGTCAGGTGTTAAAGGGTTAAGCTGTTGGTTCATAAACCAACTTGACTATGACCACAAGGCTTTTACTTAGAAAACCTGTTTGGTCCACATAGATGATTTCTTCGCTCATGGCATTTGCAGTGACTCATTTAAATTGAAATCAAGCTAAACTTCTGAAGGTAAAAAAAGTAAAAAATAAAATAAAACACAAAACAGGCGAGGGTTATATCTAATGCACACGACTATAGGTTGTTACAGAAATATTATGTGTAAAGAAGTCTTCATGGTCATTCATGACATGCATGTGTCTTCGGGCTGCAAATATCCAATATGGCCATGGGAGATCTGTGTGACTTTGAAGCGTCACAATTTTAATCTACATGACAGATGACATTAAGGTGCCCGTATCTTTGAAAAACTGTCAGTTATGGGTAACATGTGTGTCACTCTCTCGAAAAATTCATGAACTCTATAAGCCAGTTGCCACTTGAGCTCATAAGAAAACAAATTGGATACATTTTGTTTGTCTATAGGGCCTATGAACCGACATATTGTTGGATTTTAAGCAATAAAACAGTGACATCATAGCAGAACAGAACAAGCAAACAAAGCTTCTGCTGTCATTGACATTACCTAAGTTTATAATTTTAT
>NC_050512.1:13462696-13498081 GCF_002922805.2 Oryzias melastigma
AAAAAAAAAAAAAAAGCTCATCTTTATTGAAAGAAATTGGAAAATTTAGGGATATTTTATTTGGTGATAATAGTGTCCATTTAAAATGCTGACAAGACGATATGTAACTAATTATTTATGAACGTCCTTTAGTCTCAAACTCTTGTTTTCTACCTAAACCTCTGACCACTAGTCTGGCAACACATCACACTGATCCTCCTTGAGCAGCTCTGCACCACGACTAAAACAGGAAGATCTTACGAGAACCAATGAGTAAACTGTTCAGTCAGCCTTGGGTTTTTTTGTTGTTGTGAGACATGCTCTACTTTGTTTTTACTTAAGATGGGCACCAAACTGAAACTCTGTGCCACTTTGCTGCCAGTATCGTATAAAAATGTTGTTGCTTTGTAGCAGCTCAAGAACGAGTGCAGCAGTGGGGCCTTGGGTAACAGCAGCTTGTATATGAGATGCAGTTGCAGTGCTTAATGGCTTGAATATTAATATTCAGGTAGAGTTTTTTTCAAAGTCAAATGTGCGTGATTTATAGTTTTTAAAGCTCTTTTGTAGACCAAAGATTACTCAGATTACTATGCAATGGTTCATCGTTTTAACCTTTAAAATATACAATAGTTTTATATAAATTCTGAGTTTTTTGTCCCAGCTAAAGATCTGATTCTCTTTTTTGCACAGTTTGCACACTTTCTTCCTCACGAGAAGCCAGCTGCAGGTTTGAGGTAAATGTTATCACGTGTCATGTTGTATCCAGAGTCCCTCTGTCACATCCAACTGAGCTCTCATTTTGTACGTCTCTAGAGTGTCTCCTTTTGACTTCCCCAGTTCTGCTTCACACTTATCTCACACTGCAGTGATGGCAGCTCGCTCCTTTCTCAGCTGCAGGGGGGGATCTGTTTTCTTTTTCTCTCTGTTGTAAGAGATGATGATCCCTGATTGGGCTTTCCAGAAGACATGGTGGCAAAATGTATCATTGTGTGCCACTTCAACAGGAGAAATGAATCTAGGGTGTAAAGCATGTCTATAGAGTGATCAAATATGATTTAAATATTTATATTTTTAGAAGTTTTTTGGAGAATTATAAAGAAAAAGGAAATCTAACAGATGCAGAGCATATAAAAAACAGAAAATAAAAAGTAAATTATTCCAATAAACGGACTTGCCAAACAGGAATGTAACAATTCAAAAACATGGATTATTTTCGATCCGCTTGTTTAAGAAAAAAAAACACGAAAATCGACTTTTTGTCAACACTTTGATGAAGTGGGCTAGTCAGGGTTAACTGTGATTAACAGTCATTTTCATTTTGGGATCACATTAAAAGTAGAACTTACAAGTGGTAGAAATACAATTCTCAGATTCTTACCATCACCCTCTTCGTCTGAGACTGGTCTCTCCTTAAAATCATTGCAAATTCTGTCTGAGAAGCTTCTCATCTTATTAATCGATTCCAATAAAAGTCTGCACTGTAAGGGGTTTCATTTCATCCAACCTCCAGTCATAGTGGAAATAATATGTGTGTAAAGGCTAAATGTTTCCTGCAGATGTGTGCGTGTTTCATGTGTACAAATGTGACATAATGTCCCACATTTGGACATTAACACACACCAGACACACACAAAAAAGCTCAATTGGTTAATAGATGATTACATTTTTACAACATGTTTAAAATGTTTAAATTTGCCGTGATCAAACTAACTTTGATTTATTGTCACGCTATTTTAAAGACAAGTAGGAAATTACTCAATTTGAGAATTGCACAAATTCAAACATATTTACTTGCTGGATGTTGACTTACTAAGTTTTATGCTAGTTTCTCTTAAAACAAACATTTCAAAAAGTTTGTGTTTTTTTGTGCTTTGTGCATTTGTTTCATCAGCCAACATAGCTGGAAGAGAATATTTTGTGACTCAAGTGAAAACCTTTTGCAGGAAATACAATGGGAATTCAGCAGTGGGAGTTTCGCCATGTAAGTACCAAACTGTTATAAGAAACTCTCCAAATCATCTCCAAATCTCCTTAAAACACACACATTTTGAATGGGGAACTTGTGGCAAAATCTGAACAACTTCAGATTGGGCAGTGAAGCGTCGGACCTCATCATTTTCAGCTCCTCCCCAAAATGAAGCAAACTTAGACATCCACATTGCGGAAACGCCTCCCTGCACCACTCCGCACACTCCAAAGCCTCAAATACGGAACGCCACTTCAATAGTTAATTAATTATACTAATTTATTTACAAGACAGTGCTGTATCTACAATAGAAAGTTAACCCACTTTTGTACCTCTTTGGTGTAATCTCACTAAACTCTTATGCTTAAATCCACAGGTCTAGTCTTTGTATAAAGTTTGGCCTCTACATCTCTTTAGAAACATGTTTTTATACTTTCTCCAGACAGATTTTTCAGTGTTTGGAGATAGTTAAAGGAAATGCTCAGTGCATGTGTGAAGATGGGGTCAATTACAATGCAGGATTGCACAAGGGAGAAAAAAAAGAAAAGTTAGAAACAATAGTCTGCATACTAACAAAGTTTGGCATTGCCAAAAACTCACAGTGATTGCACTAAAGGTCACCAATCACTTTGTATCTTTGTGGTTTATGATGACTCGTAGGGTAATACCAGTGGAATAATATATGGAGTAATCAAAGTCAGCCAAAATCGCAGACAGTCTGACACTAGTTCAAGCTGCTTATATTAAATTAAAGCTGCCGAGAGTGACAGGCCGTCATTGAGGACTGGAGCATTGGCGGGACACAGCTGAGGGTGGTTTCATCCAGCATTCAAAAGCAGCCAGGAAAGCACATCTAATCCCAGATGGGTAACTGCATAATCAGGTTAAAGCTATAAAAACCATGACACCAATTAATGGAGAAAGGACAAAGTCAAAGTAGATGTTTTACTTCTCTTCTATTGTTTTTTTTTCTCAAAGTAGAACTAAGAAACTTTAGGAGATTAATTCTTCAGCATCTGTGTACGACCCTGAATACTTCATTGGGTGTGGTGGAAGGTGAGTACGTGTGGGAGCTTTAAAGATTACTAATCTGCAAACCTTTGCCATGTAAGTCCAGCAAATAAAAACTGTTTGTAAGAGCTGAGAGGAACTTTATTCTAATTGGAAAAACTTTCCTTTTTTATTTAATTTTTTATTACAGCTTTCTATAAGGTGAAGTGTTTCAATGTCAACCCAAAAAGTCAAGTTATTGCATGTGTTGTTACAGTACTACTCCTTTCACTGTTCCGTGAATGTCTTTTAGCCTACAGTTGAGTCAGTGAGCCTCACGGTTGATGATCACTGACCTGTTTAAGCAGTGCAACTGTACGGTCTCATTCATTGAATTACGCAGCGGTGAGACAGTGTCAGCTCCAACCAACCATTACGGAAACATACTGTGAGATCCATCCAACTGATAAAACCCACACAGGCGGCAAGGCGTGCCTACATTTCTGCGAAACAAAAAAAGAAAAACTTCCGGCGCATTTAACCGAAGGGCAGCTGCAATAAAAGTTTTACGAAAAAAAAAAATAATAAAAAATCTCTGTTTGGTTGTTTTTCCCTTCAGTGCGTGCTGTAATGAACATGTCAAAATAGCAATTAGCATCTAGATAAAGATTGCTTAGCTTTTGCAAGAAAAAGAAAAAGAAAGTCATTGCGATCTTTTCTCTGACATCAACACATGCTTTTTTATGCAAATATCAAACACACAGAGAGTGTAAATCAAATGTGATCTAGTGCCATGTTTTCAGTCTGCAGGGTCAGATCACTGCTTTTATTGATGCTCCTGGTTTTTCCCATCCCTACGTCCTGTAATCCAGCCTCATCCGTCTCACCTGCCCACTAGACCTCCACTTCTACTCTGGTGCCTGTTTGTTTCCTCTAATTGTTGGTCCAGCTGTTTCAAGTTTTGCTGTTTTGTGTTTGCTTGCGTTTTGTGAACTTTATTTGAGACATAACTCGGCTTTAGGGATGTTTTACCAAGTTCCTCGATTTTAGGATTTATGCGGCTCAACACCATGCAGTTAATCAGGGTAAGAAGAAATTATTACTTTTTTTGGAACTTTATCCACTAAGGACAGCTTCAGAGATGTCTCCCCCCCTTTTGAGAATGTACCTTGCATGACCTTCGAAGTAGAGCTCTAAATCTGACTCAGAAATTAACATCTGTAGACATGTTTTTCAAACTTGTACAAATTTTTTGTCTTGAGAAATCCTTTCCAGGTCCTCTACACAAAACATGTATGTTTTTTCTGCACACACAGATCTACAGTCTGTCCATCCATCCATCCATCCATCCAAGGCAGGGTAGACCCTGTTCATTCTGTAGTCTGTTACAGGGTATCAGACGATAGCAAAATATTACATCCAATGCAACGTCCAATGTCAAACATCCGAAACTGTAATTTGAGTTTGAGTCTTTTTTCTTAAAAAAGTTCTATCGTTTATTCATTTTTCATTAATGCAAAACTTATGAATATGAAGCTACAGCTGCAAAATACAGAAGATAAAATGAATAAACTTCTTATTAAGTCATTGTCTCATTTAGACATTAACAACTTTTTTAAATTAGTTATTCATCTATTTTAATACTTTTCTTTACTCTTTTCACTCTATTTAGCCTCAATTTTAGACCTACTTTAATCATGTTTATTACTAATAATGATCTTTATTATAAAAACAAGCGGATAGGACTGACCTCAAACAGAATTGCTGACAAATGAGAAACCTCCAAATCAGCTGTTGGGTCGTGACAAAGAAAAGGCCTAAAACAGCAACACAGATTCAGGCTGGAGCCTGCGATAGCGGCTTAGGACAGTGGCTTTATATAGGCTCATGTGAGAATGTTTAACCAAACAGCACTAAAGGGAGGAGACAAGTCTGTTGGACACGGGAAATCATTAAAACTAATTGTGTTCTGGTTCAGAGATGCTCCATTGTAAATGTTGTAAAGTGGAACGGCACTTTTCTGAGGCTTTGAATCACCGTGCACCTGCATCACACGCCACATCACAAACTTTAAATTCATTTTTTAAAGAAATTCTGATACTATAATAAAAATGTAATAAAAAATACTAAAAAATTAAGACTTTATCGTACAGCTCTTTTTGTAATAAAATGAAATATCAGACAAAAACTTTAGAATTCCAGTACTCTTTTCTGTCACAACAAACATGTTTGCTTATTTGTGGATCATTCAGGATCTTAAAAGCATTTTTTTTTTAATTTATTATCCACGCACTAATAAAAACATTTTACTGAAGTGTGTTATTTTTTTATGGACTCTTATCTCTTAAAGCATATATATGTTTAAAGATTTGCATCTTAAGTGAATCCTGTTTGAGGCTTCTTTCATAGAAGGGAGCTTAAATTGAATTTAATTTATTTGCAATGACTGCTGGGAGATTACATCCACTAACGTCTGCATGTTTGTTGATGAAGAAGAAAGTGACCATAAATATCAATTGGAATTTGGTCCCTTTAGTAGAAAGTTGGATGAGACTCATGCGGAGTACTCTGCCATGAAAGACAAAACCTTGTAAAATGGACTCCACAAATGTTGTCCTCGAAGCGGGTCGTGTGTGGCTTCAGGCTAACGTTTGGCAGGACACAAGAACCCCAAGCCCTTCGTGATCTTTATTACCTTAAATGGTCTCTTCACCAAATCTACGTATCTGAGTGATCTGTGTTTGTGTTTCTGCCAGCAAGGTAATTCATGGCTCTATTTTCCAGTGGAAAAGTACTTATTAGGTCCTTGAAACTTTTCCTAACTGGTTTCAACTGGTCTGGAGCTTCATGTGGGTTAATGCAACGATGCATTCATCAATTTGTTAATAACACTGTATAATATCCTCTCATTTTACTTCAATAACGAGCTGTCAGAATCATGGACAAAGTCACCTATCCTAATCATACAAACAGTTTATTTCATCAATGCAGACTTTAAAAACTGCAGGACTGTTGATTTTTACACAGTGAAACTTATATACTAAGTCAGTAGAAAAACAATACCATGCAATATGGAAAAATAGCTCTTAGAAAATGCAAGAGGCTGAGACTGAGGGGATGTAACTTCATGTTCAAATATCTAGCAATTCAAGACGATGTGTAAAGAAACTTTTGTTTGACATAAGGAGATTGGAAGACATTGGCTGTTCAAACAAATTCTAAATATAAGAACATGTGAACTTAAATTATTAATACTTTCTTATGATAATCACTGAGTACTACATTTTTGTTAATTGATGTGTAATTCTGTTCATTGAAATGATCTAAACGTGTTTTCTAAGGATGATCAATATGCACTCCATTTAACTACTCGATAAATAATCTGCACTTGATCTGAGAGTCTTTGGTAGATGACTCGACTGTGGATTTGAACTTGTGACCTTTCAGGCTTAGGGCGGACACTCCAAAATCAGGTTAATGCTTTTAGAAAAAAAATCTCCAGTAAAACTTTCCATACAGTTTCATTTAATTTCCTTTGGGCCTGAAAGTTTCGATGGTTCTTGTAATAAAAGGTCTCTTGTCGTCTATGACGTTGTCCTCCTTTCAGTGGCATTTGCTCATCCATGCTGTCTATCTGTCCTCAGCTGGGGCTTCACACTCTCAATGAGTTCCACCAGCCAAAACAAACACGCCTGCACAGGCCAAGTCATGACAACACTGGAAGCAGTGAGACACCACAGTCTGTTGATACTTCAGAAGAGTCAGGAGTTCAGCCGTGCTCATAAACAAAGGCACTGAATGAATCTATAATGATTCACAAAATAAGATTCATCTCCACTTAGTTAATTAATCCAATCAAGCAACAAAGGGATAATTAAAAAAGGAGGAAAAAAGCATGTCAGTAATAACAACACACAAAACACATTTACAGCAGGCGGTTAGTGTTTGGAACCACATTTGTGAGGAAATGTGTGATTTCTTTGAGTAGCTCAACATTTTTTTTTTTATCATAAATGACTATATACCAAACAATTAACATTTCAATGTTTTTAAAAGGATCAATTTATGTATATATACAGTATATGTATAACTTGCTGATTGATGAACAGCTATTTAAAATTGAAAAAAAAAAGTTTTACTTCAAGTTAGATTCAAAACATTCAAAATACAATACAAATGACATAATTAAATAAAATAAAAAAAACAGATTTTTATTTCGAGTGCACTCGATTTTGGAATTAGTAGAATCAGACAGCATTCTTTCGTGAATTAACCCAATACGCCACTACAAAATCCTTGATTGGTCAGTCAAACTATTTTTATTTTTCACCTGTGTCCAATGGTTTTAGGGCCCAAAAATGGACTTAAAAAGTTTGTGTAGCGACACATAAAAATTAGATTTTTGAGCGTAGAACCCGAAACACATATATATAGATTTTTCATCGGAAGTGGTCACTTGAACGTGTGTTTTTTTAGGGGTGTTACAAAAAAGAAACTGTCTCAGGTTTTATTTAATTATGCTTCTTCATGAAGTTTATATATATATATATACTGGTAGTTTAGCAGTAACATATGGAGGACAAATTGTACCATTAGACTTTTTTTCCCATTTTGAAGGCTTAAAGTGTCAGATTTTTGCTCGCAGGCATTTTAGTAACATAATAAGCATCCATTAAAGCTCGGTTGAGATTGAGAGCGCTTGCCGCCCCCGGAACCCCAGAACACTCAGTCCATATAAAAAACTATATCTGCTTCTGCTATTAATCGTCCAAGGACGCTTTGTTGATCATCCTCAAAAGTTTAACAAAGCAGAATGTGCAATCAGTTTGTGTGCAATGTTGTGCTCTTCAGTAACTATGACCCTCAATGTATAACAAAGAACTAATGAGCTTTATCTAACAAAATAGAAAACTTACAAGAAATAATTATATTTGAAGGATTTTTAATCATAAAAAACATAATTGTCTCAGTTATTTATTTTAGCTCTTACAAGGTTTTCAAACAACCAATAGCAATCAGGTGAGGAGACTAAATGGATGGTGGAGGAATAAAACATACTTATTTAACTAAAAGGACTTCCATTAAAGTATCATTTCTCAGGAATATAAATTACTTCATCACAGTTTATCACTGACCAGCTATAAGAGTTTAAATGACAGTATCTTACCTTTAAAATTCTTACTTCCTTGCCAGCGGTGCGTTTTAAGCTCTCCTTTTCAGCTGGTGCTTTGAAGACACCATATCATTCTTGTGTGGTCAGCCAGAAACCAGAGCTGACATGCCCTTTTGGGAAATGTGTTAAAAGGTATGTGAAAACAACTTCCATTACCGGATGAAAGTTGAGGGGGAGAGAAGAAAAAAGGAAATCCTTTGACAGAAAATGAGCAGATGAGGCAAGAAGTGAAGCAGAAGAAGTGAGAATGGAGTCTTGTATTTTTTTTAAGCAGTCACTTGTGACAAGTGATTTATTGTTATGTTGGAGAACATTCTGTAAAGAGCTCGCACAGTTTCCAGCAACACCAGGTGATTATTCTGTGTGCTGCAAAATGATAGCTAATGTTTTGTGTACGTAATGTCACGCTCGTCCATCGTGCCATTGTAGCCGGAGCACCACAAGGCTTCTAATGGTCCCTGGCTCTTGTCAGGACATAGCATTATCATGTCAGCTTATGTAACTCAATTGCTGCTGAGATCATTATGATCTCCTTTATGCAGTGTAGTGCTCAGACAGTGGAGCGCAGTGTTTGCAGCTCAGGGGAGCGTTCAGATGTCCGGGTGACTGACCTGTGGATTAAGTCTCTGGGAAAGAGGGATGGGAAGACGGCACTAAATAATTCACCAACCTGTCAATTTCAATCAATTTTCAGAGAGACTCAAATGAGGGCAGTTAATGAAGACGCACCATCAGACGTTCCAACATTTTGACAAAAGAAAGAAGAAAATACATAAAAAAACGGTA
This sequence comes from Oryzias melastigma, assembly GCF_002922805.2. Lineage (NCBI taxonomy): Eukaryota > Metazoa > Chordata > Actinopteri > Beloniformes > Adrianichthyidae > Oryzias > Oryzias melastigma. The sequence goes on from NC_050512.1 coordinate 13,471,591, forward strand.
TAAAGAGGGATTTAAAAAGGATGAAACATGCTGTTATATACACACAAACATTTTACCAATTACCAATTTCTATAGTATATATATTAGTATATATATATTTTTTTCTTTGCTGTCTTGTAAACCTTTAAGATTAAAAGTTTAATTTTTAGTTTATTTATTATAATTATTTGTATTTAGGCATTTGTGACAAACAGATGAAGCTTAAGAAAAATATTTTACTGAATCATTCCGTTGAATATTATTTATTTCCAGAGTTGATAATTAGAAGCATAGCTTAAAAATAATACATTAGAAGATAAGGAAAAATGTAAAAAATAATCTGAACTTCAATTAATGTTTTTTGCTAAGCTCTCAATCACATGTATATATATTTTTAGCAAACACAAGTATATAATGGTTCTTAGATGAGGCTTGACTATGTCAGCAGAATTTTTCAATCCATTTTATTTAAAATGTGTCATTGTACTGCTAATAATAAGCTGGGTTTAACATTTGCCTGCAGGCCATGTCATGCATTTTACAAGATTCTTAGAAATATATTTCTGCATCACTGCGACTGATTCTTGGCAAACATTCCAAGTTCTTAGCTCATGAAACAATGTAAAATCCCTGCTCCAGACTTTGTCTTCATGGAAGAATCAAACAGTAAAAAACAAATGTTTATCTTTTATAATCTACTTTGAAATTATGTGTATTGTTTTAAATGAAACATTCCACTTGTCAGTGGTTTATCAAGTTGTAATAATCTGCAATACTTGTATGGATTAATGTCATGGGGTGACTGCGAGCTCATGTGGTGGGGTGGTCATTCAGAGTGTCCTTAGCTTCCCACGGTAAAACTCTTATATAGATAGACTATTGGGGGGTGGGGAGTGTTTCAGTGTAAACCAGATGACTTAAGATATCTTAAGACCCACTCCAATGAAAATAGTGTTTTTAACATTTTTCAGATGACGGAGGACATTAAAATGAAAACTGCATTTATAGCTATTTCTTTATATATCTCGTTAATCGGGTATCGGGTTGTGAGCGACTGTAAGCTAGAGGGAGAGAATGTACAGAGAATGTTGGGAAAGTCCACAATAGTCCAAAAGTCCACCCTCAATTCATAGGTAAATTTCTGAAAATGAAACTGTTTTTAAAATTATTATTACTAATTTGCTTTAAAATACCGTTACTATAATAAAAAGACCACTGAGAACACTTCTAAAATAGTTTAAAAGATGAATGGAGTAGGGCTTTATAAATTAAAGTCACTGGTCAATATAACAGAAGAAGCTGCCTTCGAAATAGGAATAACTTTGCATGTTGGGATTACAACAAAATCATTCCCAAAAGAGTCTTTCCTTTATTATTTATGAATTTTGTCTTCAACAAAACTACTTTTTTTGTGTGTCAAAAACAACCTTTAAGTGTCTCGTCCAACGTCTGATCCATTAAAGTTAATTTGAGGTTTGCTGAAAAGCCAGCATGTCAGAGGCAGACTCAGGTAAACAGGTTAGGAGGAATTTTTAATTTACAATTTCTAACACATCATAATAATAGCCTTCAGCTAAAATTATGACTTCCATGAAAGCATGTGTTTCATATTTCTTTATCTTTGCATTGTAAAAGTTTCTGCTGGATTTGCAACAAAATAAACACTTGTGTTTTTAAAAAACTCTAAGACATTGCTTTGAATTTAAACAGAATGAATTAAAAAGAATTAAAGCATTTTTTAAACCCTCTGCTTAAGCCAGAGACTCTTACCACCTGAGAGAGAAATTCCACATTCACCTGCCTTTTATTCTTTTGAACACGTGACAGGTCACGCGACACCCGACATGCCTGTTATTCCTATTGTTCACTATGGTTTATAAAAATCTCTGGGCCAAAATGACTTCAAAACTCTGAGGGCAGAGTAAATCCCTGGGATTTGTAGATTCGCTCATCATCATGCCATTCACTTTTTCTAAGCAAACAGAGCTCTCGGGATTAAACTGATAGAGGGTGGGGTGGGGGTGGGGATTTCATCGGGAGCTTTCTCTTTTAACTTTTGCTTGGAGGATGATGGTCAGGAGCTGTTATGTAAGCCGAGTGGATTTCGAATGCATCGTTGAGCCATTCTCCTGTATGTGCTGTTGCTTCTGTCGCACTAGCAGGGTTCCCCGCACACATCATGTGACACACATGATGCAGCAACCGGCCTCCATGCAGCAAACACTTGACTATAAAAACGGAAAAATACAATAAAAAAAAAACTTAAAATGTACTATATATTGTAAGATCATATACAGCAGAGAGCATTGCAATGGCTTTAAGCCCGTGTACAATTCTAATTGAGTAAAGAACCAACTAAAGACTTCATACCTAATTGTTAGAAAAGTTCTTTTTTTGAGGTGACCCCGGAAAAAATGAACAGCAGGCAAAGGATCCCTCTACAGTCAATGAGATGAATTGTGTTCCTTAAACTAACGTTAAAGTCCCTTTCGTTGTCATGGTGTTTGAAGTTTGTTCTCTATCTCCTGGGGGAGTGGTGAGCTGCAGACACAGCTGCGCTCGGGAGCCATTTGGTGATTTAACTCCGCCCAATCCAACCCCTTAATCTGAGTCTTTGATATGACTCAGCCTGGATTTGAACTCATGACCTTCCAGTCTCAGGATGGACACTCTACCACAAGAACTAAACTAATATATTCATTTGTTGCTAACCTCAAACTAGCAAAATAAAACAAAGCAGAAAAGTCAAATACCATCAGTGCTTTATAACTAAAGAACAGTTTATAATGTGCTCACTTAAAACATTTTTTTTTGTTTAGAGCTAAGACATTTGCATAAAAATTTATTGCCAGTTCATCAGGACCAACTTAGAGCAAAAAATGTCTGGACCTTAAAGCAGACTAAAACAGTTAAAAGACTGAATTATTAATTTTAACAAGCACCGGGTCTTTTATAATAACTGTATGTTCAAGGTTGAGGTCCGGTCACGCAAATTCAGGATGTCTGGCCAATTCATCTCTATTTGTCCCTCTTCCAGGCAAACTTACTGTCTGCTCAATCATATTTATGTAAATCAGCCACTGCAGCGATGACAAAATAAAGATGTAGGACTTTTTTTCCTGTGGTATATGGCCACTATAATTACATTTATTGACTAGAATTAGTCAGCATTTATGGCAACACAGCCAAGTGTAATGTGTATGGGTCACTTTGTTTTTTGGGTTATTTTCTGTCTTTGTAACATTTTAATGGATAACAACTTTATTTATTCCAGGTGGGAAATTTAAATATTGACGAAATAGGAGTGAAAAAATAGAGGCAGATTAAAAGATTGTATTTATAATAAAATAGCATAATAAATCAACAGTGTTGTTTTTTTAGGTTTAAATTAAAAAGGTCTATGATGTGCCATTAGACTATAGCACATATCTTCATATCTGTTTAAGTGACACATTCCATTTCCTTCAGTTTCAAACCTTTAAAACATGGCTAACACAAGTTTTTTTAAGCATCCGATGTACAGTAGGGTAAGTCTTTTAAAGATGTTTGAATAAATATGATTGGATTTTTGTAACTTGGTATCCAAGTCAGAATTAGCGGACTGACATTGATTACCGGTACATATCAGCTCAAGGCTGCTTCACTATAAAACCCCCAGTAATCGCGTTCACTAAATCATGTTTTTTGAGCTTTTAACATGTTTTTGTATGTGTTGCATTTTTCTTATGAAAGAGAACAAATGTTATAAGAAATCTTTTTGTTTTTGCATTTCCGAGTATTTCTCTTTTTAAATCTCTGTCAATCAAACTGTCACAGACAGGTCTGTATGAATTAATGAGCTTTCTTTACATCACAACATCTCTGCTGCACATGCACTAAACCCCTCATCTGGCCCGGCTAGCGTGCATAGCTCAGGTGCTGGAGGAGAGAAGATGGTATCTTCACGTTTACTGTGATCAGATGAGTTGCCGTTTGCATTTCCGTGGTCAAATCCGGCGTCATAGGATTTTTTTTGTATGAGTTTCATACAATACTTACGGTAGCAGGGCTGTGAACGATGGAAAATCTATACGAGACTCCACAGAGCTTCTTGATGTGACCACGGAAATGTGAACGGTGGCTCATTTGACCTCAGCTGTAAAGGAAAAAGAATCAGGATTTTGAAGGAAGTTCTTCACTTCCTCGTCTGAGCTGACATCCGGCTCAAAACGATATGGCTGGACATTACCGACACTGCTTGACATTTTTATGTAGTAACGGTGAAGATTTACTCTAGCAGGTCATAGAACTATCATAATCTGATAGGAGGCGGGGCTGCTCAGCTCAGCACCAGAAGCCACGCCCCCTCAGTGGAGATTTTGAAAATAGAGGCTTCAGATCAACATGAAAAATTGCTTTTTAAGACATTTAGGTCGTGGGATTTTGGTTAAAAATGTCATAATCATAATTAACACTACTGGGAAGTTTTGTTTTTTTTAATACAAAAGAATTTTCATGGGGGGACTTTAAAGGGTTAAACATAAACTGAATGCCAACATTTGGCTTAATGTCGTAAATCTCTATCGATTTAATGAAAAACAATGCATTTTTGCAAATGGTTTATTTACTAAAACATTAAATTTGAAATATCTAAATTTTGTTGATTATCTTTAACGTAAAAAGAAAAACATTTAAACAACCAAAAGTCCAAACCAGGCAAAAAGGCACAGATAGAAAACAACCCCTTGATCAGATTTATCAATAATCATCAATATGAGATTTTTTTTTATTTTGAATATGGATAACTCCTGATATTCATGCATACAGTATACAGCTGTCTTAATAAATGCAATATTTCACCTATTGTATATGGACAGTGCTGTAGGATAAGCAGCAACTCTCACTGCTTACACTTTCTGAAGTCATTAAATGAGTTCATATATAAAGTAACATTTTCAACAAAACTTTTATATAAATGTGCTATTGGCCTCTTAAAACGTTTCTTTACATACCCAGAACCAGAAATATTTGTACTATATATCTACATGACATCTGATACAAAATAAATACTTACAGTGTATTATGTGTGATACATTTATCTCATCACTGTAAACATAAAAACAAAACAGACATCATTTTTTCACTGTACTACATGTACTGTAGAGTCAAAGTGCTTGAATAGAGATTCTTCTCCGCTCTTCTCTTACTGTGATTGTTCTCAGAGGTAAAATAGCACCGTACGATATGACAGTCTGGACAGCTCACAGAACAAGCTGCTTTGTGTAACTATTTGGTTTGTTTGTTTGTCACTCAGCTTCTTAGAAAGAAAAAAAAATACACAGCATGTGAGTCTTGGCCTTCTGCTTCAGACGGAGTCCACTTTGACCTGGTTATTGTTGGTCATGAGCGGTGACGGTTTACTTTTGAGCCTCTCCCCTGCATCGTTGGAGCTGTCCTGGAAGAAGATGCGAGCTGTGCACACAGACACTACAATGCGCTTATACTCCCGCCGGAAGTTCTGGTTCAGCACACCGTACACAATGGCGTTAAGGCAGCTGTTGAAGTAGGCCATGAAGTAGCTGGCCACAAATAACCACTCCGGGATTAAGGGAACGACCACCTCCGGTTTGATTGCTACAGCCAGTCCGATAAAGTTGAGGGGTGCCCAGCAGACAGCAAAGAGCACAAACACAACAAACATTGTGACAAAGTTTCTGACGTCGTGCGGCGTCAGCTTCGGCCGGTTGTCTGGCTTGACCCTTCTTCTCACCTGGATCACCAATATCCAGATGCGCAAATAGCAGTAGGTGACAATCATAATGGGTAAAATAAAATGAAAAAATACCACTGCGATTGTATACGCTGAGCTGGCCGACTGTTCAAATGTGCAGGAATAAACTCGGGGGTCATACTTGAGTGAACCCACAAACAGGTTGGGTACGATGGCCACCACAGTCAGGGCCCATATCAAAATCACATAGCACACTGAGTTTTTGTCGCTGTACAGCTTGTCGTATTTGAGGCTATGACAGATGTAACAGTATCTGTTGATGGCGATGGCGGTGATGTTGAAGATGGAGCCGATGACGCTGACACCCATGAGGAAGCCGCTGATTTGACAATGGACAGAACCCAGGTTCCAGCCATTGTGGAAAATGGAAGTGAGGACCAGGGGGTATGGATAGATGGCCACCACGAGGTCTGCCACTGCGAGGCTCACCACAAAGATGTTTCCTGAAAGCAAAACACCAAGAGACAAAAGAAAAGATACGAGTCAGTAGGAATCATTGGGATGTAATCTGAACACTGCTTGCACATTGGCAGAGTTTGTAGCCTACTGAGAAGGTTCAACTAAACTCACTGATCAGGTGAACCCTATAATGCACTGAAGTTTTAGCCTTCGTTCTACAGCAAGTGATCCCTTTGTGCTTCACTACAGTAAGAATTCACAAGGACTATTAAATAAACCACAGTGGCATGATGCTTTTCATTTCCGGTTCCGGGTCAAGAGCAGCAGACGTGTGTCTTCAACTATCCTCAACTCTTCGGCATTTAAAGTCTTTTAATGTTGCTCACAAGCAACTTTAATCACCAAGCTACTGCAACAAGGGAAGATGAACAAGGCACCAAAGAAACATTTTGAAGCCATTTTGACCGAGCTCAAAATCGCGCTTGCTGACATTCAAGCTAAGCTATCTCCGATGATTCTTATGGATGCTAAGATAACGGCTTTGACAGAGCTTGAGGCTAAGCTATCACTGCTGCTACAACTCGTGGAAGATTTGGAACAGGAAAAGGCACGTAATGAACAACGAGATAATCGCCAAGATCCCCTGGAGAGAAGGTTGCATGATTATGATTAGAAACGCAGTTTGCTTAAAGTCCAAACCACCACAATGACTTAACTGTTGTCTAAAGAAACAAAATATTGACATTTACAAATCTTTTTTTATTCAATGACTAGAACCAACATTTTTATATATATAAAACAGAGAACAGCAGCATAATACTGGAACTCAATTGACTTAAAAACATCAATATTTCCCAAAAATGTTTAGTTTCTTACATGAAATATGCAACTTCCCTTTAACAATCACATGTTTCAGATGGCGCTGACTTTAATCGCAGTTTTTAGTGTCAAAGCTGAAAACAGTACATTTAGACATCGATGATAGAGTCTAAGCTGCTACAGAATAAAGAAGATTGTGTGCAGTTTTCTACTTTAGACAGAATACGATTCCTACAACCTAAACTTGAACCAACAACCTTAACATTTGCGTGCAGATCCTGAAAGGGGATACAAGCCCCCGTTCCACTTTCTGCAAAGAAATAAAGCCAACAATGATCAGTTCATCTTTTAGTTAAAGTGCTTAGAAGCAGCAAGAAAAACTTTCATTAAATTTAAAGATTAAAACAAAAATACACAAAAGTGTGTTATCAGCTTTAACTAATTAATGTGTGTGGATAAAGTTCATACTATACGCATTAGACTTGTTTTTTTATGGGTCCTGTAGATTTTGGATGTGCACTAGTTCTGCCTTTTTTATGACACTTGATTAATCTTTTACCAAATGGCTGTAAATATTTAAACATAGATTAGCCTATGTCTCCGATATACAAGGGGCCGCATGCTCATGGCTCACACAGCATAGAGATGGTTGGAAAACAGACTTTCACAGTAAGCTCCAGTTTTGTAATCCAAACTTTTAGAAACCGCTCAAATGAAAAGTATCTACAAAGAGTTTGACTTACTTAATCTGATGAGTTGCTGTTTTTATATTTCTCAGTATAAAATTAGACATGTAGCTTTCTTCCATTGATTTTATTTCAGTGGCTGATGACAAAAAGACAGTACTAGTACAAATACAGTTAGCAGGACTCCTTAGGTTTTATTATTTTCATAGATATTTTTATGATTATAGGAGCTGCACTCTCAATTCACAGCGGGAAAGCATTGGATCCAGTACTGGCTGGCTGGGTTCTTCTCCTATGTGTGGGTTTTCTCTAGGTACTACAGCTTTCTCCCACAGTCCAAAAACAGGCTTCATAGGTTAATTGGTGTCTTTAAATTGTCCCAAATCCCATAGTCACATGCACCGGTACAGGGGGTTAACCCATAAGGGTGCTGGGGGTTTTTGGGTTGTCCTGGCTCGTAGAGGGTTGTATACAGATGCAGCTGCATCTTAAGTAAAGTACAAGTGTGTTTTACAGTTCCCTTGAGGCTTGTGCAGCCACCTAAAAGGACGAAATAAAAATGGAACGTAGCATTGTCGTGTGTGTTAAGTTTTTTATGAAACATTTGTAGTGTTACTCGCACCTGTGAGGTACAAGGGATGCTGTAGTATGACAACCCTCCAGTAATTTGTAAGGTGCACGTACTGGCTCCTTACTGACCAAATGCTCACAACCTGTCACCTGCAGCACGCCCATTGAAAAAAAATCTGCATACAAATTTTGGCTCTTTGGGCTCAATGAGTAATCTATGACTTTACTTCCTACAGTCCACCTGGTATACCTGTACAGATTTTTCAAAATTTTTGCCTGCAGACAGTCGTGACTTAGGCATAAATTGTAAGATAATGTGAGTGGTTGTATGTCTCTGTATGACCTTGTTATGGACTGGAGAACCATCCAGGGTGTACACCGCCCTCGTCTCTGAGTAGCTGGGTATAGTCTCCAGGATCCCCATGACCCCGAATGAGAATAAAGCAGATTTAGAAGATGGATGGATAGATTATTTGTGATTATGTTAAAGAGGACCAGAATGACTTTAGTTCATAAGTGAACATTAACAACAAAAATAGCCTCAAGGCTTGGTGGTGGTTAGGAAGACCTGATCTGACCTCTAATGTGTGGAACAGCTTTAACAATCAAGCAGTTGTTGGAGGAAATTTTGTTTTGAATGTTTGCAGTTGTCTTTTTGTGTTCTATTTACATGGTAAATAACCCATCTGTCACGAAATGACCTCTCAGTGTTGACAGAACAGCTGCCTACGTGATATACTACTTGTGGAGATCAAACATAGCGAGGAAGAGTCTTTTAATCCTTCATTTTGGAATCAATTCTCAAGAATAAAGGTGGGGCTGAAGCAAAAGCTTCAACCATACTGTGAATGATGTTATTCATTTTGGAAATATTTTTTAAAATTTGTTTCAGAGGAGTCCAGATTGGGGGATTTTTTATTTTTTTTTTGGCTTACAAATTGTTTTGGAAAAAGCTGATGAATCCCTATCACAACGGAAAAATGAAACTCCAGGTCACTGAGGCAAAAGTCCATGCAGAGATTTCCAAACCTCTATACTATTTTTTTTAACTCTACAGGGGGACCCTTAGGGCACTACCAAGTCATCAGAAGAAAAAAACAGTCCCTCACGGACCTCCTGGGTCTTCCCTGGGGCCTCCTGTGGTGAGACATGTCCAGAATAACCCCCAGGGAGGCATCCAGGAAGCATCTGAAAGAGGTGCCTGACTCACCTCAACTGGATTCTCTGGATGTAGAGGAGTGTGACGCTACTTTGTGCTGAAGTGGCTCACAGCAAAGGGAAATCATTTTGTATCAGGGATATTATTGTTTTGTTGAAGAAACTCAGCTTTCATAACCCAAACTAATTCATTAAAAATTCCAGATTAGTTAAAGGAGCTGTAGATGACTCAGCTTTAGATACGGTAGGGTCTCAGCAATTTCTGTCAAAATGTTGTGTAATGATTTGCTTCAACATTCATACAAACAAAATGATTCTCTCCAAATTGCTGCCATCATTATTCTGTGAGTGCGTATTAGGGATGCAACGATGCACTTTCTTCATAGTTCAGATTAAACCTCAGTTTTTGGGTTGCGGTTTTGTCTAACTTCGATTTATGATTTCGGTGTTACACACACACACACACACACAGAAAAAGTCAGAAAAATCATTTTTTTACATTTGATAACAAGCATCTAATAATTAAGATTAAAACTTTCCTTGGCCTATAATAAGTCTGGTTTAATGTAACAAAACAGTAAATAATAAATCCTTTTCAAATGAGCACAATATGCATTTGACACTTTGAACGTAAACCTAATGGTATGCAATGATGCAAAAATACTTTACCCACAATTTGGTTAAATGGTGTAACATACGATTCGGTTTTTCAATCAAGAATTGTTGCACCCCTAGTAACTATTTATATATATATATACTATATATGTGGAGTAGTGCTTTTCCAGTATTATTTTCTTAAGTCAACTTGACACTCTTTGACAAGGCGAGGCAGTTTTGTTTGTGAAGCACCTTTTACACACAAAGGTAATTTTGAAAGCACTTTGAGGCTCTTGTTTGCAGACTTCCTTTATTTCAAACAATGACGGTAAAATACGGATGTCTCCATTTCTGGCTAACTGCCCTTCTCACTAATGATGCTATTACATATTTGCTAATAATACATTTATTAGCTAGGTAGATAGTTAGCTTTGTGTGCTGGCAGCATTTAATTTTACCATTATGGTTTATATGAGTAGGAACAGTAAAAAGTTCTTCTCCTTTTTGACAACTTTAATGTAGTTTTAGAAATATTCTAGTCTTCTCTAAAATTCAATATTATCCAGGCTGAGAGACTAGGTTTATCCATTTTAAAGGTAACATTAGTACACTTCATCAGGAGAGTTAGCTTACCCTAATAATATGGTACTAAAATTCATCCTAATTAGTATTTGTACTGAACTTATGTACTTGATAACTCCCTCAAAAATATTTCTGGTCTACTTTTGGAAGAGATATTGAACATCTACGGTATTGTTTATGTGTTAAAATAGAAGAAAAGTAAGAAAAGTGAAATGAGGAGATTTAAATAATTTCTTTTCAATATTTTTCTGCTGAATGTAAGGTCTTTTCCAAATAAAAAAGACGACTCTGGAGCACCAGCACGGACATAATCTGAGGCTGTTATGTTTTCTCTGAAAAATATAATAACTTAGTTCAGTGACACTCTGCCTCTTTTTAAGCATGACAACATGCTGAGATATTAGATCAGGGGTCTGCAACCTTCAATGCTAAAAGAGCCATTCAGTCCATTTTCTTACTGACCAAAACCTAGCAAGATCTGCAAAGCCACTGTTGAGAAAAAATATGCGTTTTTATGTTTTTGTGTTTTTGTCATTAAGCCTTTTATTTATAAAATGTACCTTGTACCTAATAGAACTATTAGATTTTTCTTTGCATAAAATGTTAAATTGTATTACTTTAGATAGCAGCACATTCAAGGTCCCTTCAAAATAAAATACAACCTCTGTCAACAGAGAACCTGCTGTTTTACTTGAATTAAAAATGCAAGAAAGACAAATCAAACATATAATTATCCATCATTATGACTTTGGTGAGCTGTCATCCTTTTATCCTTTTACTTGAATATAAACATGACAATATTGTTGTAAAATGCAATTGTTAAATAAATATATATCTGTTTAGAGCTTATTTTAGTAATGGAATTAATTTTCTCTTATTTTAAAATTCTAAAAAGAAAGAGACAAAACTTAATGAAATTTGATTAAAGCAAGGTTGGATTTTTTTTACTAATTTTATTCATCTTTTGGGATAGAAAATAGTTTGTTTGTTTTTTTAGAAAAAAAGTTAACAAAGATATATTTACCTGTCCACTCAAGTGTATTTTGTGAATTTTGTAGTGTAAAAAACAACAATGTATTTTTATGGTCATTTATAGGTATAACTGAACAAAAAAAGTGAATATGCTATCATGTTGCAATGGTGGGTCCTCCATTTCTATAGCTTGATTTATACATGGTTAGATGCAATATCTCTGAACTGAGAATAGTGTAACAAAAATATCAGTCACTGAACTCAGCATCAATCCTCATAAGATTTAGTTTTCCATCAAATCTATGAACTTTAATTTTTGAACTTCTTTTTGCTTAGTATCTAATGGTATATATCATATTGATATGTACCATACACTGCAGTGGCCTCCATTCATTAAAGGAAAATTAACTAAAATGAATTAACGATAAACTCTTTATTTATTGAAATTGTTAACAATTTTCTGTATTGCCAAAGAGCCACAAATGAGGGATGAAGGAGCCTCAGGTTGGAGACCTATGACAAAGTAGTGATAGTTAGGGAGCAGTATTTACAGTACCTATATAGCAAGTAAAAATGTTATTGTATAATAGTGGAGCCAAAACTAAAATTCTGAATATTTATAATACAAGCACAAATCCACATTGATTTTCTTTTCTAGCTAGAAGCTAAAAGAAACTCCAGCATTGCCTAACAAGGGATCCTCAAAATGTATTCTCTTCACGTCTTAGTGTAACAAATCCATCACACCTTCTGAGAAATACAACATTGGATTAATTGCACCACATTGCATCAGCGTACATAAAGAAACCCCTTGTAAACGGCTGCATACTTGGTAAATCTGATGATTATCTGCGCCCGCAAACTAACAAACATCGCCAAGCGGGAAACTGTGACCGAAGGCGCTGTAGGAAGGTGGGCCACACGGAGCGAGGGGAAATCTACAGGAGCGCTTAAAAGCAGCAAATAGTGACGCACAGGAGGATGAAATTACTGGTGTGACAGGCTGCATACACTCGTGTGTGGAGAACAAGGACGGTGAGGTCCCTCATTGATAGTAAGAACATCATCAGAAAAAGGAAGTGGGGCCTTCAGGGACAGAGATAAGGGATTTACTGAGGACTGTGTAGAAAGAGCTTAAACAGAAGCTAAGAGATAGGATAAAGATTTTGGAGAAAAAGCTAGAGTGCAAACTTCAGCGAGGCAAAAGGAAGTGGGGTTTTTAGGGTGAAAAAGATGTCAAACTTTAAGTAAAAGAGGTCAAATAAGTAACCAATGCCTCTAAAAAGAGCCACACAGACCTCATAAACTCCCTAGACACCAAAGTTGCCTCCAACAATGCAAGATTCTCAATGTTCAACTCCGTTACAGATCCCAAAGCCTCTCCCACGACACTTTAGAACACAATGAAAACCTCTCGCCCTTCCCCTCATGCTTGTTTTTCTCCTGCAATTAGATGAAGAAGCTTTCTGCAAAGACGACTGCAAAGTGGACAATAGCAGCGGGCCCAGATGGCATCAGCCCAATGCGTGTAAAAGCATTCATAAATACAGACTCAATCCATTAGGGACATCTGTCTGTTTCCATTGCTACGATTTTGCATGAGGCACAGGAAACAGACTCAATACTGGATGCTAAGAGGAACAGCCTTAGAATGATTTTTTTTTTTTTTTTTTCGTTTGTGTGTACATGTTGGTGCTGCTGAGTGCTTGTGTCAAACCGTAATGCCTAAATAAATCCCCCCAATGATTTCCAGAGTGTGAACTTCAGCTGTCACCCTTTGATGTTGGTGAATAATGAAAAGGAAGGAGGTCCCTGCTGCTAAATAATGCATGTTTATAATTGTCAACAAGGCCTCCACAATGTGCATGCTTGGCAAACATGATCTACAGACTGTGTAGCAATCAAGAACACACAGATTTATCTGGCTGGCTGTCCGGTGGTAATCCTGCACGCTGTCCGTGAAAAAACGCTTTCCTGCAGAGAGGCTGCAGACGGTGTCACCCTTCTTTAAAAACACATTTGAAAATAAGACAAACATGCATACATTCTACTCAATGAGTGGCCTGTCGTGACATATTGGAAAATTGCAGCATTCAGTCATGCAGCGCTCTCACAGCTGTCAGTTAAATGTCAGTGGAATGTGTAGGGTCATGTATTAAAGTACTACAACAAACAGAGTTTCTGCTGTTTTAACTGAAATTTACAGCTTAATAAAGAGGAAGTGAATGCATGCATAGACCCAATTCATTAAGAGTTGTGTTTAGGGTGTTTTTAGCATGTTCTTGTTGAATCTTCTCATGATGGAGGACAAAGCTAAAGAGAATTAAGCTCCAAATTGCACTTGTGAGTTTTTATTAACTCATATTGTTGTGAATCAGGAGCAGATAAAACCATTGGATGCAAACCACTGATCCACTGTCCACTTTCCACAAATTCAACACCAAGGGTAACAAGTAGGCCTCCATTCATTCTGTCCACATTGAGCTGCATAGTGTAAAGAATTGGTGCACCTGCTGTTGTAATGAGCTCATGTTGCAGCTAAAAATCTGTAAATCCAGTGTGTTTCACTCTGCCCTTTTTAGTTCTATCCCTATTCAAGGACCCAAGGGGTGGACAAATGTGTCTTCCAAAGATGCCTGTGGAGTCTTGTTTCATATATGTTTGATCCGTCTGCAAGTGCATTACTGTAGAGCGTAAAATGTACAGCGCATGGAAATATTCTGTCTTATATTTCACTAAGATCGAATATTTATGGAGCCAGATAAAACTGTTTCATTTAGCAAGAGGAAGTAAAAGTTGACTGTGTACCCATCTATTTTAATAAAATACATGTCATTGTTACCTATCCACAATTATCCATTGGTGAATGGGTATTATTACTTAAAAAGATCAAGAGAATAATTCAAGCTTTGTTCTTTCATTTTAATAGGATAGAAAACATCCAAATGGGCAAAAATAAAAGCATTTTTTCAACCAGATTCCGTGTTATTCACTTTCACGTATATGGCAAATTACCAAAACACTCCAAAAATCTGCTCCTGGATAGGCCACTCTCTCAAATTTTAGAACCCTTTTGGGCCCATCCCTGTTTTACACTATTATAGATATCTGATAGTACTAATAAGCAGGAACATATCTTAAACTGTACATTTCAACATCATTATAAACTTTAAAATGCAGAAGTGTCATTTATTGTGAGAGTTACGTTCTAAGAATAACTTGCGAAAGGTGAAATCGGCAAAGTAGGATTATAAATGTTTAAATGTTTAACCACTCACTACACACTATACAATTTAATGTTTTCAAACTTTCCTCTCTTATTTAAACTCTCAAAGTTGAAACATTCAAACTTTCATACTTTAATATTTCCATCTCCTGACAATATCATTGTTGTTTTTTGTTGGAAATACCACAAGATAGGAAAAAGTAGGAGTTTTAGTGTGAGAATAAAACTGCTAACCTTGATCATATGGGATTTAGGAAGGATTCTGGAAACTTTTCACATGTGACAGGACGAGGTTCAGGGAAACGCTGTGAATGACAGCAGATGAGTTTGATCTGTTGCTGGGCATAATTGAGCATATATCACTGAGCAGGACACCAAAATGCGCCTGGTGTTATCAACAAAAGAACATCTGTCTTTGATCCTGAGCTTCTTTACAGCCTGCAGGTCTGCCAGAGCAGGCGCCTGTTCACACCGATTCCTCCAAAAATATTGGCATTGCGAGGTGTACAGTCTCAGGCTCCAAATTGTCAGACAGCCACTCCAGTTGTGTTGTTGAGCCGTTCACACACATAAAAAAAAAAAAAACCTTTTAGAGATGTTCATAAATGCAAGCACTGGCATTATTTGCTGGCATTAAAGCAAATAGCTTCAGGTGTGTTGCATTTATTTGGTTTTAAATTAAGTTTTAATGTAGCAAATGTAACCTTAAGCATAAAACTCATTTATTTTATTCTATTTATCTATTTTGAGCAATCATAATAATGTTTTTTGTCAGTGCCAACACTGTGGCAAATTTCTGCTTCCTTAGAAAATAAATAAATTTCTTCACAATGTTCAACAGCTTCTGCTATTTATTATGAGGACATTGGTAAAAATATTCTGCCAAAACATAATCCTTAAAAAACAGGATTTGTGCTTTTTGTGCATATTTGTGTGTTTGTGCAGGTATCAGAGTGCAGAATGAAGCTTTGCCTGCAAAAATAGGAAAATCTTAAATTTGACAAACAGCAGGAATGTCATGCAAACATTCCGGTTTACGCAGGGTAACAATGCTGTTAAAGGGTTTTAAACCCTCACACAGTATTAACAGAGCTGACCTTGACAAGGTGAAATTCCTATGGGCAGCTGGCTCTTTTGGCTGTTGGACTCTCTCTCACTCCCAGTCTCTGTCACTTTGACTAGTCCTGTTAGTGACACGTCACTCTGAGCTTTCATTTAGCTTGGGGAGAGATATGGCCTGGTGCCGTGTCCCTTTCCATTTCTGCAATCCCCCACTTTCAAGCAATTCCTGTTAGGATTTAGGAACAAGTGAAGCATTTTTGCTTTCTGCACCTCGCAATGAATTTTGACACAGCCCAATAACTGGAAACGTACACAGTTCATTTAATTTTTAGTTGAATTTTTTTTTTTTTTTTTTTCCCAGTGATGGAGGATAATCTCTGGGAAAGAGGGCGACTTGATCCTTCTTCAAAGCAACCAAAAGTAATTGAAAATTAAACAGATTTAAAAGTTTAAAGTCTTTTCTTTTTTATGTTCTGTTTTAGCTTATCTTGAGAAGAACATGGGAGACTTGATCATGAAAGAATTACTCATTTATCAGAGCACTAATTCCTGCTTACCCATGCCTAGGTCCACATCAGTTTGTTTTGGTTTGCCACATAGAGTGTAGCAAGAAAGGAAACCACATGAAGGAATAGTTCAAGAGACTTGGCGTGAAAGTGCGCCAAACAAAAGGATAGTTTGATAAACTTGGTTCAAATGAGTTGGGAATGTTGAAAAGTGTCCCCACTTTGGCTTGGTTTGCTTTAGATCTAAGTTAACTGTCAAGCATTAGCAACAGAAGATTGCTTAGAGGAAATAATCAAGGGGGTCCTGGAGCCTAACCTGGCCACTCGTGGGCGAAGGCAAGGTAAACTGTGCTTGATAGGATTACTCCTCACCAGCAGAGGGCGCTGCATTGTTCTGGTGTGAGAATTTCAATGACTGTAGCCAATAGAGGGAGCTCAGGCTCATCAACAGGAAATTACAACCTCATGTTCATGCAAACTCCCCAGTTGGTGGTTTTGTTTTGGGTACGTTTTCATCTGCTCCTGATTCTCCACAGTTTGAATAAAGCTATCTTATGAGGTCCAGATGACCCAAGTCTTATATTGACATATCATCCATCCCGTGAAAAATGTGGATGAAGGTAGACAGGATTTCATGTCTGCCACGGAGACCAGTGACAATCAAAAATCATTGAGAAACAAAAGTTCAGTGCGCTGTTTTGTAGGGTCAAGATGATCCAACTCCCAACATCAACATACCTAGGAATGCCAAAGTTACAGCTTTATTTCCTCCATCCTCAGAAAATTGCAACAAGAACAACACACAAAACACCAAAAACACAATTTTCATCAGAGTGGGTCTTAAGCCTTAGTCACAACTATCCTTACAGGTGGGTATGAGGCGTCTGACGGTGAAAAATGGGCAAACCTGAACAGGGCTCTCAGGTGGCACAAAAAAAATTCTAGAAGTGGGGTCATCTGGACCCCACAAGACAGTGGGCTGAACTTTTTTTTTTTTTTTCAATAATTTTTGATTTTCACTGGTGTCCGTGGCAGACATTAAATCCACCTTCATCCTCATTTGTCATGGGGTGAATAGCACATCAATATAAGTCTTGGGTCATCTGGACCCCATAAGATAGCACCTCTTGACACCTTCTTACTCAACTGATAAGTGCATGTTCCTGTCCTTTTAGAAATTAGAAAATTAGAAAATAAGAGTGTAGTTTTTGTTGGCATCTTTCAGGCACTTAGATATCATGTACACGACCACTAAGCCTGGCATTACCATGAAGTCAGTAGGAAGCCAGTACCTAACTAATGACGCAAGGTCACTGTACGATAACATCACCCATATATCATATGTAACTTTCTATCCAGACGTGAACACTTCACAATACACTTGCCAAATGCACAATAATTCCATTTAAATGTTGTCCCTTGAGGTGGCCACACGAGTCTAAAGGAAATTGCAACACACCAGAGATCTAAGGTTCATCTGAGCTTTAATACTTGCTAGAATAATACTTGGATCTATTCACAGTGCACTAACCCATGATGAACATTTCAACAGGGTTAAATGCTCATTGTCTTTGACAAAACACTTTTTTATATCATCACTGTTGAGGTAGAGTTAGTACATGTGCTTGAATAGTTGTCGCTGCCGGCATGAACATGTAGTAAACATGAGGGAAAAATAAAATTTAAAAATTGACAAAAAAAAAAAAATTGGCAAACGGGATAGCCTCCCGTCACCTAGCGATTCTTCCTCCCAGCTAGAAGACTTGTCATTGAACACAAGTCTTAGCATAGGATTTAAGTTAGCAGTTGATACCTTTGTTCAGCTCCAGATCCAGTTTCCATGGCTATAACTTTCACTGCTGCATTCTGAATGCTCTCATGGTTATCATTGAGTCTGTATAAAAGATTGGTTGCAGGTCGTGGGTGGTAATGTATAGTAGCACAATTAACACCATACGATTTCCTACTCACAATGCAACCACGCACACCTTTACAAGTAGGACACGCTACCTGTGCCAGAGAGCAGAAGGAGAGTGATCACAGCAATTAATGAACCGTACTTTAGGGTCAAATGTACTCTAGGATGGAACAAATGGCGTGCTGGGGTAGCCTCCCTCTTCCTCATAAAAACACTAAACCTTGGTGCAAACCACAAAGCTCAGTGTAAAGGTGGTCTAAGTATGACATTTCTGTGAGCTGCTCTTATCCAGTGTTTACCAGCTTTAACCAGAAAACAGACATTAAACCGTCTGCTCGTCCTCCACATATTTTAAAGACTAAAACCTAAAACAAACGGCAACAGAAATCTGGGCCAACTGAGATGTTGGATGTTGGCCCAGAAGGAATTAACCAATATCTGCTTCACGTTAAATCAAATAGTTTAGGAATTCACAAAAACAAGATCTACGTCAGTATCTAATCTGTGCAGCAACAAAATGTCCTTAATATTACTTTACATTCTGCTGCATTTATACCCCAACATCTCTGTCCATCCCCAAACCGTCAGCAGTAGATCTATTCAGTACAGAATAAGAACCCTACTTTGGTCATTTTGCTTTCTCCAGATTAATATCAGTTACATTTTTACCTTTAAAAGACTCAAAAGGATGCTATTTTTGCAGCAGTTACATCTTTGTTCTACATACCATTCACATGTTAATGCAAATCTCACTGTTGTCATTTAGTTTTATTTGTCACCTGTGTGAGTAAAGCCTTTATGTGAAGATGGTCCATAAATACAAGAGAGAGATAATGCTGAACATACCAGCAACAGGTACAATTAAGGTCAAAATCATTATTCCCAGGATTACAGACCAGTGATTGCACTATTCATGAGTTTTTACTGTAAAATATGAGAGACCTCCTGTGGTATATAAACATAGCAGGGGAGTAACGGCTCCACTTGATCACTCGACTGAGGAAAGGGACACCAAGATTCATGCTTTAACATCATTTCCTCATGCAAAAGTATGGAAAGCAACCGTGAAGTGACAAACACACACATGTACAGTATAAATGTGTGTAATAATATGTTAATGATTTGTCTTTAGGTCTAGTACATATCTATAGCAGTCCAAATCTTTCAGAGACAACAAACTGAAAGTCTTGAAGGGACTTTTTCAGACCCATTAAGTCGTAAAGAGATTCTGTGAAAGGGAGTTACGGCTAATGATGTTTTAGTTAAATCACCCAATTTCACCGACAGTCAAATAATGCGCCATTAGAGACGCTCGCAAAATTTACAGTAGCTGAGAATAACTATAAAAGCTTTTACAGGCATTGATAAATTGGACATTCAGCTCTTTTCATAAATCAACAGCTCTTTCTCATCTTAATTATAAAGATATATTCATAGAAATAGAATATAGTCCAGGACCACAAACTGCTCAGCACATGAATAATGGCGATATTTACTTTTTTTTTCCCTTTTAGCATTTTCTTCACAATATTAAATTATTGATATTTCCATTCCATGTACTTTACGTCAATATGGTTCTTGTGAAAATCAACCTAAGGTATCTTACAGATAATTAGGAAGTACAACGTGTGTGTTAAACTGACACATTTCAAAGGTACGTGGGTGGAGCTAGGACAAATGAACGAGACTTAAATCTGGGTTTTTTGTGGTGGGTTGTTTTTGATGATGAAGAACCCGTCAAAAGTCATTTGTTGTGCCACTTGATAGACAAGATAATTTACTTAGTTTGTATCTTCAGACATTAATCCACAAGTACGATGTGAGGAAGATAAGGATTAAATTTCTTCTAAGATATAAAAATCAACAATAACAAAAGGTAAAAAAAAAATCAACACTAAAGTTTTAAAAGAGGTCTGAAAAAAAATGGAATTGACTGCAAATACATCATAGTGTGTAGAACAGATCGATATACTTTAATGAATTATTAATTCATTAGATACACATTAATGTTCTTAAAAAATATTAAATAGTTTGTATATTTTGACTCAAAGAAACATGCACATTTTATCAAAGAGTATACATAAAAAGCTTTAAACTGTAGACATATTTAACAATCTAATAAATACTTAATAATAAAATAAGATTTGTAGAGTATGGGGGTTTTCCATAAATTTTCATGGGTGCTGTAGTCTAAGCAGTCATCATATAAAGTAGTACATAATAAATCCTTTTGTATTCTACTTTTTTTTATTTTACAAAAAGTTAGGAATAAATAAAAACATATATATATATAAAACACATTTTGTATGAGAAAAAAAATATTTCTGGAAGATATCACTTAACATAAACTGGTGCTTTCTTATAATTTTCACTGTATTTGCTACTAATTCATAACAATACAAATGCAAAATTTCAATGTAATTTTTGTTTAAATATAATAACTTTTTTTAATAACTACAATTATAAGTAGCTATTTTTTAAGATTTATTCATTTTACAACTTTTTTTGATTGCTCAGTTGGTCAAATGTTTTTGGTGCAATTTATATTCTTTATAGTATTTTGATAATCTCATGAAGAACGCATAAACAAGGGAAGGAATCATGTTTTGCATTTATGCTTATGCTTCTATCTGCAGCAGAATGACAGATGAACACTAAAATATAAGACAAAATTAACTTTAACTGCATTTTTTTTCTAAAGTAGCCCCCATGAAGGCGCAAGGATGAAGCAAAATGCACCAAACCAAATGAATTGATGTTGGCACTCATAAAAGTACCTAAAACGCAATAATAATCCATAAAACAAACAAACAAGACAAAAAGGAAAGCCAGAGAAACAGAGGCAGCCTTGCAAAGAGGCTGATTATATTACTGGGTCACTACTGGATTTGCAGTTTATTGTGTTTATGAAAGAAGACGGTGACAGCCATGGATGATGACTCTCTGCACATTTAATCTGCTCGTGTCTCTTAAAGAAGTGATTTCAAGAGTGCTTTAGAAATACACAACACACAGTGCATCAATAAAAACAGATGAAATCTAATCTGCCAAAATCCATTACCTTGACTAGCAAAATAAAATGCTCTTTTTTCCCTTTATTCTAATGTGGCAAATGGAGACAGAGATTTACACATTTACTTAAAGTACCCTTTGTGCTGAAAAACATAAAATAAAATGAAAAAGAAATAGTGGAGCAGTAAAAGAGCCTCCAACTGCTTTTCCTTTTCACGTGTTAGCTACAAATAGTTAGCATATTTGATGTTTTTTAATGAAGTGTTAATCACCAGAGTTAAAGTATGTAAAGGAAACACCCGAGGAAAACTCTGACAACATGTTTTATCTTTCTTTGTGGTCTGTAGGTTTTTTTCTGGACTTCTGTACAATTATGAGAATGTTTCCCCATGAGGGAAGAGATCTCTGCGAGATAATCTAAAGTCACATTTTGTGCTGCTGTATCAAAGGAAGTTTTTATCAGAGCAGCTTTTTCTTTTTGTGTGACAAACACATTACTGGTTTATGTTTTTTTTTTCTTTTTTTTAACTAGCAAAGCTTTGTTGCAACTTCAAATAAGGAAGATCTACCTCAATTCCAGTTCTGTTGGGTTGTTACTAGTAGGCCTTCACTTTGAACCAATAGCTTAATAGTCCACCTTTCTTTTCAGCCAATCACAGTCATACTTCTGCTTTAAATTCATAGATGGTTTGCTTTCTAGACAAGGGGCCCCATCCTTTTTTATATGTCAGACATTTCTGTAGACCAGCTGAGTGGGTGACTGATTTTTTTTTTTTAGCTTCCAGTTTCCCTTAACCATTGTGGCTAAAGTTTATCTTCATCTTCTGCTATTCAAAATGTATGTGCACACAAAATTTAGTGTATGAGCCATTAAAATTTAACTTAGATTCTCCCTTAACCCATTACTGTTAAAGTGGGAGCTAAAAAATCGAATGCCTTCATCCTCGTCCAACTTCTAGGTCCCAACAAATTAATGCAAAAAAAACAAAACAAAAAAAAAACGTCTCTTGAACTTTTTTTTTCTAAATATTATGTACAAAATAAATTCATCAGTTATTAGCAGTATCCTCATAGAATTAGACAGATTGTTGCTGAATATTACGCTTTATCATTATTTTTGACTGTTACATCTATTTACTCAATTAATTTTAAGTCAAAAGCTTTACCTTCTGTTTCCTCACTGGTTCTTTTCTGTAAAAAGAACCTTTCTGTCATTTTTTTGGACTTTGCTAGCTTGACATGCATCAAGAATAGGTTGAAATTTGGTGGGGAGAATCCAGAAGTTTTCCAAAATAAAACTTCATTTAGAATCAGATTATAAACAAAATGGAAACGATGGAGATTGTGTTTTTTTTCTTGCTCTGCAGTCTGACAACCAACCTGCCTCTTTCAACCTGTTCTCCACTTTGCCATAGTCTGATCCTTAACCACCATCGGCGTCTCAGCTCTGGGGTTTATTCCTCAACGGTCCTAGCTTATCCAAGCCATACATGACGTTATCAGGCCAGAGGATAATTGCTAAAGATTGTGGACTTACAGTGCGCTCTAAATGATTATGCAAATTGTATTGAAGTGTCAAAAAGATAAAATTATTTGTTGTTTAACTAAACTCGTGGATGAAATTGTTTCTCGGGGCTCTTTGGATCACTGAAATCAATCTCAAACACCTGCGATCATTAGTTTGTCAGGTGAGCTCAATTAAATGAAAAACTATTAGAGAAGAACGTCCCACAATATTAAGCAAACCAACATTTTCAAGCAACATGGGAAAGAAAAAGATTCTCTGCTGCTGAAAACCATGAAATAGGTGAATTCCTTGGACAAGATATGAAAACCTTGGATATTTCACAAAACATTACTAACTATTAAGAGATTTGTGGCTTGTCTGTGGAGTTTCTGACTGACCACTTTAGTCTGTGGCACAAAAGAAGAATCGTGATTTCTGTAACAAAATCATCTTCAGGCATGACAATCACATACTGCATGGACTACCACTGCATCTTTTTCTGCTATGGGGTTAAAATGGGATAAACTGATGTTCCTGACCTCAACCCCACTGAGAACCTTTGGAGCATCCTCAAGCAAAATCTCTATCTCTGAGGGTGGAAGCAGTTCACATCCAAACAGCAGCTCGGGGAGGCTATTCTGACATCCTGCAAAGAAATTCAAGCAGAAGCTCTCCAAAAAGTTCAATGGATGCAAGAGTTGTGAAGCTGCTACAAAATAAGGGGTCTTAAGAAAATGTTTTTGATTGGAAAAGCTTTAGATTTGAGTGAAAATGACCTGCTAATGCAGCAAAGTCAACACGTTCTTTAGAATCTGTCAAATGTTGTGTAATGATGTGGAACAGTGAATTTTAAGGTTTTTATTTTTTGAAAGGAGGTTTGTTCAATAACATTTAATAAATACTCTAATGGTTAGTGACTTGTTATTATTTTAACTGTCATTTTCTTTCAGTCCAACACTCGTGACTTTCCCTCTTCCTCCTCTCCTTCTTCGACCAACAGTAGTCCAATTTCCACCGTCACCCTGTCACTGAACAGCACCAATGGCGGTCGTTCTCAACTGATCATAGGTCTGATTTGCATATTTGATTTGTCAAATATTTTACATCAAATGCACTTCCTGACACAACCCCCCACAACATCATTGCGTGCAAAAACTACTTAAAAACAGAAAGCATAGAAGGATACACTCAGCAAATACGATGTCAGATGTTGGCATCATGGCACGATAAAAGCTAAAATTCTAAAAGACAAAACAAGCTAAAGACTTTGTTTCATTTAAACAGCTTTTGCTGAAAAAGCTAAGAACTTTGCAGCTGCAGCTGTTGTACTAAAGTGCTCTCGGGCTTTAGGATGTTCATATATCACAAAACATAAAAGACACAGTAGAAGAGAGAAAAAAAATCATTACTGCAAAAATATCAACCATCTTGTTATTCTGTTCTAGCTCTACCTCAAAAAGACCCCAGAAAAACAAGCAGCTTTTGTTCTCTCTTAAGCTGCAAAAAAAAAAAAAAAGAGTAACATCAAAATTACTCTAATACTCCTTTTTCCTCGTAACCCTGACAGTGCCTCAGAGCGAGGGACGACTTCTTCACTGAAAGAGGCTGTTCTGGGTGAACAAAATGCATCATCAAATTTAAAATTTCTCCATCATTCAGAAGTCTTTTGAGTTAAAGTTTTGATGATAAATTACTTGAACCAAACCCGTTCAGAACTTTGATGCAAAGTGAAAAATGTAACATATATAAAAAAGCGCAGGAGTGGCAATAATAAGCTAAACAAACAATACAAAAACCTAAAGTTAAACCTGGAAAAAGTCTAAGAAACAAGGGAGCAAAATTAAATATCTGTACAATTATAAAATTATTTTAGAGTTGGACATTTCATAAACCTGAATTTATTCATCTCTGATTTATTTTTTTAACAGAAACCACTTAAAAAAATAAAGTATTTTTTTCTTTCATGTTTTTTGTGTTTGAACTAAAATGCAATTAATATTGATGCAAATATAATACTGTATATCTTCCAAAAGTGGCTGATTTCTAATAGATGCCGGTCTCCAATAAACGCCGAGACTAACAGGTGTTCATTACTTTAATAGTGGCTGCGTCTCTTTTACCCCCAATGCGTTGCCAGATTGGGTTAAAAAAATGCCCAATTTTAGCAAAAGCCAGACTGATTTGAGCAGTTCAATCTTGCAACACTGGAAGCTGTGTGTCTGTGGTATTTGTGTTGTGTAGTGATGGGCAAGAAGCTTTCATTCGACTTAACGTTAACATTTTGTCTGGTGGCATCCACCAAAGGACATTCTGGTGAGGAATCTGCACAACATTTCTGGGTGGATCCTAAACGTATCAGAGAATGGCACAAGCAGAAATGAAGCAAACTGATTTCCTGGTGGAGGTACAAAGAAAGCGGGCGACAAATTTGAAGTGGTTTGAACATGGATTATTGAGCAAACATGGAAAGGCAAAAACATCTCCAGGAAAGTGATCCGCATAAAAGCAGAAAGAAGAATTTTGAAAAATGTAAGATTTTCTTCTCCATCTCAGCTCAAGCCATGCTGCATTCAAGCATTTACGGAAAAAAATTATCATTAATGTTTTTCTTTTTGTAGTTATGAAAACTTTTCATAGTTTATTTTGACAAGGCCACCATTAAATCTTAAAATATGTTTTTATTTTGAATGAGGGGGCAAAAATCTGCAAGTACTTTTAATTATTTTCAGATAACACGCTGGAAGTTAACAACTCCCTGCAGTTTGCCTCTTAAAAACAAACACTCCCCACTGAGATGTAACGACAAAAACTGCCAAATCCTTTCAGATCTCCGGTGCCTCACTAAGTTGTGTCAATCACAAATTGCTTGGCCTCTTTCTCATAGCAACCACATCAATTTTGAGGATCATGTGTTGTGAAAATACCTGTCTGGCGTGCTTACTTTTTGTGTTCAGTGAGCAGAGATAGAAAAAAAAAAAACACACACACCACGGGTGGTGTCACACTGGATGTCAGCCAGACCCCCACAGCTGGTGGCATGACAAAGCCTGACAGGTCCAGTCACGTCTTCTAGATAAAGCCCTCTAGACAACTTGTCCAATGTCATGTTGTCAATCTGATTATACAATCTTCATGTGTCATGAACTACATGAAAATGAGGCTGCTGGACCAAAGCTCAGAAATGATTAATTTTTAGCTGCACTGAAGTCCAGACTTTCTTCGTTAACTCAAGAGTCTGCTCATTTGGGTTAATATTGATCTTGGTGAGCATCAGGTCACGGAGTGGAGGATACTGTACTACTGATACCCGGAGGGGGTTGCGAGTTGAGTGGACCATGTGGCTCCATCTCTTGTAGCTGCTGGTGCTGCTAAGATCTACAGCTGCTCCCCACTGAGCTGCACTCCCACGTTCAGCTACCGCCACGATGTTTATGAATTTCATGCAAAACCTCATCTACCGAGAGAAATTCAAAACAGAAAGTGGGACAGCTGAAAGTCTCATGAAATGCTATTTCTGCTTAGATTCCCCTCCGTCAACCTCAGTACAAAATTACATTTCTGACAAAGAGAAGCAAAAGCCGGACCGATTCCCAAGGTCCAATTCAATTCCATGTGTTACACACTAGTGTGATGTCAGTTTGCTCAGGGGGATTTCAATTAGAATATAAGTTTTGCTGGATGCTAAATCAAAAATAAAAGCTTTTATAGTAGGATGTGTGTTAGCCTAC
>NC_050512.1:13498194-13505403 GCF_002922805.2 Oryzias melastigma
ATGACAGTGTGTGGGTATGAGCATTACTTCAAACTGTCTCAACCATCACACACATGCAAGCATTTTTTTTACATGCTCAGTGAAAACAAAATGGAATTTCACAGAAAATGCAGAGAAGCAGCAGCTTCTTTCAGGGTTCTGTGAGTGTTCATTTGCTTTAGAACTGGAAAGAGTAAGCCTCTCTACTCCTCGGGTTCCAAACAGGAAGTACCCGCTGGTCCCAAGAAGCCAAAATCCCATAGAAACAACTATTACCAATTACATTTGTCAGAATAACCATTCTTGTTCTGCTACCTTTTTTTTAGACAATTTCTTGCAAATCCTTTTTTTTTTTTTTTTTTTTTATGTAGAGCAAGTTATTCAAGGTATAAACTGACCAATCTGATGCCTCAATAAAAGTGTAGTATATGGCCTGCTTTCAAACAGCCCTGCTCTGTACATTTGTGTTAGATAACCAATAATCTAGTAGTTAAAAATGTTATATATTTCCCTTAAAAATGTGTCACCTTTGTGAGGAACATACATTCATGGGATGAACAGAAGAGCTAAGAATGTGGAGTACGTAGATAGAAAAAATGCCAGATCCTGTTTTTTAATGCCAAAGAGCTTTTTTTGACCCCAGTGTTTATTCTTGGAGCCTCAACAGGGTGGCAAAAAGGGTCTAATTGGCACTTAACTGCCTTATGGCAGTTCGATCACGGGGTCAAAGTGTGGAACAGAAGTAGACAAAGTTATGTTGATGACTGCTCTGATAACATCTTTCGGTAAGAGTACCGTGTTGGTGTGGGGGGCAGCATTTCTCACACTGGAAAAAAGAAAAGGCTAGTTATTATTGGAGGCAATCTCAGTGCAGAGCAATTTCAAGATGGGACTTTTCAACCAATAGCAGTTTCATATCTTCATATCTCACAGAGATGTGTTTATCAGAGGCTACATCCGGAATTAGGGAAAGGAGAAAATGGAATGGTCTGACAGCCGACCTGACCTCAATCCCATCAACAATGGTGGAATGATCTTAAGTGTGCCGTACGTTCAAGACCAACCAACAATGGCTGCAACAAAGGCTGCCTGAAGAACGGGATGGCATTTCACAGAAATGTGCCTAGGGGGATGTTGCCAAATAGTTGTGGTTTTATGTTGTTTTTGTAAAAGTTCAACTCCGATCATCTTTAGAACTATTGTAAAATGGTCTTTTTTAATTAGGATTAGACTTACATGGCTGTTATTGTCTCAAAGTGGATGCATCAGAATGGAGCGGAGCAGGGAGCTTGAGGCCCACCGATTGTAGCACCTACGTCAATGACACACTTTTTCAGTTTGATTTTTTGCCTGGTTCTGATTCAGAATGATTTGAATAAAGAAATAATCAGAAAAGTACTTTCTTCATATAAGTCGTTCCTCATCAGAAATACACCACAATATAATGTAAAAAAACAAACAAAAAAACATGATTTTCATTATAGTGGGTTTTCAATATTCTGGATATTTGGGAAAAAAAACACAAAAAAAAACAAAATTACCAATTGATCCCATTCCTTAAGACTTTGTTCATCTAACCAAAAACAATACGTTTGCTGAAAGAGGAAGCTTTTTTAGTGGACAGATAACAATTTACCATATTTTTCATTGGTGAAAACCATTTCCTCATCCCACAAATGCATGGTGTTTACAACTGTTGTCCCATTCATCAAGGAAATTAATAAATCAAAAAACAAGAAAAAGATTTAAGAATCCATCTTCCATTGAATGTGTATTTACTGAGAAGAACTGAAAGTACACTCTGTCTGTTGACCAGTTGCATCTAAAAGTGATGAACTGAGCTTCATAAACAGTTTTTAGATTTAGTCTTGCACCTTTTCTGCAAAAAATGAACATGGATCATGAAATGGAAAAGGTGCTTAAAGTTTTTTTTAAACACATATAAAACCAATTTTTTTTAATCAAATAGTTATCGGAATAAATTTGTAACTGATATGTCAGTTAAAAAAAGACTAATTCAATATACTATGAAAATATATACCAACATTTTTAAAACTGATTGTATTCACGCTTCCAAATTTCAACTGCACTATTATCTCTTATGTCTGTCCCAAAACATCTTCGTGGGTGTTCACGCCGTTATCAGATGACGTAAGGACGCCCTCAGCTTTTTGGAGGTAATGTGAAATGAAAAACATTGTTTGGAGGCCAAACATGCACTGAGAAACTAGTAAATATGTCACTTGTTAGATAAGAGATTAACACTAACTGGAGCAGTGAACTTGTGTTTAATGTGATTTGTAGGTGTGGCGCCAGGGAAGTTGCTGGTTATTATGCAACTTGCTTGATGGAATCTCCAACTAGCGCTGATTAACTAACGTACAATACTAAGATGTGATTGTCCTTTATGTTCTTGTTTTTATTTTTGGTTGGTTTAACATGTGTGCTTTTTTTTCCTTTTAAGCTTCTTATCAAACGATCTTCTTATCTTTTCCCTTCTGTTTTCACAAAGAGACACACTCAGCCTCTGTCTGCCTTCCATCATGTATTCCACAGGTGGTATCACGAGCAAAGAAGCCATCTAAAAAGGCCGACCGTCCAGAGCGTAGCAGGGGCTTGATGGGTTGACCCAGATAGTGACAGACTGACTCCAGCCAGGACTCAGAATTGCTCCGACTACAATGTAATTCCTGCTTTGCTGTCTTCTATCACCCTTTAAAATATCCACTGACCCACAAAGCTGAAACAATTGAGGAATCCTTAACCCTGTAAAGCCCACTACATCAAAGAATTGACAGAAAAATCAATTTTTTGGAATTAAGATGTTTTTTAAACCCTTTGATGTAATCCACAAAACTTTTTCTGCTACATTGTTTTTTTTTAAGATACAGATGATGTGAATGATGATACTTTGGGTCATTTGGTAAGTTTTACTCACAACAATGTTAGTATCAGATGCAAAAACATTAACATGAGTGTTCAAGAAAAACAGTGTTTTAAATTTTATTTGCATTTTTTATTATGGTGTAATTGTATTGTAAAGAATTGATTATCAACTAAATTTGCATTCTTTCAACACAGTTAGAGGTCCTTAAAAAAATGAAAAACAAGAGATGACATATTCTCACCCAATGAGTTGAATATAGGTTAGAGATTAAACGCTAGCTTGCTGCGTACGCAAAGCTGGACACCATGATGGATATGTCAACATACCTTTTTACTGCTGTGCTACAATTGCACAAACAGAGCTGAAAAAAAAACAGAATGTGATTTTTAACAAGTAAATTATTACGGTCATCTGATATGGGAGAACTTTTAGAAAACATTTTAGGAAAATCTGAGTGAGGTTACTCTCAAGAGTGAAAGTTTAGGCTGATCTTGTCAAAGTTAATGGACTATTTCCGCGTTTTTTGGCAGGACTACCGATCTTTTTTTTGTTTTCTGGAGGATGACTACGGTATTTTTATGTTTGTTCAACCTCCGATCAAATCAGACAATCCACTGATAAGAATTACAAAGCGGAGGAAAATAAATAAACCAAGAGAGAAGAGCCCAACAGTGGATCCCTGTCTGGCAGGCACAAAGGGACACGCGACGTACGGAAAACTACCTGCCTGGTGTCGCGCGGGAGGCTGAGTCCTTGAGATAGAGGCTGGGTGGGATCCACTTGTGCATTTGCCACACGATGATGCGTTGCAACCGTCTCCGGCTTGATAACAACAAGCCAGAGCCCATATAGGCTACAAAGGGCACAAGCGGTCTGTGGTGATGTCATCTCCCCACCCAACAAGGAGTCTAACAGTTTGTGTAAATGTTTGTGTAGATATAAAAAAAAAAGTCACAACCATGCATCCGGTATGCATTATGTTCCCTATAATGTATTTATTTATCTAAAAGTTTGAAATGTAGTTTATCAGTTGTATTTTTATACAAAATCATTAACACCACAGCCTGGGTCTTATTTTTGTGATGATCAGAGTTTTTTATCCTATGAAGATCGGGCCAAACATTTTGTGGTCATTTTACTGTATCTGCATTATCCGTATCTCATTGTTTACAGACAAGTTCATTAAGGTGTCACTCTTTATGGATCTTGGACAATGGTAACAGGCTAGCGTGCCATCTCTAGCAATAAATCTCATTGTTCTTACTCTGAAGTTCTGAAACTTAGCAAAAGTTTTCCGGCCAAGTGTTTTTTTTTTTTTTTTTTAATTTCATGGAAGAAACCATTTTGAAATGACCAGGAAAAGCCCTTCTACTGCCCCTAGTGGAATGATAATTCATTGCAGGGCAGAAAACACGGACCACGTTACATACAGTGAGTTTTTAAAGACAGTTTTGATCATTCTAATGAGATAGGGGTCTCTGTAATGGTTGTATCAAATATGATGCCAATAGTTATAGGCTTAAATGAAGGAAAAATCAGTTCTGCAAATTATGCGCTTCTATCTTAAAACAAAAGCAACTTTCTAAAAAATGGATGCTAACATTCCACAAATGTTTTCCCTTTATGTGAGTTTGACACAGAAAATTAGCAAGTGAATCTGAAGCGCACACAACAAAGTAAACTCTTGTGTAAAAGAAACAACAGAAATCATGTCAGTTATGTGAGAATGTGCAGCTCTGCAGACAGAGGTCTACTGTACAGCTGAACGCATGTTTTGTCCACAGACAGTCACATGAAGGCTGTGGAAACGTTTCATTTTCTTAGCTGTGCTTAAACAGCTTAAAGAACGACCACAGAAAGGATCTGCCTGTTAAACGGAGCTCCCATTAGCAGATGAAAGTGATGAAATGAAATATGACATCCTGAGGTTTGGCACTCGTGAAAACAGACATCCACCGCCAAGATCACTCAAATGCGGTTTGGGAGGACACTATAATCAACGCAGTGTCTCCTTCTACATAAATAGTTGAAAACAGATACTTATCAGTGCATATCCAGCAGGGTGTAATGCTGTAGTCAACCATGCTGCAACTGTTTTATTTACTGCACATAAAGACTTCTGTTCCCCCCACTCTCCCCTCCCAGTCATCCCTGCCCCGGGTGTGAGGAAAGGAGCTGTTCCATAAATTGCAGACCACTTGACGCACATAAAAAAAAAATACAATTATAAATCTAACAGAAGTAAACTTTGTCTTTAAAAAAAAAGCCTTGCAGCATTTAAAATGTGAGTCTTTAAAAGTTCCAAGGAGATTATACAACAGAGGCAAAAACAACAGTTTGATGAGATTGACACTAAAAGGAGACATAAAAATGTCCAGTACTAATGCAAAAACCAAAGGATGAGTTACAATCCTAAACTAAGAGTTAAGGAGGAACTACTAAAACAAGAACATGTAGAACTTTAACTCATACAATGGGGAGAACTGTCTTCTTTGTGCATGACTCAGAGATTCTACTGTTACTTTACACAAACCGGCACAGCCATTAGTTTTATAATAGACCTTTTTATTCCATAACAAGCGTGCCAGCTTGTTTTTTTTTTCTTGTTTTTTTAGTGCTGGAGGCAGAAGTTTTGTTTAGAAAGGGAACATAACTTTTTACTACCTTAACAAGAAAATGTCCTGAACAAATCCTATTTTATATATATTTTTGGAGGTGTTCAAAACTAACCATGGTAGACTTTCTACTTGCCTTAAACTCCATCTCAGTACTTATCACTCAGTCACACACAGATGCGTTCACACAGCAGCCAATTATAGGGCGGCTTGGACTCCCAATTGCAATTTCAAAGCAGCTTGATCCCATCACAAGATTGGATTGATCCCATTTAAATCATTGCCGTCCCTAGAAAGCAAGTATTTAATGAGGAGTTACTGCTGCTCATAATTAAATGACATACTTCAAGGTTACTGGGATTATTGGACAATAAAAAAAACACACTGCTCTTATGTAGATTCACCGGAATTTAGTACCATGGAAGAAAAATGTGTGACTATAAAAGTGGACGGGGAAAATGTCTTACAGTAAATATTTATGCCCAAAAATTGAAGGTGCCACTTTTCATTAATAATATACTTAATCATTGGTTGTGGAGGTAGTTTAATACATGATGGAGGTGAGCTTATCATCCGGCACAGCTGATGCTAGTGTGTATCTTTCAGCGTGTTAGCACAGCTTCCTCAGTACAGCTGTTTTACAACCTTAGGGTTCATTTTGTTTGCCATTAAGCAGCTAAAGCTGGTGTTAGACACTATAAATCCAGCAT
Source organism: Oryzias melastigma (assembly GCF_002922805.2). NCBI lineage: Eukaryota > Metazoa > Chordata > Actinopteri > Beloniformes > Adrianichthyidae > Oryzias > Oryzias melastigma. The sequence continues at coordinate 13,504,386 of NC_050512.1, forward strand.
TTTCATAAATATCTGAAAGCCTTGTGTTGCAAGCACTCCAATTCCACCACATGCAGCTTCCACTATCTGCACAAGACAATAGATCCCTGGTGAAGGAACTGGGAAATTAAGCTGCTACAGATACAGGTCCTTTCAAGCATATTTTTACAGATATGTTGTGGAGTGATTCGGTTTCTTCTCCTGTACTGTCCTGGATTTACACAGCCCCTACAAAGCCAGGTTAATTCTTTTGTGTGCATGTATAATTACTCTACTGTAAAGACCTTTAATGTGGTCAGAACATGTGACAGAATGTTTTCCTTTCACATCAATAATGACGGACTAAGAGTTTGTGTGTGTTCTTGTGGTACACATTTATAGAATACTTTGGACAAAAGCACAGTTGATATGTGTAATCTGCACCTTGATAATTTAAGCACTTTCTGAGAACTCTTAAGAAACACTATTAGCTGACCTAAGGCCAAAGATATGAGCAAGAAACACAGCTTATGAGGCAATTCAAAGTCTTCCTTTATCATTTATTTTGTAGTGTGATTATTTTTTGGATTATCTGACAACACACGTGATTGTTTATTCTTGATTTTTTTAAAAACATTGATGAGCTGGGATTCAAAATGCAATTATAAATATTATTTTACGGTCAAATGAAGAAACTTTTCTAATTTCTGTTTAAACTGGTTTTCCTTATTAGAAAAGCTTTTTCAACATTATTTACCATGTTTTATGCACGCAGGCGTACAGTCAATGAATGGTCATTTTTTTTCATTTATGCAACATATAAGGCACATCAAACTATAGAGCACATAAAGCAAGACCAGAAAATCAGCCATATGTCCGTCAGTCAGCCAGACGTCATTAACTGCTACCTCTAGAACTTGTTTGTAAAATGTAACATATTAGCCTTTTTAGCAGTGTTAGCAACATTAGCATATTCAAAAGAGCTGTAACTCCTAACCTTGTTTGTAACATTAAAAAAAACAGACTGATACAGCGGAAACAAATGTTACTGTGACTATGC
>NC_050512.1:13505431-13538718 GCF_002922805.2 Oryzias melastigma
AAAAAAAAAAAAAAAAAAAAACACAGTCCGACACCGCTACATGTTAGCCATGTTAGAAGCGTTTGCTACATTACAGAATTCACAATACCTTAACCTTGTCTGCAACAAGTAAATAACAGACTAAGGTCGCTAAAACTAATTCTAAAACTATTTCTATTAACTCTGAGATTTTATTAATTGGATTGTCAATAATGAATTCTCTTAATGGAAACGCAACAATTTCTATAATACTTGCATTTATCGTAACAAAGTTTTTGTGCTTAGAAGTGGTTTTGGGGGCGCATCAAAATGGACATTTTTCGCAAAACTGCAACGGAAACATTTTTTTAGAATTAAATACGTTTCTTGGTAGGAATTGGCTGCTCTGAGCGCTGCACAGTGGACGCCACGAGAGGTCCCACAGCGTAACAGCTCATTATAAGTTGCGCATCATTAGGAATCGTACAGCTCCTCCGTAAAATCACCAACCAAGATTTCCTCATTGCTTCATCTGTGGCCAGACTTTTGCGGCTTGCAGCCTGAATAAGACGCAGAAGTCTCCTTTTAGGATGACTGCTGAACAGGTTTCTCACAAGCACCTGAGACTGCAGTGGATAAGCTGCAATGACGTCACCCCAATGCTCCCCTTTAGCGAATCAAATAATAAAAATACTTCTCATCCATCACTGTGTTTTTATCACGTGAGTTTTGTGTTTATTCGCATAATTATGATTTAATGGAACCAATGTCATTGTCAAACTGTTTTTGCGAAATTCCTTGAATTTCGATAAATTTTTGCACATATATGTTATGACTATGCTAAGCCCTGACTTTGTTAGTAACACATAAAAAAAACAGCCCAACACAGCATCATGCTGTGTAATCAATGGACTTAGCAACCCCTCCCTTCTGTGTTCCAAGTATGAAGTACCCACTGGTTGCAAGAAGGTCAAAATCCCGTAGACTTCCATTTAGAAACACAGTTATTCCTCAGTCATTTTATGTGTCAGAACAATCATTCTCTGATGCTTTCTTCTTAACACGTTCTTTATAATAATTTTTTTTTTTTTTTAACAGATATTTTTTTTCTTTATCGCAAGTTATTCAAGTTATAAACTGACCAATCAGATGCCTCAGTAAAAGCATGTGGTGCTCGCTGGGCCCCACCTCAAACACTTGATTGACAGACCCTCCTGAACTTGCTGTGTGGAATTTGAACAAGCCGGAACAAGCTCACTCTTGATTGGCGACAGTAGTTCTTCTAATAATGTGACTCAGACCGACTCGGACTAATCGCTGTCGACAGGCTGCAACATGGCAGTAGATGTATCAGGAAGTGATGGACAAGGCTCTGGACAGATTTTGGGAGTGCAGGAGGTAAGGAATGGGTGACATCAACACCTGCTTAACCAGTTCATATAAAGAGTCTATGAATAGCAACCAACCTTATTTACAACACGTTAAAAAAATAATAATAATAACATTTTAATAGAGTGCTTTGTACCTCTCAAAATCGGTTCGACATCAGTAAGCACAACCAGAAATATTCCATATATGTATAAGACACTAAGGTGCACTCTTTTTTTAATTTTAATTAAGGGTTTTAGGTGAGGAAAATACAATACGTGTTGCAAAAAAAACCAAATAACACAAGATTTGATCATTTCCTTTGGGTATAATTTTACATAATCTAAGTAACATAGCTTTTCACTGCAGTTTCATCCTGCTGTTATGTTCCAGCCTACACTTGCAAGCAGAATATAAAGACTTTTTGGAAGCTCATGAGGCTGTGTCAAAGGGGCTTTGAAAATAGGTGGAGATTAAAATAGAGTTTGGCAGACTAAAAGCTAACTGTTCTGCCTCTGTAAAAGTACGGTTACTTTAGAGAAGTTTGGGTTTCTATCACACTGATAATCCACTAGAATTAGTTGGATTAAGCAGGAACTGAAGAAAAGTCCCAGAGTTTTATTTATCTTTTACAATATGTTCTTTTAGTTTCTTTTCCACAGAGCAAAAATGTCACACAGCTTCAACAGATGTATGTTTGGCAAACGAAAAGGAAGGCCAGTAAAAAAATAAATAAAAAAAAGCAAAAGTAACAAAATTGCCAGTCTTTCATTTTTTAAACTTTGATAAAACCTTTCACCCTCTAACCACACATTGTGGACAATACATTATCAAACTGCCATGACTTTCCTTTTGGATTAAAAGCAATGCACCTTTGTATGTATGCAGAACCACACTGGGATTCACTTAAAAGACAAACTGAGGCCCTTGTTTTTTAGCAAAATAACAACATTTGCTTGCAAGGCCCACACTAGAGCTTAGAGAAGATGTATTGCTTTCCAAATTAAACTAATTATACGAGACAACAGATCTTTCATTGGACAAAACAGCACAGTGTAAAAGCAAATTGAACCTTTTTATTTTCTTTAACAAAATTAAAGGACTAAATAAGGTTTGTGGTGAATCCAATAAGGAAATAAAAAATATTTTATTTGATGTTTTATTTCCATGTAATATAATTATCTCTATTTTGCAAACAACGACTTATCACAAACTAAGAGAATAGTTCTGATCCTTTTTAATCAGTCACTTTATTGGTAGAGCTGGCATGTGGGCTTAATCCAGTGAGGGTCTTTAGACAAGACCCTTCACGGCGCTGCAAGAACCAAGATCTCCCTGTACTGGTCCCTAGCCCCGATAAAATATAGAGTTGTGTCAGGACAACACATTCTCACATTCTCTGGTCTGGTACCAAGTGGCCTTTGGACCGGTACTGGTTTGTGGCCCGGGGGGTTGGGGACCCCTGATTTAATGGGAGCAGCAGCACGTTGAAAAACGATGGGTTTGGGTGATATGACGAGTGAGAATGTCAGGAAAACACTGCCAAACCATCTACGTGAATCAGTGAAAGGTGATGGAATGTGCTGAAAGGTGAACAGCAACATTTGTACCTTTCAATAAGATGCATAGAACACAACGTGCTTGACATAAAATACATAGATTAAAACAAAAGGAATTCATAGATCTCACTAGACAAGAACACAACAGTTAAAAGACAAACATAAGATGGCAGGAAACACTGTGTCTAATAGTTATTGTTTGAGAAGCATTTGAGTACATTTTTAGTCTGGAAAAAAAAGGCTTGAGGCATTTCAAAAATTCATGAATAAATCTCTAATTTAAAAAAAAGACATCTTTATAATGCCAAAACCAGGGTGGCTGAGGTAACACAGGAAGCTTTATACGGCCACTTGTCGTAGTTCTTGACACATCAAGCCACACGCCCAGTTTGTGTCTACTTGAACATGCATGGGGAAAAAGGATCAGAAAGCAAACAGAAACTGAGATGACTACTTCAAACACTTGGCAAAGCACCAACCACCAGGATATTCACTGTTTGTTTATTTGGTCTAAATCCTGAACACTCTAACCCCAACCACACACTGCTCCTCCTCCCGACTCCCCACCTCCCCCCATGCATTATTTGCCTGTTGCTGCATTAAAAAAATCCAGAGATTTGTCTGCATTCAGTGTCTCTCATTCATACGCAGCCTTTATCCTTTGCCGCTTCTCTCATCTCTGCCTCGACAGCAAAAAAAATTAAGATGAAAGATGGTGAAGGATGTTTCATCGCCTCAACCTGCTTGGCTGACTAAATTATGAGCCTTATCCTATGAAACTAGTGAGCCATCAGTTTTTAGTGAAAAATAAGTGTCGGTTCACTGGAAAGTTATGCAGCCATTTCTGGATTTAATCTGCCCACCAGATAAACAGAAAAAAAAAAAAAATCCACATCAGATTTGGTGGGCAAGATGCAAATCCACCCGCCTGCCCCCTCCACTGCTGCAGTCTGGATGTTGAGTTATATAACTGTCACAAGTGGTGTATAATTTGGTATATCTTTGCTCTTGGTGTGGTAAAATGAGGTTAAGCTATGGATTCAACAACCTCTGAGCTCTAATACATATAATTAGTGTGTGTAGTAGTTATTCCCATCATCCTATCTGATCCCAAATGACCTGCGAGAGCTCAGAGTAATCCCATAAGACATAGCTGGGATTCTCGACTTATTTTCATCATCTTGTCTCTTTGTTTTTGAACGTACGCACCAAAAGTCACATGGTTCGACAGAGACGGACATGTTTTACTGCTCTGCTTAACAGCTTATCAGGCCTTCTTTTAATTTAATGTCAGCACTACTGAAAGAGATGGACACAGCTTTTAACTTCTTGTTTATGGACTGTAACAGCTTTGCTTTAACATTAAAGTCATATGTCATATTTGCACTAATCTCGACATTAAAAAGCTGACATCCCCTTGCTTTTACTTATGGTTTCTCAATGTTGTATCTGTTGATCATCTATGCCGCATTTGCCAACATACTGTAGTTATGACAAGAAAATATATATTACACGGATACAACAAAAATGTATCTATATAAATTGTATGAAAAGATTTGGGGGGATTCACAAGAAATCTGCTCCTAAAGTCTACTTTAAGTTAAGTTTAGCTTTAAATGGGCATTCAGTGGCCACGACTTTTGTAAGCATTCTGTAGAGCCCAAAAACAGACTTAAAAACGTGCATAATGACGGCTGAACATGTGAGTTTTGAAGCCCAAAACGCAAATATATTGTAAAGTAGTTACTGAGATGTAAATAACCCCCTGTTGGCTTTTTGTTGTTCATTAATTGTAATATCGCGATACTTGGAGATGAGACTAGGTTTGTGGAGGTGGAGAAAAAGATCAGAAGGTGCTCGCGCTCATGGCATGGACAGATATCGCTGCTGTTCTGTGCCCGAGCTAGAGCCCGAGCAGAAACTATACACCTGTTCTGTAACAAGCCACAATCTGTACTCACCTGCTCAAGTTGAGTAAAAGTTCTGAGCAAAGAGTGCTTGTCGCATGAAGTGATTTCCCTCCCCACGCACGTCCTGAAGAGTTGCGCAATCGCCATCATCGGGAAAGCACAGCGCGACAATATGAACATTTTATGTAGCATTTAATTGGAAGTGGTCACTCGAACGCACATATCCGAGCCCGGTGTGAACGCAGCATAAAAAAAATGACCTTTAAGTGTATGAACAAGATTATGATCGCCACGTTTACATTTACTTATGGAGGTGCTCAAAAATCAGGACAAAGGTTGAGACGGACAAAGCAGCCACAGAAACATTCAGCAGCTTCTTTTGTCTTTGTGTTCACATAGAAATATCTGGAATCACTGAAAAGCAAAAATGTTTGTGGTAAAAACAAAACCACAAAACCTATTTTTTAATAATACTGTAAGTAGGTTATCCCTCTGTGTTCCTAAAATCTTTTTATAATAAAATAATTAAAATATATTTGGCTGTATGAGGCTTGCCAGAAGCTTGCAGAAATGATGGATAAGTCTCCTTTTCCTCTGTAATTCGTTACAGATACTAAGTCAAGATATATCAAAATAGTATAAAAGTACAAAAATGTGGGTTTCCATTGGTTTTTATTTATTCCTAAACCAATCATTTCAAACTCTGTAATCTAACTGTTTTGGATTTATTTCCTTGCCGTTTCTTCATAACATATTGCTTCTCTTGTACAGACACCCAAACGGGATTTACTTTCCTAGACAAACAGGAGTCAAAAATACCAAAGGATGAACACATAACTACTTCCCTCTTAAGGTTTATAAATTATCAGTGAAAAAGACATCGTAAAACATCTGCTTCACTTTTAGAAAGTCTTTCCAATAGCACATTAATCCAAAAACTCCCCCTGTAACAGCAAATGTCTGCTCCTTTGTTTGTACCTTGAAAATTTTATATATTTATTTTTCCTTCAGTTTCCATTCCTAGTTCAGCTCTGTTTGAATTATGTTCTGGTTTGGATCTATTCAGCTCAGATATGTTTGCAGAGTGTTCTCATATTTGCTGTATTTTGTTTTATAATAATTTAGAGTTGCTATGACGATCTTCGACCCGAGCTGAACCTTCAGTCTGCTCTTTTACACAGTTCACAAACCTTCACTGTTTCTTGTTAGTTGACAGAGTCCTCGCTTGTTTTAAGTTGACTGACCTCAAACTTGCATTGCCTGTGTTGCTTATCAAACTTTGCACTTACTATTTTTGAGAACTGAGTGTTATTTGAGCTGCTGATACTATTGGAACCTGTCACCCTGATGGGCAGGTCATCAGCTGTTCCAGCTTCAGAAAGTCAACTAGTCAGAATCCAGGAAGACTGGAAATAATAAAAAAAAAATGGAGCCACGCAGAAATGCTTCTAAGCACAGAAATTGCTGCAAAAAGCAGGTAGAAACGTGCAAAATTGTGTGCAAACGTTGCTATTTACAAGGGAAAAAATGGCAGAAAAAGATGTTTATTTTCACTTTGGCACAAACCTATAAGTTTGATATTCATCAAGGGAAGACTGTGAAATCTTGTGCCACATAGTCTTGGATGCACGCCATGTTTTAGTCTAAAATCCACACAGACTAATAAATGAGGCTCTTGAAGTTCTGAAATGCTATTGTGCCTTGCAGAAATTATGTTCCTTTTTTTCTCTCTTTTGAATGAGTAACAGGGTCTGACTCAATTGCCTATTATTTGATAAAGAATAAACCTGAAAGGTGTTGCTGCTGGCACAACAAAACTGTGATTTGACAGGACCAGAACTCAACTTAGTGTTGGCACAATATATATATATATATTTTAATTAAAAAAATAAAAACCTCCACAGAAGTGTGTTCATTACAGTCTGAATAAAGAACCTTTTAAATTTTAAACTAAATTATTACAAAAATAAAACAAAAACGAAGTTTTCAAACCTCCCATTTAAATTCTGCAGATAACACAAAAGGTTTTTATGCATTAACATTTATAAATAACCCTCAACTACAATATTAATAATTATGATTTCCAGGAAATGGGTTACATTTTACTCCCCATCATACAATGACAAAACAACTATGTTAAATTAAAAAAGTAAAAGACCCAGTCCAGTCACCTGCACACACTCACTATTTTTTAAACTTCAAAACTGAAGAACTGCTTGAATCCCTTTTGTCTTTGTCAGACTGCTGGTTTCTGCGCCTGGTGTGAATGTAACATTGCACACATGCATCCAATCATCCACACAGACACACATCTGCTCTGAAATCACAGCCCAAAGTAATCTTTTGGAGTCTTGACAGGATGATTCAGTTTATAAAGTATTATTGGATGCAGGTGATGAATGACTGATCAGTTCCTCATTCCTGCCCAGGTGGTCCTGTAAGTAATTTTATGCACAGAATAAGTGTCTGCATCTGCTCCAGCCTATTCACAAACCTAACTGGATTACAGAGAAAGAGCTCAGGCTAATCTCAAACTCAGATTTTGATAAAGAAGTTTGACCCACAGCCCTTCAAACACTGTTCGCCCTCAACAGGAAATTTCCTTTTTACCTTTGGATCCCTTTTGTCTTGTGTTTGCATTCAAAAATGAGTCGAATAAAAAGGCAACTGGGGGATGGATGGGGTGATCCAGGGTACCCCTAGAGGGAAAAGAGTGGTGAGTGGGGCAGACTTTAAAGTGAGGGTGACAAAGAACTGATGGGTTAGTTTGGTGTTCAGGACAGGAGCGTAGAAGGACAGATGGTGGAGGACTTCAGCGACTGCAAAACTGCGCCTGGGGAGAGTGGAGCCAGACAGCAAAGGTTGGTGGTGTGTGAGATGGCTCTGGTGGTGAGGAAGATGAGGAGGGCAAGGGCAGAGCAGAGCAGTAAGTGGAGGAAGTGGAAAAGGAAGAGTGTCGTGTGGCTCTTAGGGGTGAGCTGAAACAGGTTCCAGGAGGCTCTTCTAGGTGATTGGACAGCTAAAGCTGAAGTGATCAGGGACACTGGGAGGAAGGCACTTGGTGTGTCATCTTGAATGAGAAAAGGGGACTTGGTGGTGGAACGAAGACGTTCAGGAGAAAAGGTTAACAAAGAAAAAGTGGAACACTGAGAGGACAGAAAACAGATAAAGGTGGAGGTGGCAGAGGCCAAAGAAACACTGCGAGAATTTGTATGACAGGACGGACACAACAGAAGGAGAGGCAGATCTGTAGAGGTTGGTAAGGCGGAAAAACGGAGATGGAAGGATGTGCAGCAGGTTATGGTGATCAAGGACAAGGATGGAGATGTGTTGACAGGTTTCACAAGTGTGATGGGAAGACAGAAGAAGTACTTTGAAGAGCTGATGAATGAGGGAAGCGTTAGAGAGCACAGAGCAGAAGAGGTAGCAGTTGTAGAGCAGGAAGCAGAAAAGATCAGTAGGGATGAAGGGAGGAAGACTCTGAATGGGATGAAGATTGTAGAGGCACTTTGTCCTGGCAACATGAAGTGTGCAATACAAATCCTATCATGCACAAATTTAAGCCCTAAAAAACTCATAAACAAAATAAATATAAAACAATAACCATAAAAAGTTTGTAAACTGGGGTTTACATACCAGTATTCTCAGATTAAAACCAGTTTGTTCCTCCATAGTACCAAACCCTGGTGAAAGTGAATTATTGTAACATCCCTACTTCATACGTTTACATTGAAAGAGTCAAATACATGTGTTGAGGTAAATTCCATATATTTTATATTGTTTTATTAAATTACATTAGGCTTAGTAAAAGCCAACAGAATTTTTTTCCGGCCTATTAGCAAATTTAAAAGATTTTTTTTATTTTTTTATTCTTGGTTTATTGCTGTTGTTTTCCAGTCTTTAGTAAGTAAATCTCCGTTTCATGATGTTAAAACAATATAAAACAAGCTACACAAATACACAACATCGTATATTTACCTGAAATAAACCTTGACTCAAAAATTGAGGTGTGAATTAAATTGTGAAGAAAGTGAATTCCTGCATTCCTTGTTTACATACGTTTGTTATCCAGTGTTCATTTGAAGGAACTGCAGCTTTTAAAACTTCCCTGTAAGCAAAGGGTTATGGTTATGCGGCAATAAGAAGACAGAAGCTCCGCCCTAAAGCTGCATTCACACCGGACGAGGACCACTTGATACCTTGACTCTTTGATGACCTGGCCATGCAACAACCACTCACGACCTTCATTCGTTGACCATATCATGGAAAACATGGATGATGTTGAGTGAGTAGCTTGGGTTTACATGTTTTAGAGAGCTCTGAAGAGACGCCAGCAAGTTCATCGCCACTTTACCAGATCAAAATTTTTATTTCTGATCACCAGATCAGACCAGATCCGTGTCTGTAAATTGACTTAACATTGAAACTTGATGCTCCATCCCTGACATTTCCCGTGTGAATGTACCATAATGCTAACACAATAAAAATAACTAGAAAAAAATAGCCAGAAAAAGAGAATTAAAAGAGGCCACACCTTATTGCAGGTGGGCAATCGTTCAAAGGTGCTGATGTATGAAAGAGACCAGAAGAGCAAAAAGGATCAATTTACAATTTACATGAGCATTTTGCACAACGCAGAAAAGTATTATATGTCACACTGCCTTTAACAGCATCATCACTAACAAATCCCGTAATCAGCAGACAGAATTCTCTCTGAGACCTGAAATAGAAAAAAGTCCTGACTATACGGGACCAGAGGAGAACAAGTTCATCACAGATTTGTTCCTGAGTCTTTTCTTTTTAATAGCAATGTCTTTAAAAAAGAGGTGAGAAAAGCCGCTCCACTGCTCTGCTTCGTATCAACAGATTTGGCAAACACTCTTACATAAACAACTCCAAAAATATTCTTGAGTACATGTATTTAAAAAAAAAAAAAAAGAAAATGTTATCGCAGTGGAATATTTCACATCAAATATTAAACTTCTTATTCTTACAACTGTGCCACATAAATGTGTTCCCACATTGAAGGAAGTGAGACTCACACTGGGTCCCAGAGCAACGAACAGCATGAAGGCCTTACTTCCCACTGCCTAATTCCCCACAGCTGGAACCAACCCAGACGATGTGTGACTATGTCTGAAAGTGTGACAAAACACTAATTTAGACAATAATCACAAGCAGCATTTTTATGGGTCATTAAAGTGAGGCATACTGTGCCGAAGAAATCTCGCTCGCTAAGCTTCTGCTCATTAAAGGGGGAGCGGCGGACTGAGAAGCCTGACATGCCACAGGAAATGTGTCATAATCTGCCTCTTGAGAATTAGTGCACACCTCTGCACTGCTAACTATGACATATCACCATAACACACCTGCGTTTGAATTGGTGCCCTCACATGGCTCTGCAGGTGAAGGACATCAGTCACTGACACCGCCACACTCCACAAAGAATGCAGGTCGCTGGTCACCCACAAGGTGGGATTAAAGTGAGAGCTTTTAACCATGGGAGCCATGACAATAAAAATAATATATTTACGGGATAAATTCATACGATTAAAAGAAAAAAAGTCAAAATTTGGGGAGAATAGTCATAAAACTATAAGAAAAAAATGTCATCATTTTATAAGGATAAAATCATACAGTTAGAAAAAAAAGTCATAATTTTGTGAGAGTAAAGTTGCAAAATTATGAGTAAAAGTCAATAATGTACAAGAATAGTCGTAAAATTATGAAAAATAAGTTTGAATTTTACCAGAGTACAACTGTTAAATTATGAAAAAATAAGTAATAATTTTACCAGAATAAAATTGTATCATTAAAAAAAATATGTCATAATTTTGGAAAAATGAAGTCATAAAATTATGAAAAATAACTCATAATTTTACAAGAATAAAGTTGTAAAACTATGAGAAAAAGTCGTGATTTTGTGAAAATTAGGTTGCAACATTATGAGAAAAAGTCAATATTGTATATAATAATAAAATTATGAAAAATAAGTTGTAATTTTACCAGAGTACAACTGTTACATTATGAAAAAAATAAGTAATAATTTTACCAGAATAAACATCTTAAATTATGTAAAATAAGGCATAATTTTACTAGAATAAAATTGTATATTATTAAAAAAGTCATAATTTTAGAAGAAGAAAGTCATACAATTGTGAAAAATAACTCATAATTTTAGTATGATAAAGTTGTAAAATTATGAGAAAAAAGTCATAATTTTGTGAGAATAAAGTTGCAGCATTATGAGAGAAAAAGTAAAAAATGTACAAGAATTAAGTTGTAAAATTATAAGAAATAAGGTGTAATTTTACAGAAATAGTATTAAAACTATAAGAAAAACACTTACAAGAATAAAGGTATAATTTCAAAAGTTATACACTTAGAATTAACGAGATTAAAGTCATACATCTATGAGGTAAATGTCTGTTTACTAAGAAAAACAAACAAAAAACAAAAATTAACCATTGTCCTGTTTCAGTATGGGTTTCTCAAATAAAGAAAAACTAAATCTTTAAGAGTGTTAGTGCTGATTTATTGTAAGTATTAGGAAGAAAGAAGAAAATTCCTGACCCATAAGAAAGAAGTGGATTTTGGGCAAACGCAGCGTTTACACCGTCACCACTTTAGGTGCAGAAATCTAAATGGATTTTAAACATGGATTCCTATGATAAACTACATGCTAATGGCATCACCATCAGTAGATGTATTTGATTTAGTCAGCACATAATGTGGATGGAGGTTTACATCACCAACTATAATTTCAAAAGTGCTCAGCTTTTTCCTTGTAAAATTATGACTTTTTCTCATAATCTTAATGCTTCATTCTTGTAAAATGTTGACTATTTTCTCATAATTTTAACACTTCATTATCATACATTTTTGACCATTTTCTTCTACTTTTATGACTTTACTGTCTTTTTTTTTCTTTGATGGTGCCCCAAATACTTTGCTGTATTGAAAAGAAAAAACATTAATTTAGATTAAAACAAATTAAAACATTGATTGTCTTTTTTTTTTTTTTTTTTTTTTTTAGTCAAGTAGAATTTGGAATTATCCCACCATCAATATGGAGTATGTAATGAGCATAAAGATGATAAAACTTTAGCAGCGCTGTATTTTTAAACTTTAGCTTTGGTGTTGCTACAGTTGATGATCTCTGACATCTGTAAAAAAAATAATCCAAAGTGTAGATGCTTTTTAAAGCCACTCAATTTCAAAGCAAAAGTATACCATCAATGCTGAAATCACACATAAATACGTTAATAAAAGCATATAAAAATAAAAACACGGCATTTACTCGTCTCTGTGTGTTCAGTGGTAGCGTTCACCTCCGTGCCGTGCTGTCTTGACATGACACGTAAAGCAATCCGTGCTGAACAGAAATCTGCCCGGCTCATGTGCTCCAGCAAGTGTCACATTTTTCGTTGTTCTGTGTTTGAGTCCCAGCATGTGACCCTTCTAACTGCATGTCCCCCTACCGCTCTCTGTTTCTCTAAATCCAGATAAGGGCTACTAATGACCACTACATTTTTGCTTTAAAAGAAGAAATGAATTTGGCCTGACTTATATGGGCATCAGTGATCATTAAAATGTCGCGTGACAACAAAACCTTTCCGTTAGGACACGTCTGGCACTGCAGCTTCCCTCCTCCAGCTGTGACCCCTGAGAGCCTCTACTGTCACAGGTTCTTTTTGATTTTGAAAATCAGAACTTTAGAGTCGTTTTGTGTGCTTTTATTGACCTATTGATGACAATTTTCTTTAAAATGCTTGAAAATACTTTTTTTTAACCAGGGTCACTAAAGAACCAGTTAAGTTTCCTTCATAGTCAGTCCTGTAAAAAGAAAACAAAAAAAAAATAAAATATCTAACAACTTATCCAACAACCTGATCTGAAACAGGTGATAAATTTTGTTCAAGTCTTTCAGACATAATTCTTAAGCTAATCTTTAACTTAATGAACAGATCTTATATGAAGAAAGACTTCACACTAATGAAGAAGAGTAGGAAGATGGAGAAAAGGAATAGGAAATATGGCGAAGCAAAGGTAAAAAAAAAAAAAGATATCGAAATTATTTGAATAAAGTAAGAAAAAAAATACTATGAGCATCAGTTATATCATACAGACAAAACCATCCATTACTAACTCTTTAACACCAGAGGTTTCAGCCACAACACCTGAATTACATACACTCTTTGACATACTAACGCTATTAACGTAAAGGGTTGCATAACAGCGCAAAGCCGCTATTCTCTGCAACGGAATCAGGTGATTTAAATTGATTACATGAGCTCTTCACTGCTGTGCAGTGTTGCATATCAGCATGAGGCTGCTTTTCTCCACTTCAGAATTTGTTGGAATTACATTATTGCGTCAACGATTGAAAATATACCATAGTCGAAAGAATTAGCTTAAGTGTACAAGAGTTTTTTTAATGGTAAAATGGTAAATGACATCTACTTATGTAAGGAATAACACCCAACAAAGTGTGTATTATTAGAAATGAGCGCATGCCTTGCCTTCCTCCGCTTCACGTGGGACAGTTGCTTCCGCGAAGCGCGTTCATTTCTAATAAAACACATTTTGAAGGGGATTATCCCAATTACACCATGGTCACTTACAAGAGCAATAAACATTTAACTGCATTTTGGTACTTCATTCTTGTTATTTCTTTGGTTTAGGTCACTATTTTACAAAAAAATAAAAAAAAAAAGACACTGAGCCGACACCGAATTCAACTGCAGCGGAAAAGGAAAACAATACATATGTTGATCGTCATGATAGGTTAAATAAAACATCAGTTCAGAGAGCAAGTTCACCTATTACTGCTTGTTTTTGTCCAATTGATGAAGCAAAAATATGTTTTAAAGAAGCTTGGGCTGTGATATGGATCATTTGGGATTTTAGGTGTGCATTATCACTTTGGTTTATCACTTCTTAATCCACACCCAGCAGTCAGTCAGAATCGAGTACTCACTCGGACCATGGAATAAATAGTGTTTTACTTCTTTTTAGAAGGCCAAAAGCACTTTAATGTCACAGTCCCATTCACCTGTGCACACATATAGATACAAGATTTTTTTATAACTCATTTAAAAAGTCAGTTTATGGCTTCCTTTCATGCTGAAGGAAAGAAAAAAAAACACATTTATTGTGTTAAAAAAAAGAAAAAGCAGTCAATAAAGATCCTGGCAAATTGTTGTGACTTTTCAACATGTAGGGAAAAACTTTGATAAATCAGTCAACAACTATTGCATCCCTATATTTAATTAATTAATTTATATAGCGCCTTCAAATGACCTTGGCCAAACAAGACATCAGCACCCAAACGGTTGTAGCTTACCACAAAGTAGACTCTTTCTCTCTGTCAGACTGTAGCGAGGAGGAAAAAAAAGCCAAACTCTGATAAAAAAAGACTGTTGATTGAGGATTCCTCGCCAAAATCAGATCACACAAATCTTGTGGATTTGCAAATCTTTAAGTGATGGACATGGACTCAGCAATGGAGGATGATATTTGCTTGGTGTCAAGATTATAGCAGAAAAAGCTGCAGCTGCAGCAACACTGCTGTTTAAAACCCCTTAAATCACAGACATAATCCTGTAGGCACATTCTGTCAAATTTGCTATTAGTCGGCTTCAGTCAACTCTAACGGACGTGTCAGAAGATCGGCGCAGCTGACAATTCAGACAACTATAGATGCTGAATCAAAAGCATTTAAGTTTATCAGCTGCCTTAATAGTCCTGTAAAGGCTTACATTCATTTACATAATAAAAGTTTGTCAGTGATGAGCTACTTTGGAAAATAAAATTCAAAATGGCCAAAAAAAAAACATGTATTTAATTCATGACTAGAACACAACTGTCACTTCTTTGATTCTTTCTGAAGAATTTGCACACTTCCTGTCCTCAACACCTGCGTTTTAATATTTTGGGCTTCCGAATAAAATATATGATTTTAATTTTCTTCATGAAATAACAACGCTCACTGCTTTCTTATGAGTTGTGTCAAAATCTAATCAGTGTTTCTCTGTGTTTCATTGTTTTTGTTAATGCAATGTGGGCAGCACTGTGGCGTGCAGCCAGGACGCATTTATTTGTCTTCACGTGTTATTTTGTAACGGTTCACTCACACGGAAAGAATACAGAAGTTACTGTAGAGTAGCAGCAGTCCTTAACTGAATCCATAGAGATGTATCCGTCAAGGCTGCGTGGAGTAGCGTTTGTACATCCGCCGCATTAACAAACCTTATAATTCAAGTGGATCGCAGTACGGGCTGAAGGAGAGGGCTGAAGATTTCAGTCTGAGCTTGTGCAATCCTTCTAAGACGATTCACAAAAATGAAAAGCAATGAAAATAAAAGTAAATTGTGACTTGTATCATATCTTTGCGTCCCTGATTTTGCAGTCATTCCTGATTGGAGGCGGCTGATTCCCACCAGTCTCCTTCTGCACCATGAGACCAACTGCTTCATTCAAGGGCACCCTGAAAGCACATGAGGATTTCTGATTTCCCTGAATGGAATGTAGACGGGGACCCCTTCCCATTGCCGCCTGGCATCTGTGGCCCTTTAAGGTCATTCATATATTTATGTGTAATTGCATACCAGCTGTTAAACCTCTGGATTCTCTACAGTATGTACATGTTTCCCAAAGTTCCCCTCGGATGAGCATTAGGCTTTACTCCATCTGCCTGCCCTAAGCTTCCCACGTGCGTCATCCTCAGCTCCAATCGAGCAGAAAGACTTTTTTTTTTTACTGTATACTACTGTAAATGATTAAAATAGCACAGAGCAACATAAGGTGAGGGGGGTTTAGCATCAGCTCTGTTGGCGGGTTTTTGTTCTTTGTTTTAATGGCTGCAAGTATGCTCTTATGTCATTCTGAGGACTCTCCTGGAGCTGATATACACAGAGAATACAAACATCCACAGAGCTTTGTGAGGACAAAATCACAGGAGCTTCCTGTCACACATAAAGAATGCTTTCACACGGGTCTGTTTGTTTCCTCTGATAGTCTGCATCTTCACTGAATGGGTGGGCCAGCCTAAACCAAATGAGGAACCCTGATCTTGATGAAAATGAACTCTAGTACGGTTCACCAAAGTGGGAATGCAACAAGATTATTCAGTGAACTCTAAAGCTAAAGACTAAAGATTTATTCAGACTGGACATGTTTGGTTCACTTAAAGTGAAATAAAGTGTGTTTCCCCTGATAATCTGGAATACATTTTCAATCAAATACACCAAAGCAGACCCTGGAACCGCTTTTTGACCCATCTTTGATTAAGGTCTTTGTTCATTCACATAAAACTGAGCTCTGGTTCACTTTAAGTCTCTTCACTCTGTGCTCGGAGTAGAACTGGACAAAAACAGCCATCATAGCTGTAGTAGTAGAAAAAGCAGCGGACAAATGTGGAGCGACGATGACACAGAAATGTACTGAAATGTGGTCAGATGAATGCAGGCTCTTGTGCTAGGGGTCCAGATGACCCTACCCTTACATTGATGTGTGATCAGTCCCATGACAGAGGTGGACAGGATTTTATGTCTGCCATGGACTCAAGTGAAGATAAAAAGTAATTGAAAAAAAATAGTTTAGCACGTTGTCTAGTGGGGTCCAGATGACCCCATTTTAATGTAAACATGCCTAGCATAGCACAAGGGTTAAAGCATCTTTAAAGGTAATACACATGGCTTCTCAGTTAGTTCTTAGTGGACATCTCCTCAGTAACCGCCATGAAGCATGCCTCTGTCGTACCAAAGTTGTACCAGGTATCCAAGCCCTAGTCACGACTGACTACCTGGTTCAGGTGCATCCAGCCAATTACAATATGCCAAGTGGTTCTTGAGTTTTGGAGTTACCTATCCCTGACTATACTGATAGTGGACAGGACTGACAGAACTATACTCATAGGGATTGCAAAGCTTACGACTTCCGTTAATCTTTCTCTCGTTGCTTCGCCCTGGCCTCATAATTCCTGGCCAGAGATCTAAAAACTTAAGAGTGTTTTTGTTTCCAGGCTTTAGTTCAAAACAGGAATGTCCGGTTGAAGGCAGTCCGAATACAGACCTAACGCAGGGGTCTTGAGTCTGTCCTTCCCAACTAACTTTTCCAATCTGAGTACACCGGACATGTTCATCTGGTTTTAGGTTGTCTGGGCTGGTGGAGGGTTGTAGAAAAGAGCCGCAGCATCTTAAGGGAAGCACAAGTGTGTCTTGTAGCTTACTTGAGACTTGTACAGTCACATATGATTGCCATGCATGTGGTAAACATATTGTGAAGTATTCATAAGGCTAATGAAAGTCACACACACTTGTGACGTACAGGTAACATTTGTTAGTAAGATGCACAAACTGGCCCCTTAATGACCCCATGGGAATGCTGCACGCTCAGGATGTGCACGTGATAGGCAAGTGCCCATAGGACACCCATAGGATGACCATGCAAACTACAATCTGACTGTCTAATTTCTTAATTTTTATCAGTAAGGCTGCACCCAAAGGAGCCCGAAAGGATTATGCACTTATCCCAAGAACAGTACTAATGGGCCACTCATGCAGTGCGCAAGATTTGGGAGACAGTGAAAAAAAAAAGAAAAATCCAAACGACGTGTGTGCCTCACCACTACGACCAGTCACCCCTTGCAATTTGCATGAACATTCTGGCTTTACGGGCTCATTGAGAAGTCTATGACCTTTTTTTTGTTGTTGTTGTTGTTGTTGTTGTCAGTCCTTTAATTCGAACAATGCATAGAAAACAATATAAAAAACAGCAACATACATTTTTAATATAGATTAAGAATTAAAATAAATGACCTTAATATGTTGTTCGAAATGGAGTAGTAAGAAGCTAAAACTTTTTTAATCCTACCCCCTCACAATATACCTTAAGGTTATGCAGTGTAAGTTATATCAAAGACCAATAAATATCTGTTGTTATCATCAAGTGTTGTTTTGACAATATCCTTAATGTAAAGATTAAATAAAAGTGGCCCAAGTACTGAACCTTGAGGGACACCACACAAAATGTTTAGAAGTTCGCATGGCACACCTGTGTGCACTGTAGAGATTTGTTTATTTCTCACTCCCAGACAGCCAGAAAAAACACTTGTTGAAATCTATAAAAGTAAGATGCACAAACATTTTTAAAGAGTGTAACTGTAAACATGCACTTGTAAATATAGAATGCTTAGAAATTTATGGTTTTCTTATTTGTGCTTTTTATTTCTTTCTCATCAAAAATGTTCTCAAGCAACATCATCTTCAAATAAGCTGCTTGTGATTTCTGTTTCTTTGTTGTTTGGCCTATTCCTTCGCTTTCGTGAGAGCGCCAGTAGACCAAACTAAAGAAAGGCGTGAAATTTTTTGGCATTCCCCGCCCAGTCAAATTAAGTTCACTGAACTATCCTAATGTGAAAGCACCCTTACATTACTCTGTCTACTGGACCATTATACAATCTGGAATCAACTTTGTGTGAAAACCATCTCATTGCTTGACTAGTTTGACATATAGTGCTGCTGGCAGAGTTCCTCTACAGGTGCTGAGTGACAACCTAAACCTCCCTAAAGAGAAGTGGTACGGTCAGATCAACATGATGCAAACAGACAAGGTGTCATAGAATATGAACCCTGGAAGACAAAGTTTGAAGGAAAACAAAAACGAATCAAGTGTGCATGTGTGAGGAAGGAAACAGCACAAAGAAAGTGTGAGACTGACACACCAAGCAAAATCAGAGGAGAAAAAGTGTGATTTAATACAGCAAAAGCGTGTCATGAAAGTTAAAAAAAAAACATTATTTGTCAATCATTTCAAAGAGAAATAAGGAAATTGGGCAATTTCAGCGCAATAAATGCAGCTTTTGTGCTCAAAATGGATAACGACAGGAAGTTATTTTTGTTCAGATAATCCTTTACATATCAAAAACGGATTAAATTATCTAAAGGATGAAGCAGTGAAAGATAACTCCTGACTGGCTATGATGAAAAGAGGAGATTTTAAGGACTTTGAAGTTAACACAGCTGTCAGCGCCAGGTTACCATGGAGTCAAACTATCTTTGGAAACTGACAAAGAAATATGAAAAGTAGAATATTAGAGTTTACAACATCAATTATTTAAGAAATAATAAGAAAAGGAAAAACTATTAATAAAGTCTAATGTCTCTACAGTGTAAGCAGACATGTTGAAGTCCCACTGCAATCATCTTTTGATCTATTTTGAAAGTGTTCAAAGTGATCTTTTAATTCTGATTAAAAAAAAAACCCTGTGTCATTTAATCTGAGCAAACCTGCCCACCTCCTTATTACTGAGAGCTCTCTGTTTACACTATTTCCCACTAGCTTACAGCCCCTCGCACTCCCAATCTACCAATAGTGATGCAACAAAAGTGATGGGCAATATTAGACCTACCTGGATATACAGTTTTGAGCTAGTTACCAACTCGGACAAGGAAAACAAAGACGTACATGGATCTATATATCTGTATCTATGTATGTATCTATCTATCTATATCTGCAAGTGGATGTATCAGAATGGAGCCAAGCAGGGACCTTTGGCCCACCCACTAATAGTACCTCACTAATAACTTATTTTTCAAACAGCATGTTTTCATCTACTCCTGATTCACAGCAGTTTGAATAAATAAAAACTTAAGAAGGCATTTTAAATTTATATACATACATATGTCTACCATCATCAGAAAAATGCCACAAGAACATGTTAAAAACACAGGAAGGGTCTTTAAACCTAATTGGACATCTGACATTATAATCTAAATTTATTTCACTTTTTCATACTTAATGTACATTATGCTGTTACAAAAGATATGCAAACTAATGATATAAACTTCTAATGTGTAAATATAGTCCACATTTTAGTAGGTTGTCACAGCGACATCTGAATCTTAGATCACAGCAACATTTGAACCTGAACAGGTGTGAACAGTGAAAACAGGTACGAGTAAAGGTTTTATTTTTAAGTTTAAAATGCTCCTAGTGTGAAAAGAATAAATGCCTAGCAACATGAAAAGGTATATCTATTAAAGGATCCATCAGTGAAGTTAAAATGCATGCAGACAGACGCACTAAAGTAGTGAACAAGGCACACTTTTCTCCAGAAATAAAAAGGAGCCAAACACTCAATTACGACAAAGATGATTCTTGCCAAAAACCTCCGGGCCTAAATAAAATTAAGATAATTTTTTAATGTAGAAGCAACGAAAGCCATAAACTACACAAACACTTTGACCAAAAGAGCAACTACATTCTTTAACATGCGTATCTCTGCAGTCATCTTTTTCCATGAGATTGTCGACAGTGATGAAATAACTTTAGTCTGTCAGTCACGTGAATGCTTGAAGTTTGCTGCACAACCTGATACATGACACATCACTACAGCTGTTTAGTGGATGTCTGGTGCAATGGTTTGACTGAGTAATGACCAGAACTAATATAAAAACATAAATAGAGCTATGGATTTTGTGCTATAATTCTTTTATTAAATAAGATTTATTTTTAAGACCACCCTGCAACACTGGCTGTTAAAAAAAACTGGCAAACTCCTGTAGTAAACAGAGTGAGAAGAATGCTTGCTGAGTTAATTCTTCTTTATCAGATGACATGGCGAGGAGGCATAAACGTAGCAGGACAACATGGCACCCGCTGAGATTTCAATAATCCAGTCAGTCAAGAAAAAAAAAAGGCTTTGTGTGAGAAATTTTCCCCATGACTCTTTAACCCTACATATTTTGCAAAATGAATAAATAACAAGAGAAATACAGCACTGAAGAGATTAAAGAAAAGATAATGTTTGGCTCCCACTGTATGTATGATTTGTGTGACACACAGCAGTTTCCTCTCTTTATCTCTACTATCATTCACTGCTGTTTGTCTCCCTCTCACCTCCTCCCATTTGATATCTGAGAACTAGATATAGCAGCAAACAAGTCTGACAAGATTGGCAACGAAAACAGTAATCTTACCGTCCTTGCATTCCCAGGCTCTTTGCATATGTGTGCTACTGAATCACTTCTGTGGCACGATGTGATCTGATGTTTGAGTTTTAATCCTGATGAGAGTTGGAAAGTCTCTTGACAGTAAATCTGCACAAAGTGGATCTGCAAGCTGGGCTGAAACCACACAACATAAGGGCTTATACATGTTTCAGAGCCCAGAAGTGCACACAAAGAAGTAGCTAATGCTCTCTGTAAGGTATCAGCAGCACAGCCTCTTTTTTGACATTTTGCTACCCTTAAGATATGGGTATTAGCTAATCTATAGCTTTGAGTTAAGTGTCCTGAGTAAAAAGAAAGAGATCCTTATCCTCTCACACTCAATGTTCATTTATTCAGCTCCGGCAAACTAATTGCCGAGTCATGACCCGCTGGCTTCTCTGGGTCCTTAATTAGTGTGTTTTTCACCAACCGGGCCCTATTCATTGGTGTTCTTGTTAAACTGCTCTGCAACACTGCACCTCTCTGATGTGCATCACAGCCATCACCACAGTAACCGGCAAACTCGGTGAGCGGCCACGACTTCAACACGTTCTTGTATCTATTAGAAAAACTCCTACAACGACAAAACACTGTGAGTCAGCTGGCAACCAAATACAAGCTTCGGGAGCTGCCTATATAAACCATTTTTTTCTCCTGAAAATTATAATGATCCATTGCATAAACAAATGTTTCTTAGAATACCAAGGAGAAACTAATACTTGATGAGTTCCATGAAAGATAAAACTATTACAAAATGCTAAAAAATAGTATTTTCTTACAAATACAAAAAAAAATGAAAGTCCTGATTAATTACGAAAATCAGAGTTTTGTCAGTTTGAGTGCTGGAGGGGAATGATTCAGAAAGGTGATGTCTGCGATGTGTTGGGTATTTGATACAGACAGTGGCTCAGCAGAATTTCCATACATTAATTTTAGTAAGTCTTAGATATAAAAGACATTATGGCACCAAACCTCTGTACCGACACATTGAAGCTAGTATCTTGGACTGACAACTGCTTCAATGCTTCTGCATTCACAAACCTCTAATTTTACCTCACATGACAATACTAAAGAATCAAAGAAGTGGAAATGTTAGGCTCTTTCACAGCTGTACAATTTCTTGCATAGCAAGTGAGAACAAAGGCTAATGGAGACACAATGAACCTCATGAGCAAAGTTTAACATTAAAGGTGGACAGTTGTGCCATGTTGTCTAGGATTGCCATCAATATCAGCTTTGTCTCAGCTTTATTGTCACTATAGGGTTGGAATACAAGGTGAGTCGTACACATCCTCCATGCAGTTTCCATGTATACAGACTGAAAGTTGCTCATCTAGCTGGTGCTCTTGTACGCTCTACCATCCTGCTTGGGTGCTGAGAACCTCAGTCTCTATGGAGGTGGCTTTTCCTCCCTTGTGTTTAGTTCAACCAGTCAACCATCTGTAGAAACACCCATGACTGCTGTTCATGAGAACTCATGGGTTCATGATGGAATGGACAAGATTTCTGGCACTGAGGTACCCCTATAACCATGCCGGTGCTTAAGGCAAATCTGTATGCATGGGGCATAGGTCACGGGGACTTTAGTTCAATTTGCACTATTGTAATGGCCTTTGGAAACTTTCGTTGTTACTGGAGGGAGAACACCAAAACTAGCTACCTGATTGGTTATCACATGCTTCTTAGTAAAAGGCAAGGCTGCACATGTTAAATTGTGACCAGGTAATCTTGTTTGCACAATTTTAGGTCATTGGTGGAATAGATTCAACAAGGTGCTGGAAACATTCCTCATAGAGTTCGGTCCATATTGACATGATAGCATCACACAGTTGCTGCAGATTTGTCACATCCATGATACCAATCTCCAGTTCCACCACATCCAAAATGTGATCTATTGGGTTGAGATCTGCTGACTGTGGAGGTGATCTGAGTCCAGTGAACTCATTGTCATTTTTAAGAAACCAGTCTGACATGATTCCAGCTTTATGACAGGGTGTCTTATCCTGCTGGAAGTAACATCGGAAGATTTTACACTGTGGTCACAAAGAGATGGACATGGTCAGCAACAATACTCAGGCTGTGCCGTTGTAACCATGCTCAGTTGGTACTAAAGAGCCCAAAGTGTGCCAAGTGTGCATTTTGGTCCTGCCGTAAATTACCATTAATGATCAGATACTGTAATATAAAATCATTCTCGTGTTAGAGAGGATACATTTTGTCATAAAGCCAGATCGGTTAGCACAGATGTGTAGAAAAAGACCAGAACCACAAAGAGCCGATGTGTATAGTACTGGCATGAAAATAATAATTTAAAAAAAGACTCTTTAAGGGTTGCAAATTCTATTCCCTTAACATAAGAGCAATAGTTTAACACCCTGACGACCAATCCCTGTTACACACACTGTTCACATGACACAAGCAAAACAACTGTCAATGCTTCACCAATTTGGGAAATTTCATTCATCCCATTAATGTTTGCCATCCTTTTTGTTCATGGTAGAGTGGACAATTGAAAAAAAAAAAAACTGAGGGGAGGCAGCGACAGACAGTCCAATTATCATTATTTAGTGAGCTCCTGTTCTTTGTTCTGACATTTTAACACTCATTCGAAATCTCTCCCCAACTCTGACTCTTCTTTCCCACTGATGGTAGCCCA
Source organism: Oryzias melastigma (assembly GCF_002922805.2). Taxonomy (NCBI): domain Eukaryota; kingdom Metazoa; phylum Chordata; class Actinopteri; order Beloniformes; family Adrianichthyidae; genus Oryzias; species Oryzias melastigma. The sequence continues at coordinate 13,528,878 of NC_050512.1, forward strand.
TGAATTTTTATGCATGCATTAAACAGTAGTTAAAAGAATGCCAACAGTGTTTTTTATAGCTATTGTTGTAAAAAAATAAAAGCTTTATAATCCCTCACTTTGTGTTTTTGTGAGAATGATGTGCAGAAATCACTGTATCTGCAATATGTTTCTCATTTGTGTGAGCTGACCTTACCGTCTAAGAAACTGACATGCAGACACAAAAATTGCAAGAAAATGCTCTAAAAGCAAAAAAAAAAAAAAACGAAAAAAAAAGACATCTTAACGTTTTCAGTTTTTTTTCTTCTTTTTATGTCTAACTTTAAAGTTAAGCTTAGGAAAAACCTTCATCCTTGATTGCTTCTGTCAGCCAAGCTGTTTAGCTAAATCTTCCTTTGTGATATCAATTATAATAAACTTCTTCAGCCGAAGATTTTCAAAGTTTATACAAAGCAGCACTGAAGGCATTTTAATTCAGAAGAAAAAAAAAAAAAAACGTGATGGAAATATTGACACAAGTCTTTGTTTATTCACGTGGAGTCTGTTGAGCCACCCCACAGTCCACACCAGTATCCTTGTGCGTTTTTATCTGTGCACACATACAGTGTAAGCACAATGTAATCATAGTTTGTTTACTCCAACACTGTTTGCCTTTTAAAAGACGTGGAACTAGTTATCAAGGCCAGGTGCGCTTTGGTTCATTATTGCCTTTTAACCAGCCAAAGACACAGATAATCTGCATTTACTCAACATCATTAATGTCTAAACTAAATAACTCAGATGTGACATGTGGGACAAGTTGTGGTTATTAAGATACAAAAAAAAAAAAATCACAATTTATCTAATGTGCAAAAGTCATTTTCTATCATAAATGACTGGATGAGAAGCAATCCTTATTTTTCTCACTCTTCTTTTCTAAACTAAGGGTGTATTCAGACTGGGAAAGTCCGTTGGTTCGGATCGAGTCCATTTATTTGTCCCAGATCATGTCCTGAAGAATGCATTTGGTCTGTTTTCAGACTGGCGTCTATCAGAGATTTCTGTTTCTAAACCCTCTAAACACAACCACGTGACTAAAGATATCTTCGGTCATTGGCCAGCAGTTACAGATGGAGGCGCTTCAGTGTGTAAATCTTTGCCAGGATTTTTAACTTATTCAAACGTTTTATTTCATTTTGCTTTAAAAAATGGCAATTCAGAATTAGTTTTAGCTGAAATAACAAAATGTATCTGTACATGATCCCAACACTGGGTTTCAATTCTGAACAAAAAGACAATTAAAAGGCAAAAACAAAAAAAAAATAATGAAAAACATCTAATGATCCAAATAGTCAAGGAATCAGAAGTGACATGTAACAGAGATCTTAAAAAAAACAGCTGGATTTAAACATGAAGATTAAAAAAAAAAAAAGATTCTTTGAACCAAAGAAAAGATTATGGTTTGAGTGAAGGTACAGTATGTAGTAAGATGAAAATTTGGTAACTCTGAAACAATATTTAGGCTTTCCAGTTTATTTGATTGAACTGTAAAGCTGGTTAAATGTCCGTGTCTCAGTTATTAGACATTAAGGTAAATGTCTTTGTCTCCTAGCCAATCATTTACTCACATTAGTTCATAGGATTTTGTTAATGAAGTTCAGATTCACTTTTACAAATTGGAAGTCTGAGGAATGGATCCAGTTTTTGTACATTTACCATCTGATCTTGGAATAAATAGACTAGGACTTTAATATTTTACACAGCTGGAAAGGGTTTTTATTAATGTTTCGCCTCCCAAGTGTATATTCTTTATGACCCTATACCTTAAATCCTGGCTGGGACCTCTGTGTGCATGTTCTCCTCATGCTTGTGTGGGTTTCTTCAAGGGACTCCAATAGTCAAAAAACATGCTTCATAGGTTAATTAGTGACACTACATTGTACTTGTGTGTGTGTATGTGAGTAGTTGTGTGGCTTTGCAACAGACTGGCACCGAAAAGTGGCAAGGATAGGCTCCAGCAACTCTGTGACCTCGAAAGGGTCAAAAAGACACATTTACTTTATTATAGTTCAATAAACAACTGCACCATAAATACGTATGTGTGTTTACTAGAGGCTGCATCTCACCATTGTTTACAACGATGAAATGGTTTCTAATGGTTTTGTGGGCAGAAAATAATAGCCATTAAGAAAACTTTATTTTAATGTCTCAATGGAAAATATCTGTCCAATATCTGTTATTTTCTTTAACTGTTTGACACTGATTTCAACAAGTGCAATCCACTGTCTTTTATTGTTTAATGTTGTTTTCCTTTGTACTGTGCCATTGCGTGATTTGAGAGGTCCTTTGAATTAAATGTAATATTATTATTATGATAATATGACTATGATCTTGACACACCTGAGACACTAAACCTGCGCTAACAGTCATCTCTGTTCCAGAACTATGTAATCACAGTGTGCTGATGAGCTTTCATTGATTAATTAGCTCTTATTGTTCACACAATTATTAAAGGTTCCACAGGTCAGCTGAAGGTCAGCAGAAGTCCTCAGTGACACACTCAAAGACACTCCTTTAAACAGAAAGTACGTAAATGCTTTTCTTTCTTGTAGTCTTGATATTGTGATAATTTCTGAACCAAAGCTACCTTTGATTTCCTGCCTGTGCCATTTATATCTGGTTAAAATATTTCTGACATAACCAAAGCGAAAATTAAACAACTTGAAACCTAGAAAAAATTGCACCTTTTGATCACATGGTACAAACAACAAAACTGGTTGAATATTAAGTGTTAATTTATATAAAATGTTGGCTGGATGCGTTATTTGGAAGTGGAAAATACAAAGTCAGGTTCCAGGACACTGAATTACTATAATTCAGTCTTCTGAAGTGTGCATCTTAACATTTACATCCCAGTGGAATTGGGGCTCAGCCAGCGGCAGCAGCAACAGCATGGTGCATGTGTTAGTCATTTTCAGTCTGGACCAAAGACTGCAAATGTCATCTGAACAAGGAGTGGTGGACATCTCCTGATATTGCTTCAGCTGGGAGGTACCGCCGCATACAGGCTAATGACTGTGTACAGACTGGTCTGCTTTTGAATCAAGCTGCAAGTGCAGCATGTTTATGAGAAGGCAGTCCAGCAGCGCTCGCTGCTGCTTTTGGAGAAGAGGAAAAACAACATGGGCAGTAAGACAGAGAAAGTCAGAGAAAGTCACCAAAAGTCTCTGATACCAAAAACTAGTCATACTGTTCCTTTGAAGAAGAATCACTGGCTGAAAAACCGTCAATAAAAGAAAAAAAGAAGGGGGAAATTGTGACCAGTTTGGTAAATGAGTTTGGAGATTTGCTAGTTTGGGCAGCCATGGTGTAGGGGTAGAGTGGTCAACCTCTGATTGGAAGATCTCAGGTTCGGTTCCTACCTTACCGTGTGTTGAGATGTCTTTGGGCAAGACACTGAACCCCAAATTGCTCCTGGTGGTTACAGGTTGGCATCAACGTAAGGCAGCAAGGCTGCCATGTGTGTGGGCATGGGTCAATGGGACTGTAACTGTAAAGCACTTTGGACCTTCAAGGAAGGTGGAAAAGGGCTTTAGAAGAATTTACCATTTATAATCATTAACTTTTTTTAGTGTGATGGTAGTATTGTAGTATTGTAGGGTTGAAACCAGTATCCAAGCACTCGGATACTCACGATCTACTCCCAAAACTTCAAGTATGAATATTTGCAACGTCCAAGATTTGTGATCTTAAAAATATACTAGAGTGTAGTAAAGATACTTTTTGGGAACAATGTATTTTTGCTCTGAAATGCAGAATACAATTGGTTTTTAAGCTAATAAACTAAAAATAAGTTGAATATGCAGCGCTACTGTCACCGGAACTAAACAAATCTTCAAAATAAAGTGTCAGTGAAGCTTCCCATTTTCAAAGTAAAACTAGAGAAAGTTTTTTTTTTTTTTTTTCTAGTTGAAAAAGTTCAATTTATTGACATAAGTTCTAAAAAAACAAATTTGTTTTTAACACCAGAACTTCAGCTCCAGTGTTTACATTCTTTAGACTATGCTAACTTTTTGACAGTTTACGAGGATTCTGAAGTGGAGAAAAGCAGCCTTGCGCTGATATGCAACTCTGAAGTGTTTATGGTTATGACAGCCAATGAGCTGGTAGTGCAGCAGAGAAAAGATTCTTTTATACCGGCTTTGCACCAAAATGCAAAGCTTTAAAACGTCAAGTTTTGCAAAATTTTGAGATTGGTAAAACTGTGGAGAACATTTGCAGGATTTGTTGATAAATGATTCAAAACAACAGTGGCGTTTAGGTTTTGTTTAGTGCGGAACTTGACCAGAAAGTTGGAGAATAAACTTGTTTAAAGTGACAAAAACCATATTTTTCTGTGTAAATCGTTGTGTTCATATCAGTTTTGTTGATTATGATCTAATTTTCTAAATAAAAGTATAAATAATTAATTTTCATACACAGAGTTAAAAGACATACAGCATATATAGCACCAAACATGTTGAATTGTGGTTCCATCTCTGAATCGTTGAGCTTGATTTGTGAATCTACTCGGATCACCACCCAATAATGATCCACAGCGCTATGGTATTGCTATGGTATTGGTTGGTTGGCTGTAGGACTGGCGCACAGGAAACCAGGGTTCACTTCCCAGGGGACACAATGAGCTTACACCAGTGTGGGCCCTTAGGCAATGTCGTAAGTAGCCTGTAGCCACATGGGGGCCCAAGTCTGGGTCTCCCAGTGGCAGTCCCCAGCCCGGATAAAACACAGGTTTGTGTCAGGAAGGGCTTCCAGTGTAAAACTCTGCCAAACCAAATGTGTGCATCATGAAAGCTGATTTGCTGTGGCAACCTCTGACAGGATAAGGTGAACAACAACATGTCTCTGCATCCGGTGTACAACTCTATTTAAACTGTCAACACAATTTATAAAAAGCAAATCCACGTGGTATGAATAAAATAGAAAATATACACAATAGAGCAAAGAAAATAAAACGACAAAGTCGCTCAGAGGATCCCTTTTGGCAAGTTTGTTTCCCCAGCAGATTTTTTGGTGGATCGTTATGTCTTTTATAAAGAATGCACTTAAACAATGAAGATATTTAAAAAACCTTGAAGAATCTAAACAACAAGTTGCACAGGGCAGAACTGTCACATCTCTGAAACTGCTAATGACACGCTTTCCTCTGCACAAGCCAGTCAGTGCAGCATTCTCCACAGCGACTGCACCTCCTCTCATAAAAGATTTAACTGATTACTCTATAGCGTGCCAAGACAAGGGACTCCTTGGAAACAATGCGTGGATGTATAAAATGGATTACTCCACTCCAATTTTTATCTCACTAATCATATTAGTTGTTTACTGTTATTAGTGAAAATGCCATACATGTTCCGCTATGGGAAACACACCAGCCTAGAACCCATTAACCCACTAAATGCATGTGGAAAAATATTTTAATGCACCCAAGAATCAAAAAGAGTTCCGTCAAACATGCTGAAAGGACAGTTTTCCAGAGGATTTCTGCAGTCAGTGAGTAGAAAGCGAGCGCGGTTCAAAGTGACAGACCCTGCTCTCTGTGTTTGGAGGTGAAACTGTAACTGTGTGAGCCAGAGGGGGCTCAGCAGTCTTCTCAAAGAGGCCCTCCTGTCATCAAAAGGAAGAACACATGATACAGCCACATGATATCGATACGACTTGTGGAGGATGCATTAGGCAGAGGAGCTTTAGAGTCTTTAACCTTTTAGAGCATCTTGTCAAAGAAAATTAACTCGATATAGAGTTTGGTTTAGAGCCGAGCGCTTTGAAGAGTCTGTCTTGTTTCAGCAAGCTGTTGAGCCATCATTGGAGCAGGAACTGCTCTAAATGGGTTAAGCTCACCAAGAACTGAGACAACTAGGTAGCTTTAACCTAAAACATTAATAAATAATGGAGTGAAAAAGTTTTTGGGCCACAGTTTTTAGTCCAAACTGCTTCTTTGTCTCTCAGATTTTTTTTTCTTTTGAGATGAAGGCCTGACAAAGCATGAAACAAAAGGCTCACAGTTTCTCCAACGCTGACAAACAAAACAGGAAGCTGTGAAATCTACAAGTCCAGTGTCAAATCTGCAGATTAGTGTCCCTGTAACGGCCATGTTTTCATCTCCCCACCAGTGATCTGAGTTGTAACAATCTTCCCAACAAGAAAGCCGGCAGATTTTTCCCAAATCCGGGGCATTATTAGTATTTCTAAGACACATGCAAACAGCTTTTAATGCAGCTGACACGTTCATTAGCTTCAGTGTAACCGATACTGGAGGTGAAATATCATTTTTTCCACATTCAGCCAAGTCGTGCAACGCTGGAAAAGGATAAACACTGCATTTGCTCTCCAAAACAAACAGTCAGTGCTGAGGACAATGTGGAGCTATTGGCAGAGCCCAGCAGGCGCTGCTGCTGCTGCTCATTTCAGCACACATTCAGCCATGCAGACATGGTCAAAAGAATCTACTTAAGTTTCAGTCAAGCAGCAGAAATGGAAAGAAAAGTGATTTAAGTGACCAGCAGACCTGACCCGAGCACTGAAATGGAAATAGAAGTAGAAATAAAATGCATGGCCAGCCTATTGTTTCTGACCTTGACCTTCTCCTCAGGACCGCAGAGCACTTATCTCCTCTTTTTTTTATTTTTACTTAAAAACAGGAAGCTGCCACATGTCATAAATCTCATATCACTTCAGACAGGCTTTCCTGAACGTGACATTGAATTAACTGGCCTCGCGTAGCCTCCGGTCTCCAGGTTTCCACCAAAAAACGGGTGCTCTTCTGGGACGCGGTGGCATGGGAGATTGATGCCCCGACAACGCGGCTCGTAAACGTGCAACAATTCCAGGATGGTAACAGACCACCAACTCTGAGACATATATGGTGTAATTATGTAAGACAGCTCTAAAGTCAGAGGAGGCTCACACAGGACATCTACAAGGTCGAAGAAACTGACTGCTGAGTGGAAACGAGACCTTTCAGGCTCCTTGCAGACATATCGAAAAAACCCTGACTCCTGCTCTTCTCTCATTCACCTACTTAGGTTGACAGCATTGCGAGCCACTAGGAGTGAATTAAAAAAAAATACTGACAACCAACCTGCTAGGGTTCCTTCCTAACTTTCCTGAAATCTCTCCATGTTAACCCTACTTCACAAAATATGTTTCATCAGACCCACACTGATGAAACTAATGTTTTGATGTTTTTAACATGTTCTTGTAGCATTTTTCTGATGATGGGGGACAAGTATAAAGTAACTTTTCGTTGTGAATCACCAGCATACGAAAAACTGTGGTTTGAAAAAGCTTGTAGCATGACAAGTCATAAGCTCTCTGCTTGACTCCATTCTATGGTGAGGAAATTCATCCATGTACGTCTTTGTTTTCCTCATCCCAGCTGGGATCCGGCTAAAAACTGCATGGTTGGATAGCTCCAATATTTCTCACCATTTTTGTTGGCCCCGTAATGTTAGGTGGAGGTTGAGAGGGTCTTTAAGCTAAGGGATCATGGGAATTAAGCGGAGGTTTATTTTTGCGTCAATAGCCCAGCTCACAACTCAAGAGGCAAGTTTGTAAACTTAAGGCTCTGCAGAAACTTAAGACTCGCTTCCACCGAGTGGTCCAGTATTTTAAGCATTTCCATATTAAAACGGACCCATTAAACAGTATCGAATCATACCTCTTGGGGGCCCCTATCAGTTGTAGGTGGAACTGAAGGGGCGGAGCCGCTGTAGCCACCCGTCAACGGTGGCATTTTCTGCCACCTATTGACTGGCAAAAAATAATAATGCTATTAGAAAGCGCCACTGTAGTGCTCAATTAAGCTAACGTTTCCAACGTTTTTAAGCTTTTGGGTTTTTGCTGTTTCCATACCGCCCAAAATCTTCTTTCAAACAACATTAAACTCCTGCAATACACGATGTACCAGAAGTAAAGCAAGAAAAAGATGAGCTGCTGGATGACCTCCATTGTTGTTACTTTCTTAGTCATCACACTATAATGACACGCTAGCGCTCTACACCCGCTAAGTGGAAGTGGGGCTTAACTGAGTGGAACCGCTCGTCAGAATTTACTGGACCATACAGTACCACACCTGACCGGACCAGACGGCTCAGTGGAAACAAGGCTTATGCCCTACAAACCGACATCTTTTATTTATTTATTTAATTTTTGGCTAAAAATGGCATAATAATAATTAAAAGACCACTGGGAAAACTATTAAAATAGATCAACATTTTAAATCTTGGTGTCATTTATAATGAGAAAAAAGAATTTTGAAAATCCTGGCCTGATACCACGTCAACAATCACCTCCTACAAACCAATGAGCTTTTCTTAAAAATAGAGAAGCTCCATTAAACCAGATTATATTTCATCATGTGAACCCCGTTGATCTGACTTCTCTTTAGCATAATACATTTCCGTCCCCTACGAGCGAACATTTAAAATGATTTGCTGCCGTGACCCCAAAGCTCACAGCGCTGCTCCTGCATCCGGCTGCTCAAAGCCCTTTCTACATGTCGCTGGCTTCGTGGTCGCTCACTCACCGGCCGTTCCGTGCTGAGGCAGAGGGTTTAGCCACACGGAAGGCAGCAGCGCTGCCAGCAATATGCAAGTGTGTTGCCTGCCAGCTTCTCTGCTGAGTTTATTTCATTAATCGTCATTTAATTCATCCCACTTCTTGTCAGACCACTGCGCGGTTTCTAACAACATGTAGCACGTGCCAAGAAGTGGTATGCTTTTTGGTTTATCTGCAGAAAGGAAATTACTTTTTTTTTGTCCAGGCTGGAAAATGAGAAGCAAAAATGATAAAAATGTGGTCAAACAATCATCTGAAGAGTCAAATTTCTATTAGACCTACATCTATAAAAACAAATGAGGATTAAAGTGTGTGTTGGAATGTTTTATATCAGTCGATACCTCTGCCAATCCATACACAATTTAGCCAGTGGCTATTTGAACAGATAATTGTTAAAGCCTTAAGTTAAGCATGCATGGAGAGCAGCCAAAGTCCTCCAGAGGCGAGGATCTGCGTCAACAACTTAGTTCGTCAGAATTCATTTTGCAAAACACAATTATGCCCCTTTTTTTCCTCTTCCTACTTTCTTTGATCCTTTGAGACACAACTTTGGTGAGAGAAGCACTGTTCATGGAAATAGTACGTTTAGCTGAACATAAACAATCATAAGGGCACACTTGATTAAAATCCCGCTGCTGGATTCTGACCTCCTTACATGTAATTAGCAAATGTGTTATTCGTTTTTCAAGTGTATTCCCCTTTGTTTTCGTCAAACCACCATGAGCAAAAATGAAATTTGAAAAAAAGGAAAATGCCTATGCTAGCACTTGTAAAGACCAACTCTTTTCCAAAAGGGCGGTCAGGACAAAGTCAAGGACAGTTTCCCATCCCGCCCTTCGACAAACTGCTGATCAGAGAGTGATGCATATATTCTGCTGCAACCTCTAACATTTAATGTGACTCAAAGGGGCTCTCTATCTGCTCTATGTCCACATGACGCAAATCGGTTCTGACCCAAACATTTCTGCAGAAGGGGAAAGGCTAATGTCAGGAGTGCATTTAGCAAATCACCCGGCTACAACATCCAAATGATGACAGCCGTGATTTGCCCCGCTGCCAGTTACAGTTAGCGGATCTGAGCACCAAAGAAGCCTCTTGGGTTTTCTCAGCCGCGCTCTCTGCTCCGACTATTAAATTATGAACATTTTATCACCTCGAGTGAGCAAAAGGCGAACACCCGCTTTGTCAATCTTGTCCGAATTGTGAGGGCAAGGGCTTTGGTGGCATTGATAGTATGGTTGTTGTTGTTTTGTTTTTTTTTAAATCA